>NW_021940687.1:1447129-2037410 GCF_001715985.3 Manacus vitellinus
GGTGTTGTAAAGCATCAGCAGGGCTCTGGGACCTGGCTCTGCCCAGCCTGCGCTCTAACGCAGCAGGACGGGCTGGAAGCCCTAGCCTGGGACTGGGATGTTCTGGGTCAGTTTTCCCAGCTCTGTCACAGGCAGTTTGCATGATGTCGGGAAGAGCCACTTTACATTGTCACATCTCACTTCTCCCATTCCCGAAAGAGATGGTGACGTGAAAGGAACAGAGAAGTTCATGAAAAGCTGTGAGCTGTTCTGCTCTGTGTGTGCACTGAGGACACAGGGATATCAGTCTGAGCTGACATTTTCAGAGACCTTCGATATGATCATAAACAACAATTAACAGTGTTCAAATGAGAAACAGCCTAGAATACAGAGGGCAAAGCTGGCAATTCAAGAACAGCATCGTGTTTCTTTACACACAGAATACAGGACATGAGGGCTGGAAGAGATTTTAACCCTTCCTTATCCAAAACAGACTGAGCTCCACCACCTTACAATTCACACAGCAAACCCAGAAGCCTGAGCCCCAGGAGGGCCCATGGTACACAACCTCCACCTGATGCAGGCAGACAGGGCCAACAGACTGAACATTATTCCAAGGCTGGGGGGAGGGAAAAGGAAAGAAACACAATTCTCTTAAGACAGAGATTTTTAAAAGGAAATGTTAGATTTCAATTTCCCTGTTTCAAGCTCATCTGATCTATATAGACAGGAAGGATCAATTTAGAAACTGCCTACCTTCAATTCACAGCACCATAAGCATTTCATTTATGTTGTCATCTTTCAAACTGCTGCCTGGCTCAGCAGATGGAGATGCAACTGTGCCGTGCACATCAGACCACGCATGATAACAGACTCTGAGTCCATGAACTGAATGTCTGGAATGTGAGTCTTTATAGGCTTCAGTACTTTAAATTTATTTGCTTATGCAATGGCTGGCTGACAAAGAAGGGGAAAAGAGAGACGTGCAGGTTCACTGTACTGTCATGGGATGGCACGTGGAATCATACTGAATCTGCACATGCAGGCGTATAATCAGAGGCCTGAAAAAAATACTTCCAGGAAAAATCCCTCCCACTAGCATGGGACCGTTTGCCTAGATCTAGAAAAAAATCCTAGTAATGATTTCTCAATCAGCTGCTCAGCACCACAAACCATTTTCAATTTCTGTGTTCCTCAGTTTTCAAATGTGACTTGGCTGTCTCCCAGTCCCAGGAAAGTTCCTATTCCCAGAAGAGTGATGTGCATATGGACTTTCCAGAGAGATCCTGAACAATGGCCCTTTTTACATCTTCCTCATTACATTTAGGTAATGTTTTCAATCTCAGATTTGGAAGGCTAAGAAATAATCAGGAAAAGAACACTGGCTTCCTATATGCCTCCATAATTTTCTTGGAAAGATGTTCAATCTGCTGCATTTTTTTCCCCTTAAAACTTTCTTTAAAGATTATTCTCAAAGTTCACACCAGAGCATCCTGCTGAGTTAAGAAAGCAAAATTGTACACTTACAGGCCAGAAGAATCCCCTTCAGTCAATCAATAGCTATATTTCTGACTGTTTTAAAAACCAATTGTTTCAGATGTCACTATTCCAAAACAGCTTTTGTCCTGATCAATATCCCTGGCAGCTGTTCAGATAACCTACCAGTGGAACTAATTGCTATTAAAGCTACACACCTATGCTCAGCCAGGCTAGGATGTGCTTTCCTTATGTAATTGCAACAGAAAACCTCACATGAATTCAGCCCATGCATAGCACAACTACTTTAGGGATGGGCATATGTCAATTCAGCAGAACATTTTTTGGTGCTTTCTTCGTCCTCACCACAAAAAAGAAATCCAGAAATATTTCCATTATTCCAGCTCTGTCAGTGTGCTAAATTGTAGGCATGGAAATAACTTCATTGACTTGAATGGTGTGTATGGTGCGTCTGCAAGTGCTTGTGTTGTTGGATGGGCCAACAGTTTTGTAAAAACATAAAGCTCCCAAGAATATATTAGTCACTTGTGGGGGAACCCTCTAAAATGCTGGATTTGTGAATACATGGTGCAAAAGAGGCCAAGATCTGCACCAGTGTGAGCAGAACACTAAGGAATCCACATGCTAGCGTGTACTCTGGTTTTACAGCTAATGAAGGCTCCCAAAGATCCATTTTAAGTAAAGGAAATGCCTGTGCTGTAAACAAACCAGTCTGCTCTTCCCTTCATCAGAAGTATTATGAAATGCTGCAGAAGTGACCCCAATTCAGTGTTTTGCAGAGACATCAATATATTCCTTCATGCATAGAATCACCCACAGATGTTGGAGCACACTGCACCGTATTTTAGTGGCACATGGGGAAAATGAGAAGCTCAGAGCTCTGGTGGATTGTTTCTGTTAAAGACAGGAAGGCACCGTGGGTAGGGAGGGGAGATCATGGTTTTGATCAAATCCCAGGGAGGCTGAGTTAATGAGACATGGTGAAGCAATTCCAGGGAAGGGAAGTGTCCTGTCCCTGCACTGAACTGACTGTGAGGTCTTACAATACCACTGGTATAAGTAGTTGTGAGAGCATTTTAGTTGGAATCTCACTGCAGATGAAAGCATACTTTTCTTTTACCAAAATTGACTGAGTTAATATTCAAACCAGAGCTAATCCCTATTCTTTTCTGTGGAAAGCTTTCAAAGGACAATTCTCATGAGGACCTCACCTGCATTTCCAAGCAGGAGCTTTTGCTCTTCTGCTGAGTGTTTACAATGAATACAGCAATTTTTTTGCTCTCCCCACAGTCCAAAACTGGAAACACCACTCTCCAGTGCAAAGTAGGCAGAGATGAGATTTTAACAACTATTTCTGGCTGGAAAACTCCTGTTCTTCTGGCCAGCTCTTCTGAAAGCATTACTAAGACATGCAGGTGTTCCAGAGATGATCCTCACTCCCCAGCTAAGGTTACTTTCCCACTATCCAGCATGCTTTTGCCTCACAGCTTAAGGGGGTATCTGTAACACCAAGTGGCAAATCCACAGGCATCAGTTCTCTCCCCCACTGTCATGTCTGGTGCCTCCACCACACCTTTAACTCTGCTCTTCTCTGTGCAGTAGGGAGACCAGGTGGAAGGCAGGGGTTCTCAATAGGACATGATAAAACAAAGAAGTAAGTAACATTGGAGTTTGATCAATTCCTAAGGCAAGCTTGAATGAAAACCTTCCTTTCCATTCTGCATCCCCTTTTCTATCACATTCCTCTGATTAAGCAGTGTCCTCAGTGCAGGCCTGAACTCAGCTTCAGAGCAAGTTTATGCTCATCTCTTTTATACTGACAGTCACCAAGCAGGTGACCCGCCAAGGCCGACTGCGTGTGACATGGTGGGCACCTGTGTGAAACAGCAGAGCACTGCAGCCTGCCAGGGACTACAGCCAGCACCTTAGAAGAGGGAGAATTTTAATCCTCTAGCAGGGTCAGTATTAATCAGATTGCTATTTGTGCAAAGCAGCACATTTTCCATCCTGAATAAAGCAGAGACAGCAGCAGCCCCAAAGCTTGGGGGAGCACATATCGAGTCGGTTATGACACAGGTGAACCTATTCAATGAAACCAGATACTGCCCACAAGCTCTACAACCATAGCTCAAGAGCTGGCTCAAGCACCTGACATGTGCATCTTACAGCAGTTGTGAATTTACCAAATTTATTAAATAGTTTGAAGCTTTTCTTCATCTCTCTGCAGAGCTTCTTTACAATAGAATTTTCTACCTATCCCATATGAAAATTCAGGTAGTTGGGTTAACATGGCAGCAATTTCTGTATCTGATAAAAACTGTGGTTCGTGTAGAAAAATATTATTATTATTATTAATAATAATATATATGTATTTTTAAGCACTGTGAATTTCTTTCTCTAGGACTGTCTTAGCATTTGTTCCCTTCATGATACTAAACCAGTCATCTGCATTCACAATTTGGTCCCATTCTGTGATATCCAAGTGCAACACTAACATATGAACAGTACTAAGCACTTAACTTTGCACAGAAGTGACTGCATTGGTATGCTACCACAGTTTGCAAAACTGCAATTACATCAGCCATTAAAACTGAGAAGGGAAATGGAGAACAACGCTTTACATTAAGTGATACCAATTACAGAGTAAGTACCTGATGCTAAGAAAAGTGACTGTTATATTTATGTGCTTATATAACTAACAGATTGAGCGAGCTCTTGCCCTTTGCTTATCTGTTGGGCTCTTTTCATTTCAGGAAATGAGACTCTACCTCCACGAGTGATTTCATAAGCCAGGAAATGCAGATTTCGAAGTTAGATTGTTGATAGACCTCTTGGAATAAGAGCAGAGCATTGAGTTCTGTTGTTATGTAAAAGACAGTGTTCCAACTACTGTGCCTCTGTGCACTGAACCCCTTTTCAGGTATCACAGAAGGGCTGAGGTTGGAAGGCACTTCTAGAGATCATCTGGTCCAATGCCCTGCTCAAAGCAGGGTCAAATAGAGCAGGTTCCTTAGGACTGTGGCCAGTCAGGTTTTGTATATCTGAGGATGGGCAGTCTACAACCTCACTGGGTAACCTGTTTCAGAAATAGGTCATACTCACAGTAAGAGAGGATGTGTTTAGAGAGCTCCTAAAATCGGCAAAACAAGCACCTGTGCTGTGCCACCATGCTGGAGAAGCTCCCCGAGCTGCTGTGTTACATCAGTGACAATGGCACTTGGAAGTGACAATGGCATTTATCAGTGCAGCAGAATTACAGCCCCAGCACAGACCGAGCTGTTTGTAACCCTGAGCCTGTTTTACTTTGTGCAGTACATGAAAACAAATGGCTTTCAGAGATAAGTAATGCATTCTGGCAATATTTTAGACCAGTGGTAATTCAGCACAGCTGTAAAGGCCTCCAGACTACACAGAGTTCTCAGATTTTAAGTACGGGTGGTCCACTATTAAACCTCCAGAGCTTCAACCCATCCTTCTTTCCAAAAGATCCTGCAGGGGCTGGATTACTCCCTCACAGCAGGGATTGAAGCAGTACAGAAGCAACTGATATTGTAAAAGCTGATTAGGTATAGCTAGAGGGTAGGAACCTTAAAATGCCACTCTGCTTAACCTATACCAGCTCAGGGCCACTTTCCCAGGCCCTACTCCATTGCAGGAGTACAATAGGCAACAGCACCCACTCCCTTCCCTCAGCCCTTCCCTTGCTATGAGGCAAATCTTGTTTGTTTCGAGTTCTTCATGACCACTGGGTAAATGACTTGGATATGCAGGTTTTGAATCCTTTTTCTCTGAAGATTATTTGAAGCAGGAAGATGGTTCAAAGAAAGAGAGAAACAGAAGCTTACGTGCTGTGTTGTTTGACTGCCCAGAGTTGGGATATTCCTGTGCAGAGGCCAGCCAGTATTTGTGTTATTGTCAGCAAGCTTTCTGCAAATTGCTGTGCAACTACTCAAAGTCACGAGGCATGTGAAACACAAGGCATAGCTTTGTTCAGGCCTGCAGTCTGAAGGTGGAGCAGGCTTTCAAAACAACCAGGAGTCCTGCTCTGCAGCCACAGTCTCAAACACAGCAGGCAGGGGACACACAGTACATCCCCTGTCCTGATGGGGGCTCAGGCCAGTCCATATGAAGGGACACTATTTCCATTGTTACTTTGACTTCACTGGCACAGCTTTTCTTCACTGCACGACAAATGTAGGAGTTGTACCAGGTTGCACACAGATTTGTGTTGGGATTTCAGTTTTTTGGACTCTGACAGGCATCAAAGCCATGACACGATGGCATTCTGGGGCCATCACTCAGAGCTCTGAACCACATGTAGTTTAAGATGAGACAGAAGGAGATGGGAAACATCCCTGAAGGACAGTAGAACCAAAATCAAAGCAGAATAATAGAGAGCCCAGAACACAGAAGAGCAGGAACAAAAGGAGACCAGAAAACAGGGCAGAAATCATCAGTGCTCTCAGAAACAAAAGCACCAGGGACAAAGGCAAACCCCCTGGTGTTGTTCTGTCAGGAAAAGTGGTCAAGGAAATGAGTCAGCCTCATAGCTCTGCATTTCACAGGGCTGGAAAGAACTTTCTTTGGCCCTTGTGTGATCTCACCCAGCTTCATGCTGGAAACAATCTAACCATCTCCCTCTGCTTGGGAATTATTTTTTTTTTTGACTTTCCACAGACATAACTCATTAAAAATAAGAAAATACTAGGTTTGACTGTGGTGGGTGAACAGCTGGAGCACATGTGAAATAGCAGGTCTCTTCTGATCCAGAATGCTTCACCACAGGAGAGCAACATAATGGAAGCTACTAATACAGTACTTTAATGAAAAGAACCACCATGCACCATCTGACTGTGTGAATATATGTGCTTTATATGCTTTGGCAATTCTTGCTTATAATCCCACCTACAGCTGACACTGGGCTGATACTTTGGTTATAGACTGGAGAAACACAAATATCATTTGAAATTAAAGGAAGAAATGAACACTTGTTTGCATAACAAAGTCGTTCTACACTGAAGGGAAATCTACTCTACTCCTGGGTCCAAAATGACAGAAAAGTTGCTAAACCAGATAGCACTGTGGTAGGTGCTTAAAGTTCCTGCCATCCTGCAGTTACCTGATGCCAAAATTGCTGAGGCTCTCAAAGATACTAGAATGCTTTGTCACCAGGAGTCAAGTCATTAATGCCAATTTGAACATGCTCTTTAGCAAAAGGACACAATGAAGAGACTCTCATAAAACAAAGCTATTTATCCTGTTAAGCAGAGCTGTCAGAATATGACAGTATCACAGAATAAGGTAACTAATATACTTTTAAAGTTATTCCACAAACCTAGAGGCCCACTTGCAACTACTCTATTTTGACAGCTGTGAACAATCTCAGTGTGGACAGCACAACAGCAGTGAGGCAGTGGTGTCCAGTGTTCAGGGTGGCAGGATAAAAGAGATTTCAATGCCATTTCAAACAATAAAGGCAGAGCAGTGATAAATGCCCTTTCCCCCCAGTACTAGCCCATTCCTAATCCTAACAGATATCAGGAACAACAGTGCTCACCCTGTACTACCTCCATCAAACATGATATGTGTTAAAACACTGAAGTTAAAATACAGCTTACAACAGAAGGAAGTGTTTAGTTGTTTCCTTATGTAAGATATTTACTAATCTCATCCTGAGGCTGGCTGGTGGGCATTGTTAGCCTGAAAACTTCCACACTGACTCTTGGGAGTGCAGATCCTGCACAGGTGAGCTGCAAGCAAGTCTCTGCTTGGGCTGCTGTAGGAAATGCAAATCAGCTTTGCACTAGAATCCAGTGGTGTGGGGAAAAGCAGATTCCTCTCAGTCTGTGCAGTGGGAAAGTCCTGATCCAGTGCTTGACTGTGCCATTGCCTTTCACGAGCAGCAGACACTGCCATATGTTTTGCTGAAGTACAGGCCCAGAAAACTGTGCTTCCTGGTGCCTCACTCAAAACACAGATTGGTTGATGCTGACATCCCTGCTGGGACCCAGTGGCTACCTCTGTAGGAATGATGAGAGAGCAAAGCTGTTTGGCTTACTTCCCTTGGAAGGGATTTTGTTGAACCTATTACAGCAGGAATTTCAGTAATGACCCCTGCATAAGTACATACACACATACATACATATGACTCATTTTAATATGAGCTATAGGATGCACCAGATTATCTAGTTTTTATGGTTTAGATGAGAAGCAAGATGAAGATTTACACCCTCCACTACATTTGCCACATGAAGTTTAAATCAGCACCCAGGACTGCATGCAGACAAACAGTCAGTGAAAATTCATGTCCAAAACAGCCACGTATATTTAGCCCAAGCTCAAACACTGCAAGCTCTCCTATGAAATAAGTGAAGTAGAAAATTATTCACAGGATCAGTTCTGCAAAACTGCACAGCAAGCATTCTCTGCTTGCAGCAGCTCTCACTGTGAGGCCAAGATCAGCCTCACATTCCCTGAGAGAAGGGGAAGTTTGAGCTGATCCAACCCGGGTTTGGCAAGCTACAGACCTGTGCTGCTCAGCAGCTTTCCAACAGTTCACACCATGCTGTTCACAGCCTAACAGAATCCCACATCACTCCCAGGGAAGGGAAGTTAATAGGAGAAAACTTTCTTTATGATCACAGTTTTACTTTTAAAGGGTTTCAGGAAAGATCTCAATGTCCATTATTCACATGGATTAGAAGCTGTACTGTTATTGCACATCTGTCAGCAAGAGAAAATGCTTCAAAACTGTTTTAGTAACTCCAGTGTCAGTAACAGCCCAAGGAAGAGCTGGTTCCTGGTTCCTAGCTGTAATTTGCAATACACTGGCTTTTATCAGTGAACCCTTCTGTCTTCTTACAGCCCCACACCTGTGCCATGACCTCCATAACACAGAACTGAACTGTCTCCATACCATCTGGTAGAAATTTGCTTTCTACTTGTCGCCAGGAATTGTGGGGAGAGGAAAAGCCATGTCAGAGTAAAAATTTTTGCATATACATAGAATAAACCATTACAAGCAGTTTCTTCCTTGATCATTCAATTCCTGCAAGCTCTTGATTAATCAAGTTTCCAGAACATTTGATGTTGCAATAAAGCATTTTGTTGTGAACACTTTCCAAGTGAAAAGAAACAAAAAAAACAACTGTTAAATAAAACAACTAATACTTCAAAACACCTTATCACACTTAGGTGTGAGTGTTAGGTACAGCCTGACATAGCACAAGTAAGCTAACAAAGCTGTTAGGCAATTGCTTAAATTAAGTAAACTCTTCAGTGCTGTGCTGAACCAAGGCTCACGCTCTCTAATCACTCTCTCAAACACAAGAGTCACATTCTCAGCATCTACTCCAGCAGTACAGTGTCTTTTACAAGAGATCAGACATTCCAAGCAGATACAGACATTGATTATTCCCTCTGCCCCCTCTTCCTCCTTTGAGCTGTGAGGTAAGGAGTTAGGGAAGGCTTTACAGACAGGAGAGAAGCATCTTTGAGGGGAGGGAAGGAAGGAAAAAAATAAACCCTGAAAGAAATAAAAAAACCCCACCCTCAAAACCCAAGGGACCTTCAAAGAAGAGGCAATTTGTCTAAAAGAACTGCAGCCTAAGAGCTAAGTTAGTACTCTAGAAATGATCTTTGGTTAATGTCTGTCTTTTCCCCTTTGCTTTTTCTGTATTTTGGACAGGTTTAAAAGTAAAAATACTACGTTAACGCTAAAAGACTGTTACTCTGAGCACTTCCAGCACAAAAGATGCCTGATTTCACAGAGCAGCACCAATCCAAAGACCCATGTGCTCTGTTGACATTGTTGGTTCAGACCAATTCAGCAGAACAGCCTATTTATCCACTGGGAACCAGTTACTTATTTATACTTGAGGCCTTAGCAATTAATGCTTGAATGCAATGCAGTTCCACATGGTGCTGACCCCAGCAGAGGCACTGGCAACCTCAGTCACCCCATTTACACCTGCCTTCCAGGTTTGGGATGTACAAGCTCTGCCCATTCTATGGCAGTGCCTCAGCAATAAACTTCATTTCAGGTCTGTGCTGCTCTGGGATATGTGCACAGAACACTGATCTATCTGAATGTAACCCCAGTGTATTGTTCCCAACCTGAGGCTCTTCCCACTACACGATACCATCTTGCTTTATCCACCAGACTGCACCATGGAACGTATTTTTACTGAGTTTGAGTACAAAGTGAGTTGACCAGTAGAAAGCTGTGGCTACTCTGAGACCTAAACACATCTTCAGCAATACTTTTTCTTAAGTTTAAGGAAGGGTAAATAAATGTTAAGAACAAAATTAGGAAAATACTACCCTAATCAATACCTTGTGTTCAGTCACATTCACAGCTCATTAGCAATCCAATACCTACCACTAAGCCATTGCCCAACTTAAAATTGTCAGCTAAGTTTCCCCAATTTTCATTAAAAAAAAAATCTTATTTTAATGTGGAACAATCTCAGGCTTTGCAAATCTCATCTTTAATGAGACATTTCCAATCAGTCATGGGCCCTGTTCCAGTCACCCTTTCCTATGTCAGATAAGCTATATCATACTCCAGAGGAAATCTCTCTCCCTGACCATCGCAATTCCAGCTGGAAGGTGTAATCACACTGGAATACCTACACACTGAAAGCAGAGTCTAGCTTACCAAATTCTTTTTCTCCCTGTCACAAAAATAAGCTTTACTGCTCTTCCTGTAACTCTGCAGAGACTAGTCATTTGCTCAGGTTTACAGGGTGTGAATGGGTTGAGGTTCCGGTGTGGTTAGTGCTATTTTGCCACTGTTTCAAAGAACTGTCTCAAAAGACAGTTTTCCGTCTTCTAGTCTGGCTTTACATTATTATTGTGCAGAGAAAGAAATTATGGAGAGGCAGTTTTGACACTTTGTTAATATATACTAACAGAAAATAACACTAAAGGCCCCTTTTTACCTTAGCTCCTTGATATGAGAGCAGGGTTTGTAAACAATAGTTTGCGACATTCATTTACCTTCCTTGTAAATACAAAGCAACACAGCCATTGACTGCTACTTGATGCCACACAGAGCCAGAAGTTCATCCTACTACAGAGCAGTATCTTCCCAGAGGGCACTTACCACAAAGGGTATTTTCTTCACATCCACTCTGGGCAAATACTCTGCAAGTCTCCATAGCAGAAAAGCATTTCCCACATGAAGGAGGCTCTAATCTGTGTGTTAAAACACTGGGAAACCTTAAAAAAAAAAAAGAAGTTTTAAGAACCCATACAACAACCAAGGGTTACAGTCTGAAAGTCAGTCTTAAAACATGTTATTTCCTCACCAATGTTTCTGATTGAATCATATAAAAAGTTTCTAGAAATAAAAGAGAAGAAGCACAAACAAAACAGTAAATTTCAGGAGGTGCAGATGAAGAGGACTTTCAACCTTGGCAAAACTTTAGCAGAACAGCTGGCAGAATAGGAACACCCACAACCTCTCCTGCTTTGAGTTGTGCATGAACCAGCTTGACCCTGCTGCTCCTTCTGTCCTCGGGTGGAATTCCCTGGTGTTAATATTCAAAACCTACCATAGCAGGATTAAAAGGGGCAGAGGAAGCAAGGACAGGCTTGCACCTAAAAGCAGTACAGGAGCAGGGCCCATCTAGCCTTGCTGGTTTGTTCCAGCCTGACTGATCTTTCCTGTGGCTGATGTTCACAGAAGCCAACCTAGCCTGACCATTCTCCTCTAGGAATAACCTCTGTCTCAAAGATCTGAGCGCAATTACCAAAGTGAGCACTTCCCACAGCTTCTTTCTGGAACAAGATAATAGCACTGGGGGATAATATGAAATCTGATGTTGAAAAGTCCACTGAACAGAAACATTCCATCAATAATAATGGAAAAGGTAAAAGGTAACCAATATTAACTATAATACAGAGAGATTGTTATCCTCTTTAGTATCACCTCTTATATGCTGCAAGGATTTTCTACCACCCTACCCAGACAGTGGGATCAAACACACAGCAACCAAAGCAAGCAGAAAGCCCTTAGCTTTTCCAGAGTAGAAATGGAGCCCTTATACCACTGACTCTCAGGTGAAGGCAGTCAGAAAAACCAGGCGAAGGCAGTCAGAAAAACCAAGCTCCCAGCTGACAGAGGTTCCTGCTTAGTTCATTATCCACCTTTGCCTAATTTGTGGAGCTGGCAGCATCTCTCGTGCAGGCTCTGGAGCTGAGTTCTGCCATCTCAAATGGAGCTGGGTCACAGGTGCCTCAGCACTGGGGAAAGACACAGCTCTGTTTGAGATGGCAGAACTCAGCTCCAGAGCTTGCACGGGAGATGCTGTTACTCACCTCTTGCTATATCCTGAGCACCCCTTGCCCCAGACACCTCCCTGACTATGGGTGATGAAGGGGCTGCTGGGGAGGGATGCAGGTGCCCATCTTGGGGGTACAGCAGAATGTTGCCTGCAGTGGTGTGAAGGCCTGGGCACAGCAAGGAGCTGAAGGGGACACTGTGAGTAGTGTCTGCCCTGCCTGCAGGGGGTTGAAGGTGTGAGGGACCTGGGACACAGGTGTGAGGGTAAAGGACTGAGGGAGCTGAGCAGGGGAGAAACACCTCATTGCAGTGTCAGCCAGCAGCTGTGGATCTGGCAGTGACGAACAGCAGGAGACACATCAGAGGCCAGGGGACAATGTGAAATGAGCTGCCATGGCCAAGGAGTGCCATCCCTGAAAAGGAAAGCTGGGAAGGTGTACTGTAGCCACCACTTGTACAGCTGAGCTGTCCCCAGGCCACAGCAACCCTGTGCTGCCCAAAACATTGGCTACTGCTGGGCACTGAAAGTGGCACTTTAATTTGGCCTTACAGGCTGTAGGATCAGGGGGGTGCCTGTTCCCTGTCTCCCACCGTGTGACCAAGGCAGTGTATCCAAGGGGGTGGCAGGGGCAGGGCTCTCCTGTTGTCCCACTGGGCACCTGGGAGACCCTGCTGGCAGAGCTATGGGGGGAGGATGGGCTGGTAGGCTGAGAAAGCCCCAGTTTAAAGATTGGCAGCTTAAATAACCAACCCTCAGGTAAGGACTGAAGAGAAGGAGAAAAATGGATCTGTGATTAGGTCTGATTAGTTTGAAAGTTTCCCTGTGCACATGTTCTTCAAAATTAAGCATTTCTGAATAGGCCTTGTGTATTCTGAGGGTGAGGGAGGGAAGAGAGGAGGGAAACCAGGTGGAAGAGAAAAATGCTTCAGCTGACAATGACTGAGAGGGAGAGAATTGCACAGTAACATGCTATCCATCTACTGGGCAAGATTCATTATTCACGGCTCAGTCATCTGGTTCTAAATTTTAAATGTCATCTAAAGTGCTTTTTGAATTCATCAGTTTAAAAGATATTTACTAAGAAGCAAAACACTATGTTATTACTCAGAGGCACTGAGAGCTGCGGGACGGCAGGCAGCGTGCGGATGGCAGAGCAAGAAGCCCCCTAACCTGGAAACCTCTTATTTTCCATTCAGAGGCAGCCAGTGCTTGTTGGCCCTTGAAGCTGCCCATGGCTCCACAAGATGCTCATCCTTCCTAAAAAGCATCTCACAGATTTCACTCAGGCGTGAGGGAAGAAGGACCACACCTTGTTTGCTGCCTGGCACCAACCTCGTCCCAGTCACCGCCGGGCCCAGCGGTGCACCAGCCTGAGCACCCAGGACAGCCCCACACACCGTCCCACGGGGCACAGAGTGATGATCAGGTTTCCACATGACCCCCCAGCACTCTCTTAAGCAATAATAAAATCTCAGCCACAGTATGTGATTAGCAATTAGAAACCAGGCCTGAAAGCAGACACAGGCCTGGGAATGCTGACATTCCCCACAAACAGCGAGCCTGAGTCACAGGGTGCTGAGGTTTCCTGGGACATCATTCCCCTGCTTCCCCTTCACACAGCCTGGCACTGTGCCTTTTGCATAATCACTCCTGTACTAATGTCTTCAGCTCACATAGTCATTTCTCCACTAGCAAACCCACGCATATCCTCAAGGTATTTAAGCTACACACTGTGTGATGGTAATAGCTTTGTAATGGTGCTCATCTATCATCCATTTTAAATATCCCTTCTCGGCCCACTAACCCATCTCCAACGACTCCACTGCTCATCAGAAGCAAACATTGCTGAGAAGTTTCAGAGGCACATTTGGGGAAAAAAAGGAGTGCAAGGAAAGAACCAAAATGAAAACTTCCTAGCCAGAGCTTCATAGCCTCTGGCCCATACTCGGGACCATACGACTGAGGTGAAATTTGAGCTGACTCAGACCTGAGATGTAGCATCTAGCTCAGAGAACAGCATCAGTAATTTTGTGGAAGTTACCTTATTCCTTTCCTATGTCCATGGAGATTGTCAAACAGAAAAAATAGCAAGAAGCTTTAAAGAGGCTGGGCATAGTGAACACCATGTAGGAGAACTGGAAATAGTATCCTGGTGACTTTTTATCCATTTTGTCTAGCTTACTTGTCTCTTCTGCTCCCACTCAAAGCCCACTGGCATAAAGAAGGACTCTCACAGACTTTGTACGACTCAGAAAAAACAAAGTTTTCTGTGGTTGGGCTTAATTTCTTCCACTACCTAGAGATACAAAATTTCAGTTTTACTTTGGCTCTGGGTCAGCATAAAAGATGTTTCCAATTTTATTTGAATCACTTCACTCATGGAATAATAGAATTATAAGGATTATACAGAGCAATAATCCTCAGCATTCAATGGGATCAAAGCAGTATTCAAATATTAAGCAACACTCAGAGAAGATAGCTCAAGTATTATTATCCTCATTTTCCAGAGCAAGGATGGGAAGAAATTACTTTAGAGCATGGGATTTCTTCCCAGGGGGATTTATATTGGGAATCACATGCTCCAGGCCAGCTTGAGGGCAGGATGCTGTGGTTAGAGCCTAGCCCCATGCCTGGCCCTATGCTCCCTCCTCACCTCCACAGCACTGCTCCTTAAAGCTCTTCCCATTGGACATTTACCAGCCCAACTGCCTTTTTAAATAATGAACAAAATATTAAATATCAGCAGCACAAAGCCTGTGGATCCTCTCTCATGTGGTCCCCCCAGCATGACCTTCACCCAGCCCTGAGCAGCCCAGCTAAGCCGTGTCCCCATGGCTGATGAGCCCATGCCATCACAGGGCCTGCAGTTCCCAGTGCAGAGGCAAAGGGTGGGAGGAGACATCACCCTCCCTTTGCCAGCGAGGTCAGCAACGTGCCCCAGGCCAGGAATTCAGCTTCACCCTGCCACCAGGCCCCATGTTTCACTCATAAGACCAAACCATGTGTCACTGGTTTAATGACTGTTCACTCAGGGTTCCTCTCCAGCACACTGGGTGTGCCCAAGGCACTGCCAGGGCACCGCCTGTGCAAGGAGCACACGCTGCTGCTGAGGAGCTGCACGTCTGGCCCATGAAGTAAACAAGTGGTGATCGCAAGGAGGAGGGAGAAAAGAGAAGCTGACCGTGGTGCTGCAGTGTGTTTACTTACAGCATCTTGAATAAACAAATTCCAGGAACCAGAAAGCAGGCACTCCAATTTTCTGCACTGAAGTGCACAAGATCACAGGCATTAAGGAAGATAAAGAAATATAGCTGAAAGCCAAATACAGGTTACAGTGGCTGGAGATCATCGCTAGGAGATGAAATATTCCTTAAATGATGAAGACAATAATTCACGAGAATGAGACTCTCCAGTGAATTATGGGAGTCCTCTTCCAGTACGTTAGAAGAAATATGATTCTAAAATGTAAACGCACTCATCCATCACTGATTCTGCTTAAACTGATTTATGGATATATACATATTTTACCATTTGTTATATTTTTATAAGCCTGACATTTTAGTTCACCTGTAGATGACACTGGGACATGAAATGTACCAAAAGCTTCCCTCCACCCCTCATGTATTACAGGATTAGAAAACATTTTTAAGCTTAAGAACCAATAGAGCTGACAAAAACATAACAAAAGGTACAAAGGAAACTTGAAGTTATTATGATACTTTGAGGATGGGAGAAGAGAAAGATACTGGTAAATTAACCTTGTAGCCCCATAAAAATTTTCTATGGCCAAATCCAAGCAATAATCATTAAGAGAAGTTGATACAAAGGACTCCGATTGAGTAAGGTATCTAAAAATCAAGTACCTAACTTTAAAAGCAGAATCATTCACTTCAGTGGTGAATATTCATGAGCATAAAAGTTACAGGATCTTGGTAGACTACATTATAGACTAATGCACTTTTTTCTTACACTGGATAAATCCCTAGCTTTTTAACAGTTTTCTCTGATATAAACACACATCAGATGACCAAATATTCAGCTTTGTGTCCTAAGCTGTAGGCACCTTTTTGATATTCCTATTTTCTCTTATCTGCTTCTTTATCTTATCCAGGGAATACATGTAATATCTGGTTTGCAAGGAAAAGGAAGGAAGGAAATACATCAACCCTGGATCAACAGCCTGGTTTGCCATGCACAGCCCTCTGGGTTGGCACATGCACCTGTACAGGCACAACCCACTGTGCACCAGTGGCCAAAGATGGTATTTCACAGAAGAGTAAAAATCTCTATGCAATGTTGTCTGTAATTTGAGGATTGGGAATTGGCTCATGTAGAGAGCACACGTTACTGCAGAAAAGGCTGCCCCGTGACTTCCTGCTCCATTAGACACAGGAGTGATATTCTCTTTTAAGGCTTTGGATTTCACTGCATCCAGTCCAGCTGCGGGTGCTTGTTGACAAAAGTGGTCCTGTGCTCCCTTCTCTCCTGCTCCTGCCACATGCTTTGGCAACCTCCCTTGCCTCAGGTTGTGCTACTGCAGGGCATGGATGCAGCTCACTGAGCTCATAGAAAAGTAACTCACCAAAGTAAAAATGACGTTTTCTCCCAGATCCGACTGCGCGTGGTCCCACAGCTGCTGGGCGTGGCAGATGCAGAGCACGGAGTGGGAGGCTCAGACCTCTCTTCCCCCTCACCTCCTGCAGCCTTCTTCACTTATATTTGGTTCAACACAACAAATGCCAAATGCCCCAAAGCTGGGAGATCTTTGTCCAGAAGTTACACTGTCCGACACATGAAAGTCAGACCCATAGGTCAGAGACAGAGCACTGAGCACATTTCCTAATTTTTGAGTGCTTAAGTTCACAACCTTTGCATGTACATTTGTAAAATTCTCTGGATTTCCTTTCCAATGCAGGTAGTTTACATATGGACTCAAACATATAATCATCCAACTGTGGATTTTTGGGTATATGCTCATACAGATTTTTTCCCACACCCCCACATCCCCATTATGAAAAGCTAGTATATGTCTTTTGATGTAGGCCACGTATCTCCCTGCCAGCTCCCTGCATGCCCTGCCTCACCAAAGAGCTACCCCTAAACCATGCAAATATACATGCAACTGCCCAAACTCTATCACTGGACAAACCCCTCCCCCTATATCCACCACTGCTTTCCACTAACAACCTTTATTGTCAGATGTATTCCCAGCCAGAGCTCACAATCACAAGATGATTTGCTTAGCTGTATCTGTATTGATATTTATGAAGTTTGAGGCACATTCTAAACCAGACCAAATGTATGATTTTATTCTTTATTGAATAGTTACTGGTAATGCAAGTTGTCAGGAGAATACATTGCCCCCCCCCCCAAAAAAAGCTCTCTTAATGTTAAATCAATGATTCATTTACTCTCTTCATGATTAATTGCAAAGTATTTGGGACTCTGATGACTTTTGTGGAGGCAATATCGTTTAATCAAAAGGAAAATAGATCCAATCTGCATGGCAATACTGATTTTTCTCCTGTGTCAGTAAAACAAGGAACTATTTACTTCCACTGCTCCAGGTGCTAGGGAAAGCTGTAAGAATCAATGTGGAAGCTTGAATACTTCAGCACGGGAAATTCAAAGCTGTTCTTCTTTTGGAAAGGTGTGTCTGTCTCTTTGCTGCTGTACAGGTAACACATGACCAAAACAATGGATTTATTATCCCAACGTGCTGGCCAGGGCTGGCCTCCATCTTAAGCATTCCTAATTCAAAGGGAATCCCAGATGTTTAGCTAGTTAAAAACCAGACCACAGCCCAGCAGGTGCCCACAGTAGTTTGCAGACTGGCATTGAGCTTAGGCATCTTTTTAGCTTAGCCTAGCTACAGCTGCTATTCTCCTCCCACGGATCCTCTTTCCAAGGACTGGATCAGCACGAAGACCAGGCAAAGCACCATTACAGCCAGATGAGGATTTCCAGTGCCAGGAGGCCCTCCCAGATGCAGAGAAAACTTGGAAGAAAATCCCAGGCTGTGGTACACTCTTTAGCTATCCATGGAAGGACACTGACCCCTGGCACTGCTCACCCACGCCCGTGTCTGTACAGAACCTGCTTGCTTTGCTGCTACATGTGAAGCCTGAGAAGTCACCACGGCTGCTCTCCAGGAGCCCTGGGGCACTGGCCACCCTGACACGCTGTGATGTAGTACAACACCTCCACTCCTGCCAAGATCCACTTGGGGTACAGGGGACCATAGACGAATATACTTGATGCCCACAGTGGCATCTGAATGGTCAGACAGAAGAGTGTCCTTTACAGGATCCTCACAGCTCTTGCTGAACTGGTGAGAACTGCAAAGGCAGGTCAGGGCAGTGTGCCCATGCCAGGCCCTGGCTGCTGTGGCCAGTGTGCCCGTGCCAGGCCCTGGCAGCTGCAGGATCCAGCAGCAGCCACACTCTCCATCCCTCCCGCTCGGCCCCGTGCCGTGGGCAGGGCTGGCAGCTGCACACAGGCTCCTGGCCTCACAGGGGGCAAAGCCCTGGCTATGCTTCAAGGAGAAGAAGGGAAAGCAGGAAGCTTCAGGGATGCTTCAAGGACATTTAAACCGGCTTTTCATGCCATTTTAGCCCTTAACATGTAAATGACTGCAAAGCTAATCCATTAATATACTCTTGTGGCCTTCTGCAGTCTGATCAGACCACCATGAATTCAGAGTGGGTTTAGAAAGGAGGGCACATGTGATGCTGCTCATTATCTGCAACGGTTTTACCTTGTGGCAGATCCTCAGGTTTTGCTTGGAGGTGAGCTGGTGGTCACAGCTGGTTCCCAGGGGCCAGGCCTCTCATGGTGTCACCAGCAGTGCATGTGGCCAGTGACTAACTGGCTTTTCTGCAGGGAGTGCAGCGTTGGAGAGCTGCTTGGAAACTGGGTCCCCTGCCCCAATCTGGCAGCTGAAAAGTGCCTGCCCATCCACACACATATTTATGTGGCAGAAGGCAGGCAGCAGGTGTCCAAGGAGATCTTTGCTAATGTGACAACATGGGAAAAAACTGCTGGAAAACAAAAGTAATACAGAACAAGAAAGGCTGCTGGCATTGGCAGCAAGGGACCCAACTGGCTCAGTCCAATGTTGATGGAGAGTGGAGTGAGTGGGAGAGGACACAAAGCACCCAGTAAACGGGGCAAAGCTTGAGAGTGGGACAAGAACTGCAGGGTAACACTCCCCTCATGTTCAGTACCTGGTTTCCTTGGCTTTCCTCCTCCTGGGATTTCCTTCCCGTGTTTCCAAAATTTAAAGCCGTGTTGTCACCCAGGGAGCCAAGCAGGGAGGAGATGGCGGATCCAGATTGCAGAGGGTACAGGGAGAGGCTGAGTGGTCTCTGCTGGCCAGAGCAGGTACAACCTACCCCTTTCCTCAGCCCCAAACGAGAAAGAGCAGCTCCAAGTGAGAAACAGAGATCAGCCCCATCTCTTGCACACTGAACATCCTGCACATGTCAGACCCATGCCTGCACTGTGCAATTTGTCCTCTTCACTTCAGGCAGGGCTTGCTGAGACCTTTCATTGCTTGCCCAGCTCTGGGACAGCTCCTGTTCTGTGTGCTGGGGGAGGCTGCCAGAGCCTCCACTGAGGCATCAGACATTCTGCCTGGGGCATGTAAGTGCTGGAGACCAGATTCCACCTCAGCCTTGCAGCCTCCTGACATTCTGGGGCTCTCCAGGATGTCACTCAGAATGGCTGCCTGCTGTATTTAAAAAGGAGAATAGTCCCAGCACATATTGCAGATTGCTTCAGAGAAGAAGGCATGAAATGAGCAATGTTCTGTTTTTAAATAGCTCTGTCCCATGTTTGCCCACTGCCAGTCCATGCTGGCAGGTGAGAGGAGAAGCAAGTGAGGACTTCATCTACTGCTGGAGCCCTGAGCTGGGGGATCTTGGCACTGTACCCTGTGGCAACATGGTGCCACTTGCAAAAAGCAGCTGAAAAAATGCCAGACATCTGTGCCCTCACAGTGTGAACCAAAATGGAAAAGAACCGACTATTTTTCTTCCCGCTGAAATTTATAAAAAGCCCTTGTGTGATCTAAACTGACACACAAAATGACAGTCTCCTATTGATTATTTTTAACCTAATTTAGCTGACACTAATTGTACTGGACCTCTATAATTGTTCACAGCATTTGGATAGAATTATCATCAGCTTCATGGGGCTAATGTTATGCCAAAATCATATTTGACCCATGTTTTCAACACAGTCACACATTTACTGAATATCAGAATATCGACATTTACCTTTCTTGGGAGCTTAATTTTTCTGTTCCTTTCACATTTCCTTCCACTTCAGACACACCACACACAACTGAAAGTACTACAGGTTCCCTCTGCCCACACCACAGCTCTTCCCCAGCCTGGTGACCCCAGCAGCTTTGGTCGGCTGTCCCCTAAGCTGAGGTTCTCCTCCATGCAGCCTTGACCAAGCTCACCCCATTCCTTCTTTAGACAGGTGCAATAAGGGAAGAGTGTTTTCCTATGCTGGGAGAGTCAAGACTCTCAAGTTTGGTTTGAGTGGGGGGGAGAATCTCCTCGTAGCAGATTGAGCACAAAGGGCTCAGTAACTTCTGGAACATGGCACTGAGGTCTCCTGTGCCTCTGATGGATGGGTGATGGTACTACAAGGCAGGAAAGTCAAACATGGCCCAACCATTTAGGGCTTAATGAAGCAGACCTAAACTCCATCTGCCAACCAACAGTGGGGGAGAAGAGACCAGTGAGTCCAAGTGTAAAAGTACCACTTAATAAATGGATGGATACACTGTGCTTTAACTGAAGGTCACAGATGGTGGTCCCAAGTTAGACTTCTTGGTAGGAGCCATGTAGTTGTCTAATTACTCTAAAAGTGTCAAATGCACAGACATAGTGCTGCCCCTCAACGTTTCTATACATTTTTAATTAATGAGAGATGAAAGAACTGCGTTAGCTGTACCCACTGTTTTCACAAATATTTTAGAGCCTACTATGTCTCTACACGGGGAAGGGGAATAATAAGCTCCTACCAACAGACAGATGTAACTTCCATCACTGCTCCCAGCAGGTTCTCCCTTACTGGTCTCCCTCCTCTCCAGGTCCACTTCAAAGAGAATCTCCTCCTTCCTCCATTAGCCCAGCTTTTCCAACTAAAGCTGAGCTGCAAGGTAGTCTAAGGCCCTTAATTTCTTAGACTGTAAAGTTAGCAAAATGGGGAGATTGTGAGGGAATAGAGAAGGGGGAAAGTCTCTATTTCAACTATTCTTTCAACCCTGTCTGCTGATACTTTTACATTCCAGTGTTTTAAATATGTCTTACTATCTGCTGCAGTCACGTGCACAGGGGAGTATCATTCACAGGCAGTAAGCAATGTAGTGAGGGAAAGCTGCTGCTCAGAGGGAGCACAAGGAAGTGCCATCCTCTTTATCTGGGCAGTTTGACCACTTCTCAGTGGATGGCCTGCAATGGGAGAGCTCACTCTCTTTTTTTTTTGATGTAAGTTTTGTAGAACTGAAGTATTTCTCTGGGATGCTTACAAATAGAATCAGTTGTATTTTTAGAATAAGAAAAGGGAAAAAAAAAAGGGGGAAAAAAAGCTTTCTAATTAACTTCCTCTGAAAAATGTGAAGAAATGAACCCTGTGCTGTGCTGGGAACTCGGTGGGGGGGGGGTCCCAAGCAAGAGTTTTGCTGCTTTTGGGCATTGCTACCCAAAGGAGGCCTGATGTAGGGTTTCTAATAGCATTAGAGTTCAAAGCCATCACCAGGTCACACACTAGCAGTGACAGAATATCCAGAAGGGCAGACCCAGAAAAAGAAAAAGATGCCCTTTTGCCCATATACTATTTTGTTTATTTTCATCAGAGACTGTTTTTCAGGGTAGTATGCTATGTTTCCCAAAACACCCAAAATCTAATTTTTAATCCAACTCTTTACCATCAGAGTAGGAGACTTATTGGGGAATGATCTCAAATCTACTCAGTCCTTGCCAAGGACTGCAGTGCCTGCAGGGTGAGGCCTTTGGTGAACTGGGGAGGGGATTCATATTGCATGCTTCCACAAATAGCTTGCTAATGCACAGTTAATTGCTTGCTACATTTAGTGAATTTAAGATTCTGGATTAGAAGAAAAGTACTTATGCAAAAAGCCTCCAGAAATCTTAAGTTGACAACACATCCATCCACATTCCCATTTATCTCACCACTTCTGGACTACCTTAGCACAGTCTAGTAGGAGCTGTGTGTCTCCCCTTCATTGAATTATGAACATGACAGATCATTACAGAAAAATACAAACCACAGCACTTCCCATCAAAAAATGCACATATACAAAAATGCTGCATGAAACTATGTCAGCCCCTCTGCAATCTGTATCAGAGGGGAAATAAGAGAAGCCCTAACTATGAGAGCCTGTCCAGTTCTGTTTTCTGGAAAGAAAAATTTCACTTATTTTAAAATAATATTTGCTTTTAATTTGTTATTAAAGGATAGATTACAATATAATTTCCATCCTCTGCAAAGCTGTGAAGAACCATTTCACTGTATATGGAAACCAGATTACAAATATAAAAGTATTTAATGAAAATGTGACAATCCTTTTGTTAAGGCAATCTCAGCTGATACTCCTGCATTCTGGTTGGTGGAAGCAATACTTGCATTTGACTGCAGGAGTGATATAAAGGAATTTTAAAGAGAGTGAATAAATTAAATTATATTTATGTTAGTATTTACTTAAGTCGTGAAGATGACTTATTTAGAATGTATTCACATAAATTTTTGAGAAGGGGTAGCAAAGATTAATTGAAATATTAAATCAATTTTATGACTATAGGGGAGAATGCAGTTCATCCCTATTTGTCACTGTATTCAATAAAGCACTACAGCTTAAGACTTTGATTTACAAATAGTGGAGCAAAGAACCTGAACACTAGAATACTACTGGGTGTCTCTAAATTAAAGGATCTATGTAAAAAAAAAAGAAGTAATTCTTATCTACTGCTATTAGACTGGCACTATGTGATATATGTAAAAGATAAATAATAAAAAGGACACACCTAATGAGATTTTCAGGAACTTTCAGCCATGGCCTGAGTCTGTTCCCACTGTACTTCCAACACAAACAAGAGCTAAGTGCATTTTTAAACCTCACTCTTTCTTTTAGAGCTGCAGCTCTCATTTTTTATCCCTCTCATCTGTTCCCCTCTGAAATAACCTGCAAGGTTGGAGACTTTGACTACAGGTGCTTGTCCTCCATATGTTCAGTTCGATCCTTTTCAGCGAGGTGAGGAATTATCTCCAGGATATGAAGACAAGACTCACGCTGAACTCAATCTTCACACAGATGACAAAATGGTTTAAATGAATAAGCTGGGGGCACACTTGTGTTTTAGTGCACTGTGATCTCGTGCATGTTGGTGGTGTCTCATCAGATTGTATCAGTGCCATCCTGCAAAACAGTGTCTGGACACAGGAATTTTGCATTTCTCCACAAGGTTGTCTGAAACCATTTGAAAAACTTCTACTAACCTTCAGTGACTTTGGAGTCATCCCCTGTGGCTCCCTGCACTTCTCCTTAACCTTTCTCTCATCTTTCCACATTTTTCTAAATGATTAAAAAGCTGTGTATTTATCTACTACACTTGAGCCTTGGTGCAATCCATGAGTTTTCCTGGCACATAACAAGGATGGAATTGCTATGTGTCCCACCACAGAAATTGTGTTCAGCACCAGTGGCAAAAGCACATAAATCAAGGTCAGAGATAAATCTATCTGATATTACAAATAACTGTTAACTTTTATTAATTTGGATTATCTTTAACAAAACACAACTGTTCAGTGGGTCACTGACTGCCCTCACATTCAGTAGAACTATTCAAAATATACTGAACAAATTGAAACACAGTCAGAGAAAACAGGTGTGAAATTTGTGATGAAACAACAAAATTACCCAGGTCCAACATAGCATGAATGCCTTGGCAAAGAACACTGAGCCAGGACCTGGATATTTTGCAGGTTTTCAGTTAAAATAGAACAGAAATGGATCTTACTTATTACACAAATGCTTCCCTGCTCTTGCCACATTTTCCTAATAAATGTTTCTAATTCAGGCCCTGGTGGGTAATGTTTCTTTTGAAAGATTAGGGTTCAGGGCAGAGATATGGGTACAGTTTTTTAAACTCCTCTGCTTAGTTTAAAGCTCCTTGGTTTACCCTGAGCCTTGCAGCAGTGGGGCAGTCTGTGGCTGGAGAGTATCAATACAACTCTATTGATTCCAGACAGATTTCACCCCAATTTGCTTCAGGCATGGACCCAGTCCTTGATTGTATCCATGAGCCAGACTGTAAGAGCCTGAGTGAGCTTTCCTGACAGCACTGAGAGTCCAGGGAAAAATCTTGGATGACAGAAGATTGCTTAACATCAGTGAAAAGCACTAGACCTAGAAACACAGTTGAAACAAATTATTCCTGCCTCTGTATTTTGTCTCCCATGTCACGGTGTTATCTAAGTGCATGTGTGAATTAAGCTGGTAGAGCTGTGTGCTCTCAGGAGAAGGTGATATTATAGACTGAGCAACCACTGTGACAGTGGGCTCAGAGCTTACAATCCTATTTGTTAGACAGGCTCTACGGGCAAGTATTATAGATCAGAAACCCTGTGCAATGTCAGGTGCTATCCAGATGGCCACGCACCAGTGATTTTTGCTGAAATATGGGCTAGAGGGAGATCTACCCACCTGAGCAGGCAGTATGTGGGTTTGTGCTTTCTTGGCAAGCCAGAAATAGAAGCTTTGGCCACATGTTGATGACCAGCTCAGTCTGCAAGTCACTATCAGAAAGAAGAGGTTTCCAAGGTTCTTACTTAGTGATTTCAATACTGGATAGTTGAAGAGCTGATAATGTACAAGAATATATTAATTTTAGAAGAACAGATGTAATCTTCAGTCAGGCATCTTGCAACAAACATCTCTCCTTCAATCATGTACAGGTCAGCTTTGAATGGGAAGATGACATCAGGCTAACAATCCTGCATACCTGGAAAATATCTCCTATTTAATTTCTAATGACCTGACTGCAAAAGGCCTCTGATTGTCTTTAACTTGTCGTCAGAACTTAGTGAGCAAACAGGTTTTTCATTTGCTGCTTTCTCATATCCCAGTATCTGAGAAGCTCTGAGTGAACAGAGAGGTCCCAGGAGTTGTTTTGATCTTAGCTGGCTAAACAGATTCTCAGAATCATGTTTCTACATGAATATGCAGCATTACAACACTTGAGCCCCTGTGCAGATCTAATTTAGATCTAAGATACTTTATATTCTTCCTGGTTTTTCTCTCTTGAGATTAGGCAACATTTCAAAGTGACCAGGCACAGGTAGGTTTTGGTGTTAGCCCAGCATTAATCCCACTGTAGCATTCCTGCAAAGCACATGGGCACTGGAGGCTGGCCACGTTTGGCTCCTTCTCTTGCACAAATTGTCCCCACCAGCCTCCGGGTCACTCCAGCACCAGCGTGGGTTCCCTGGCATTCCTCCACCCTGGGGGTGGGGGCTGAATAAAGCCTGAATAACCTGAGCTGCTGCTGTATTTATGATGTGGATGAGAAATCTCATTGCCTTGGCTGGCAATGAGCTTGCCCTGGCTTCTAAAAAAATCATTATCCCATCCAGGGAGAGCCAGCCTTGTGTATTAAAGAGTAGGAAATCAAGGAGATGGAAAGGAGGAGCCAGTCTGCAGCACCGGTGCTTCCTTCCTCAGTCTGAGACTTAATTCCTCAGCCGAGCCAGTTCAGAGGTGAACAGATGTCGTCATTAAACTGCCCCCCAGTGACATGCCCTTGCAGGTGCCACGTTCCCTGCAGCAGCTTGCTCTGCTATGAGCCTCCATCCCCTTGCTCATGTGCAGCCATCCTGCCAGCCTGTGCCACCCACCACCTCTGCCAGCCAGTGCCACAGCTACGGGAGAGTGCTGGGAAATACTCTGACTGGGAAAATACCATATTTTAATTCCATACAAATCTAGGACAAGTTTATAAGGAGAAAAGACGTGAAATAATCTGAGCCCTTTTCTGCTGGAGGACTTTGGATTTTTAGTGTGTCCATTGACTTTTGGCCTTAGTATCACCCTGTATTGACACAAGCCTGTCCTGAACAAAGCTGTGTGACAGCTCTGGCTGACTGTGTGGAATTCTCCACAGCTCTTCCTCTTGAATGCTTGTGCACTCAACTTTTTCATCACAGTACTGGACAGTCATGGATTCTAAGTCAGCCCTTCTCCATCCCAAATTGAATTCCCATTTGTACCAGCTGACAATTCTGTTCAGGATGGCACAAATGTTTATGACACCAACAGAGCCTTGTGGGGGCAGAACCAAGTAAACATACAGAAGTTTTTGGTCTTCATGTATTTACTGAAAGCACTATTCTATGATAACAATATTTCAATTGAAATGGAGTTGAAATTTTCATGGAGCAGGTCCAGTATAGCTAGAAAGAAAAATAAAAAACTCTGCACTGTCTTCAGCTTAAAGCAGCTCCAACTACATCTTAAAATAATAGCTTGAGATGTACTGCATGGAGAGTGTGAGAAATGTTCCACAGTGAGGTGATCTATCAGAGGGAAACCTTGAAGCCTAAAAAGGAGGGAAAACAATAAATCCCCAGAATAAATATTGAAAGGAGAGAAAGAAGGAGAGAGATTTCATTTTATTCCATCATTTGATGCCATAAGCATGAACAGGGGAAAAGATTTATTTATTCATGTTTCCCAGACGGGCTGGTACTGTAAACAGATGGAAGAAGGGCTGGAAAATCCAAATTCCAAACAGAAGAGGTCAAGGCACAACGGAGCTGTATTTTCAGATACAGTGATATAGTGGCCATAGCTGACGCAGGGCTCGATTCCTTATTAGATTTGCAGTGGTTTATGGATGGGTTATGCAAATTCCCAATCTGCTGGAAATATGCACGGCAGGACCTCAGGTTTGCTGCAAAGCACTACCCTGGCACAGTGACACTGCAGGTCTGGCACCTGCCTTGAAAACCCTGTGTTCAGTCACCTGCAGGTTTCTCAAGAGAGCAACTCCCTGGCTTGCTTTCAAACCAGAATCTGAACATTTAGATTTAAAGGAAATATATCTGCTAATTTAACTGTTATACAATATTATATATCTGTTTCCACACAAGTTGGGATGTTAGAATGGATCTATTAACTGTTAAAAGAATGTTCTTTTAACTGTCTTATGCTAGTTTTTCAATTCAGAAGTCCACTTCAGCAAAATGTGATGTCGAAATTCAGACTTTACAAGGGCTGTTCAATTAGAAGACCAGGCTCCTTCTCAGGGCATGGAGCTTTTGCTGCTTCTGTATTTCTTGCAGCAGCACCTGGAGATGCAATTAAACACCAGCACCGCGGTGCAAAGGAATGGTTTCTACAATACAACTCACACAGAGAATGCTTTCCCATTCTCCCACTTTTGCTTTGTTTTTTTTTTTTTTTTCCTACTTTTAAGCCTGGTTACCCATATCTTCTCTATTTAAATGATAAATTACTTTAGGAATATCTCAATCAAATAAAATGCTAAGCACAATGGCTCCACGGTCTCAGCCAGTGTGTAACCATGATCCTAAGAAATGGTAACAGAGAGGATTCACAATGCTGTTATATCCCTGTAGGCTTAATTCATGGACACTGAATCATCCCATTGGTTTCAAGGGAAGCAGGTACAGTTATACACATACTTTGGATGTTGCATGATCAGAACACAAGCATGTGGGTCCATTAATTCAGTCTGTTTTGCTCTGGGCATATCTTAAGTTTCACAATCTAAGCTAAAGAGAGCCAAACTAGAGCAAAAATGTTTATTAGCAATTTTTTATTATTTTCTCTGATCCTCTATAGTGCTATTGTAAAAAGCTTTTATTAATATATTACTAAGATAGATAATAAATAACATATACCATTATATAAGAATATATATCAATGAGCCAACAGATGACACTTCATTAATATTTTGTTCAATTTTTAGTCATCATGGTATCTCTCATCAGAGAATATATTAGGTCTCTTGGTGAGTTATTACTGAAGCTCATCAGGCAGAATATGCTGGAGTTTTAACAACCTCTGCTCACAGAACTGCCTGTTTCATTTCTGTTATTATTTTTGTACAGAATGATATGTTGGGGTCCCTCATTTTAATTAAATAGCTAATAAAAGTAAGCAGTGTGTCTTGGGTTAGCCCAGTGGTAAACCAGTGCTGTGGAAAATACTCCAAGGCAATCCATCACCCTCTGCTGTGCCCAGTGAGGAGCTAAATGGGCTGTAAATGACTTGGGGAGAAGGGAAGAACTGAGCAGCTGTGGAGAGAGGGAAGAGCCAAGTACTTGGGGATGGAGGCCTTAGATGGCTCCCAGTTCCCACCTCCCTGCTCCCTGCCTGCTCTCACGTGTGCAGAGGAGTGTTTTCAGTCCAAGGCTAAACTGCTACAGCTTCTGGAGTTTCAAAGGCCTGCAGACTGGGAGGGCTGTTGCCAACTCCATTAGGTGTAGGAATTTATTAGTAGGTGTAATTTATTAGTAGGTGTAATTTATTAGTAGGAAAGTATCCACAGGCTTGATCCAAAGCCTCCTGTATTCAGTGGAATGCTCTGAACACAGCTTTGAGCAACTGTGGGCTATCTATACTAAAAACTGAATAATAATTAAAAAAAAAAGGAAATGGATTTTGCTATTACTATACCAGTCACATAGAAGCAGATCATTTCTCACAGTGCTGTCAGGTAAAGTCAAACTGCTTATCTGGGAGATTAGGGATTGATTAAAGTCCTTGCACTCAGGGATATATATCTGTATTAATCTTGGAATTATTTGTCAAACATCCAAGATCTCTGCTCTGATTTGTGGAATATATTCTGAAAGTCAACACTTCAAATGAGTCAAGATTTTTTAAATTATTTTTATGCTTTTAAGGTAAATGCACAAACTGCTTCATTGCCCCCAAACCAAGCACAGCTATTTTTAACACAGCACTATTTTTGCTTGGAAATGCACTTAATGTGTTGCTGATTGTGGAGAATGCAGCTGGGAAGCTAGAAAGTGGGAGTTAACACACTGTCAGACAAGTCCATAAAGCACAGTCACTGTTTCAAACCAGGAGCCAAGGCCAGGTTAGCACTGACAGCTCCTGCTGCCCAGTCAAGGAAGTCAGGAGGTGCCAGGGAAGCCAGCACTAAAGCACTTCCCACTTGAACCCTATTGAGAGAAGCTTTTGAAATGCAACTTGGGGTTGTATCACAAGAACCAAAATTTGACTTGCCACACCTGGAGCCTAGCATTCAGAAGATGCTCCACACACCATTCCCTAGGATCCTGCAAGCACACCCTGGGCTCTGGAGCAGGCACTGTTTGTGCCTTTTGCACTGCACAAGGCTGGAAAGGTGGCACAGGGAACACAGCTGGGCATCTCTGTGCCAGTGGCTGCTCCTACTCAGTGTAACAACTGCCTCTTGTGCTGTGGCCATTACCCAGAACTGGGCAGGTGTGGAAGCACAGAGGGCAGTAAGGTACAGCCTGCTCCAAGCCCTCGTTAGTAACCAGGGTCAGCTTTAATTTGGCTTTATCCTCCACTGGAGGTGAGATAAAGAAAGATACTGTGATTATTTTTCCCAGCTTGCCAAGCCTGAAAGCAGTCATTCTCGTTCACATTTAACAGAAAAATGTGCTGGGTAATCTGGCTGCAGTTCAGTAAATAAGTTGTATTACACACTTTCATTTGAGGGATCAAAATTTTCTGGTTTAGCAACCCCTGGCAGAATAATCAATAACTTACACTCTGAGAGTGATGGGAAGAGGGAAACAATGAAGATAACAGACTGTAGCAGGGCATCAGGACCTGCAGGAGGTCGGCTAACTGGCTGGGAGAAGGATGTTCTGGCCTTTTGCCATCGGAAAATTAGGGCTCATTGGCAAGGTAGGTAACATCTGGGGGGAGTTGCTGAGACACAGAAAATCACCAGTGCACAGCTCAGCACAGCTTTCAGTATGGCCAGAAAAAAACCCCAGATCTGGAGCATTAAGTAGTGATTATGGTTCACCCAGGCTCAAATCCTATCCTGTGCAGGAGTGAAGACAGTGTGAGCCTTCATAAAGGACAAATTACATCCCAGAGGAGAACCACAGACTGGGCAGCCCCAGCACAGGGGAAGCCAGCTGGAAAAAAAAGGGAAATTCAGTTGGGGCTTCTCATCAGCCGCAACTGTCCCAATTTCCCATGGATTTCCACCTTGCTGGATGAATTAGAACAGCTCTGTTTAACAAGCAAGTGCAGAAGGTTGCCATAACCCTGTCTCTAACTCCTGCCTGTTAGATGTTCACGTCTGCTGGGGACTGAGGTTGGGAGGACACAGGCTCAGGTTGGGTTTGGGGGCAATACTGAAGACACTGTTAATGAGGAGAGCAGGGGAAAGTTGGGGTGGTTTGTTTTTCATTTTGTCCCCTAAACCATAATTCAGACTAAGTTGGAAAGCAATTACTTTTAATATCTTATCTACAATTCCAGACTGACTAATAGCACATATAACCTCCCAGCCAAATTCTCTGAGCTGCTGAGACCCTACAACTCAAGCAGAAATGATTTGGGGGCATAGACATAGAAGAATTGGTATTTATGATCTTGCCTTAAGGTTCACAGCAGGGCTGAACCTGGTCTACTAACTGGGACTGTCCAACTGTAAACTGAATGAGAGCCTGAGGAACAATAAGGAAAAAGCCAATTAGTTGATATACTAGAAAATGGATTCCCTAGAAATAACTGTTGGAATCAATTCTCCTTAAAGGAAAAAAAATTAAACTTGGAGCAAAACAGAAAGGAAACCACCCCTAATTTCACCAGGTAGTAAGTTAAAACAATAAGTATGCAGAGTCTGTAAGATAAGACTGTGATTAGCAACCTTGATGTAAAGAGGGAAGGGTGAAGCTGTGCAGTTGTGAGGAGCCAATGGAGCCTCAGCCTCTGCCTGTCCCTGGCCCATCTGTGCCTCCCATGGGAGCTCTGAGCCTGGAGACCTTTCTGCCTTTGCTGAAACACATCCAAGTCATTCCAGGACTCAGCTCTTGTGCATAAGCCACATTTAACCAGGCTGATTTCCCTGAAATTCCAGAATCCTACCAGATTACAATGTTTTAATTTAGAGAATTCTTATTATTTACTCAGACTACCTACAAAGTTTGGTGATGCATCTCGTGCTTTCTAGGACTAATGGCTGATAGGGAAAACAAGGAATGTTCACAAGATAATTGATAAATTAATAAAACACCGGCAACTGCACTTGCACTCAGGTTTAGAAGGCTTGAAAATGTTTCCTTCTTGATCAGTTTAAACTGCAGCAGTTGTTTTAAATGAAGTGATACAACCAGAGGGCCAGAGTTTTACTGAGCTCCAGCCCCTCTGTGCCAGGTGAAAAGCTGATCTATCAAGACTAAGGCTCCTTGGCAGACAAACTCAGTGCCAGAAATTCAGGAACATCAAAGATTCTGCAGTGAGGTGCCACAGAGTGGCCCAGACATGAAGCCCTGCATGTGAACCTGAACATTGCTCCAAGACCACAGTGAGCATGTGGGGGTCACTCCTGTTGTGTCCCACACGGCTGCACAGCCCAGCCTGAAGGGGCACTCAGGCCACAGAGGGGGAACCAGCAGCTGTTTAAAGGCTGAACAGCCACCAGGGAGCACAGCATTATCCACCTCCTGCCCAAAGGATTTACCTTGCAGCTTCCCCTTTCCTATATATAGAGGGAATTCAGCCCTTCTCCAAGACATTTATCTGAACAGCACAGAAAAACACAGACTCAAACACTGCCTCACTACCGACCTCACAGTGAAAATTTAAAATGGAAAACTACCATTAATTCCTGCTATTTTCTTGTGGTCTTCAGGACCACCAAAAAACAATTGGTGTCTTGAAAATGGGCTGGATTCCTTTGGCCAGCAGAAGGCATCCAAGACAAGCTGGACTGCAGCATGCAAAGACAGAGAAGCTTTCTGCAGCAAGTCTGCCTTCAGTCACTTAGGCTAATGAGCTTAACTAATAATGCAGTAACTAGACTGCTGGCAAAACATAAATAGTCCTACAATACAATAATATCTAATAAAAGTAATGTCCAAAAGAAGTCTGAAAAATTATACTCCTTAAAAATATTCATGAATTTTTGCAAGCAATTAAAGAAAAAGTATTACAATTTTTTTATCATAAGTCTTTGCAATTAAGGAATCATCCATAATTTGTGGCCCAAATTCCCCCAGAGCAAATAGATACTAAGGCAAGTCTATAAGATTCTTATTATCTATTAATGATAAATAACTTGTTCTTTTTCTACTAAACTGACTTCGACTCTGGATATTTTCCTGGAGTTTACAGTCTAGTCCGTTGCAGCAGCATCAATTCAGAGAACTGATGCTGTGGTACTGCACTGGGTTTACATCACTTGTAGCAGAAGAGCAGCAGCAGAACCCCTTCAGAGGGGGTGCCTGAAAATTTGTTCTCTTGGCTAGACACATTATTGCCTCTTAAACAGGCAGTGTGAGCCCTCTGGGAGTGGGTCACTGATGAATTGCTGGGCTGAATCTTATTTATAGATTTCTGCAAGTCATCAGGGACAGGTTGTGTCCATGTGTTTGACACAGGGTAGTGTCAAACAGGTCAGCTTTAGGAGAAGCTCCAGGGAGGGAAGGACCTGCCCGAGCCCCCCTTCCTCTTCCAGTGCATGGGTACAGAATAGGGTTTCTCCATGCAAGCATGGATCTGGGGAGGGAATGAGCTCAGGATACCCCACACCACCCTGCAGCAAGAATCACAGGAATCCTCAATCCATCTCAGTGGTCAGTGAACGTGCAGCCAAGCCTCTGCAACACCAGCAGCCAGGGGAGAGCCCTGCTCCTGGTTTGTGTGGGAAGGCTGAGGCACAGGCCCCACAGACACCTGGGAGCTGGACACCAGGGAAGCCCCATGCAGTGCCATGCAGTGTTCCCCAAACTGGCACCAGCCTTTCAGGATGAGCCCTTTCCCCCCACAGCACCATGGGTTTGGGAGTTGCTCCGCTGCAGGACCCTGCTTGGCACAGCCCTCCAGGCACCACACGCTGGGAATACCTTCACTTCTCCACCTACCAGCAGTCTTACACCCATTAAACCTTTCCACCTCACCATCCTTGTTCTCTTATCCAGCATGTTGACACACTGTTCCAAGTTAAAGGAGTTGCAGAGGGTTTACAACACTTTTACCATGGAACGGCAACTAACGCATTGGATAAAAACGAAAAGCCTTTGCTGAAGAAAACCTCACAAACTGTCCTGACTGAAAATACACTCTCAGATTATTTGTGTTATTGAGACATAAGAAGTGGGAGTTGATGTTCCAGGTGCTGTACAAGTGTATGGACATGTGGAACTTGTAGGCGTTATGCTGTGCTTTAGTCACACGAGACGTTATTGAAATGTTTGATTTTCATTATGCAGCTACATTCCTGTACAAAATCAATACAGTGAGGTAACACAGGGGAGGGGGACAACTGCTGCATGCCATGAAGTGAATTCAAAATGCCCCTTTGCTCTCTCCATGATTACAGTCAGCAGCAGCTCTGCACATGATTAATGCCTGTCACACACCACAGTCAGCAGGGAGCAGGAGGTTCGTGGCACATCTGGCCACACCGTCACCCCAAGCTCCTCCAGCCCTGGGGAGCCCCCCAAGCCCACCTTGAGTGGGGCAAGCCCCAGCTCACCCCAGTTCACCATGCAGCTGGAACTGTTCTGCCTCTGCTGGCACCTGCAAGGGCAGCAAAACCAGCACTGCCTTACCAGACTGGCCAGAAGGTACTTTGTTTATCCACGGCTTTATTTGGGTGTACGTATCTTGAATTCATTTCATTATCATTCCCTCCCTGGGAAGGGGCTGCAGAGTTGCTGAGAAAATGTTGGACTTCAAAAGAGAGAGCCCTCTGCAATGGCAAATGACTGCGAGTGTCAGTCCTGGCTCCAGCTGTGCTGCCAGGAGTGTGGCAAGGACAGAAGGACAGCGTGACCAGTTCCCTCCTCCAGCCTTGCTGACTCCCTGCCCACCTGGTACTGATAAGAAAAGTGGGTGTGAAGTCTGGGTCACCTGTTTTCAGCTGCAAAAACTGCTCCAAGTATGGAGGAATCAATGTCACTAGTGAGGAAGGAGGCACTATCTAGACAACTCTGCAAGGCACAGGAAACCTAATTCTATGCAGCCTCCTTGCAAACGTCTTACTTATAATTGATATTTTATTGTTTACTTTGGAGACTTGCGTTTATCAATGACACTTTGCTGCATGAAACAGCTGGAACACTTCTACCTCCTTTTCCACATCCTGGGGCGAACTGTGGTGATAAATGAGCCCTGGAAAGGCATGATTTATAGCTCTGATGCCTCAAGGTGCACTGCAGATCCTTTTGTACAAATTAAATCCTGCTTAAGACTCCTTAAATTTTTCAAGGTGACCTCTCTTCTTCCCTGTCACAATTCTCATTACAAATCACTGAGACTCTCTCTTCCTTTTAAAAATGTTATTTTAACTAGAGGTCTCATCTTTCCATTTATTTCCCCTTCCAAGTTGTGTTTGGCCTCAAGCACTATCGGTTCGATGTCTGGTCAAGAAGAACTCTACCTGTAAAGGGGAGAAGGCTGGTCTCACAGTAAGTGCATCACCAGAGACACTGCACACACATGATGATGGGCTGTCTCATTGCTCCCTTGTTTGCAGATGTTGCCAGTTAAAATCACAGCTGGACACCTATAGAATCCCACTTTCTGATTTGCCAGAAGGCAGTATCTCTGATACCTGTGGTAAGGAAAGCCAACAATGATCCTGCAAAAAGCACCCACCCAGCCTGTGCTTTAACTGCTGATGGCAGGTATTTACCAGCTAGTAATTATCAGGAAAGATAGACAGGGAGCGCTTGGATGCAGTGATCAAATTGTCACAGAATTTTCACTGAGTACCCATGATACGAGTCATGAGAAATGCTGCAGGCCTACATTTAGCAAGGGAAGGTTCTGGCTCAGCTCTGCAGACACAGCTCAGGCCAGTAAATCCTCTAAGAGGAAGGAAGGACATCCTTCTTTACATGGTATCACTCCCATGTCCTTCTCAGACTAGGAAGTAAAGAGACAAATAAATGATGAAGCCTTTCAGTGGATAATAGGTGAAATAAATCATGCAGTGTTCTAAGCCATAAATATACAATCAGGGAATTTTGAATATTTAGAATTTTTGCCAGCAGTCCACAACACATTCTTATGATAGCATAAAATCTTTAAGGAAAGAGAGGAATTGGATATTTACAAGGATGAGAACAACATCCAATTGTGTTTAGTTAGTTAGTTACCTAATTATTTGTTTCAGAAATTATACCACGGGCCATGCCAAAGGTTTAAAGCAAGGATGATTTTTCCTTTGGCATATTGCTACCAGTATCCTCATCACTGGGTATACATTGACACACAGCTTCAGCCACTTTGGGACCTTGGAAAAATGTCCCATGTCTAATCAGTCCCTGCTCTTTGGAGAGAGCTGAGTGCACATGGGATCTTGGCCTTTCCTATACTGTTGTTTTCTCTGTGCTTTGTGTTGGGGCAACACTTGGACCATCAGTCTCTGTTTGACCTCTCTGTATGAACACACTGCTAGACCTGCTCTGTGTGGAAACCTGTACCGGTGTCCAGCAGTGCCAGGGGCAGCAGTCTGGGGAGCAGAGGTGCCACCATCCTGCTCTGAGACACCAGTGCCTGTTCCTGGTGTGCTGTGGTCTGGGTTACAAGGAAATGTGTGGAGTCTGGAGGATGTTCCAGGGAAACTGTGGCACCCTCTGCACTGAACAGGCCACGCAACAGCTGCAGATGGGATTATGTTCTGAGATGCCACAGTTCCATCCTGGCTAAACAAACCCTTGGCATGTAGCAAGGGCAAACCTAATTCATGTCCAAGCCAGTTTACACCTCATACAAATTTCCTAAACTCCACAGAATGTTACATAGTCCTTTTTTCTATTTAATTCTGCCTTTAAGAGAATATAGAGTGTGTGGAAAGTGTAGAGCTGTTCTAAAAAGCCAGCCCCTCCCACACACTGGACTTCATGGCCTCTGTCCCCTCCACCTTGTGTCATTGCCTGCAGATTCAAAGTGCCAACAGGAGGGTTAAATCTGCACTGTGGTGAGTGTGTGACTGCAGGGTAAGTTCTGCCTGCCTCACTCACCACAAGCTTGGCTCTGCTCTCCTGGAATAATGCTCTGATATGAAACCTTTCCTGGGATTAATGCCTGGGCACGCACCTCGGGAAAGCAGGATTCGGAATACAAAGCAGGGAGAGCTCCAAGGTCTCCTTTTGTCTTAGGGTATTTTTGCAAAAAAAGAACTGTCAGAATGAATTTCTTGGGTAGTTACATGCACATCACATGGACTTTCACTCAAGCCCATTGCAATTTGGCATTAGTTAAATGTACCATTAAAGTAAAGTGTTAGCTAAAAAGCTCCTCAGTAACTCTCCACCCTTGAAAAGCATTTACCAAACCCATATTATGTTCTTGATTGCCTCCCCTGTATTTTCTGTGGTGTTTTTTTCTTTCAGCTGACTGGAATTCTGAGATATAGCAAAACCTTCTTTGGAGTGTGACCTTGAGATACGAGCTCTTGTGTGTTACAAATAATGAAAAATTAGATATATAGGCTAAAACAGTGAGGAAAGTATTTTGTAAGATTTTCAAGGGCTGTAAGCCCAAGAAGAGCTGATGTCTATCAGACTGTTATATAAATAGTCTTGTAATGAGGAAGAACATATAAGATCCAAGATAGATTTCTGCTTTTTAATGAGATGGGAGAATATATTACTTCAGAATTTAAAGGCTAGTTTTCTTTTTGAAAATCAGATCTAGCTTTATGAATATTTTATTTTAAAAATCTAGATGATGGTAATAACTTTTATAATGCTAAGACATTTCTTTTTAACATGTAAGTATATTGTTGACAAACCTAATTTTTTCAGGAAAATCACTTCAAAGTTACTAATATACATTTTGAAACCACATTCAGCCTCAGCCCATCCACTAATTTTCCCAGTACTGAAGCTTTCTGCCATTGTGAGGAATTACAGCAGAAATTACTGATAGCTCAGAAAGAATAATTACTCCTACAGTCCCTGCTGGAAACTTGTCACAAGGATAACCTTGCACCAAAATTGTGTTTTTTGAACAAGCTTGCATCTGAACTTGGCACTGGAGTCTCTGCAAAGAGGAAACACTGCCTCATTTAACAAGTACCTTCAAATCTGCCCCGTGATTGAGATAATATTTTATTGCATTATCAAATGAGTTTTGCACTGTAAACTTATTAAAGGAGTAAGTTTTATTGCTTTATTGGAAATTCATTTCAAAAGGATTTCTCTGGTTAGATCCAGATCAATAGCTGCATTTTGCAGAATATGAAGATTCTCTTTTCATTTTGAAATAGGAGAGATTGCCTTAAGATTAATTTCAGCTGCAGTAGAAGGAGGATGTTGGAAAGAGCAGGCACAGGATTCAGTGCTGGCCATTATCTTACCAAATGTAAAAAGAAGGAACATACTTCCCCCCTCTACTGATATACTGCAGGTAGATCAGTCAAAATTTTCTCAACTGAGAGAGGCACGGTTCAAAAGTGATTGAGGACAGGCTCATGTACAGGGGGCACACACATAATTAGCCATTTTCCAAGATGTTACTCTTCCTCAGGAAGCCAGACTCAAAATCCTATGACTTTTCTAAAAGCTGGAACATCTTCCCAAAGCAAACTAGAAGTTCCAGTTTTCATTTCAATATGCTGTTTCAGTAAGTGCCCACACAAAGTAAACATGATGTTTTGTTTCAGGTTAAATATTTAATAATGAATATTTTGCTTGGTCCCCTTTAGAAATGTCAATGTCATAAGGAAAAATGAATAATGAAAAATTAATCCGAAAATAATTAGCCCTTTCCCTAAACAAATAAGAAAAAAACCTCAGGTGTTCTAATTGCTGAACTACTAATTTCCAACTCTGGTTCTGGCCAGAGGCCTCCCACAATAAAGACCCACACTCTATCCCCTGTTCATCCACAGATTCATTATTTGAACTTGGAAAATTGCTTTTTTGTAAGCCTCTGTTCCATCATCTAAGAAAGAGAGCTGATGTGACAAATCTTGGTGCAAAGCCACCTAAGTGCTGCTGATGAGTTTCACTATATGACAAGAAGGCTTTTAATATTATTATTTTCCTATAGTCTTTTCTGCTTTTTCAGTCATTCCCTAAAACACATCACATTCTAGGCCATTTTTCCACATTCTAGAAAAGCTGTAAAGATCCTCTCTCCAAAACCACGGAGATTAAAAACTCTTTTAGAAACCTTGGATTGACGTGATACACCAACAATGCTGTTTTGTGCATGAACAACAGTGCAGAAGGGAAGAGGAAAACAACCCATACCATCTCTAACCAGACAAATTCAATGTACCAATCACATTCTGTACCCCTCAAAATGTTCACACAGGAGATTCACACACTGCTTTGGGTGACTAGGTGTCCCTGTCACCCACGGGGACCAAGGCCTGCCCCTTGCTGCGGGGCAGCATCGCTCTGCAGATGTGACAGAGCACAAATGTGCTTCCATTCTCATGGGGCTGTTTTACTACACCTCACTGAAAGGGAGTCTCACACCCAACCCCACACACCCCTGCATGGCTGACCTGCTCCAGAAGGCAGGTCCAAAGCCTTTCTGTCTGACCTCAGCTGGCTTGTCTTGCCTTAAGTCAACACACTAATGTTTCTCTTCATGACAAAGTAGCCAATAACACCTGCTCCAAGCCTGGTGTTCTTCAATTTCCACTTGTGCTCCTGGTACTATCATTTGGTAGACATTATCTACAGCAAATTAAGAATTTATACCTCCGGAAAACCTTGACTGGAAGCTCATTGCGGGAAGCTGAATGGGGGTTTTTTCATTAAACTTTTTCATTTCGCTTAAAGATTGAAAAACGTATGAAACAGCTTCTCTGGGGAAGGAGAAATTTCTAACTCCTTAATAAGCACTATTTATCAAAGACATACAGTTGGAGCCGCCTGCCAGATGTAGAGTACATGGTCTGGAAACTCTTGTATATGAGCTGCCTGAAGGCTTGAATCTGCCTTCATCTGTGTGTTACGTTCACCTCTCCCTGACAGCCATCAGACCCTGGGGAAGTTCCTCTCACACCCACACACCCTGCCAAGGCCATCTTCTTCCAGTGGCATCTTCACCTCCATGATCAAGAGACAGTCTCCCCCATGGCATGAGAGACATGAGGCCCCCTGAGGGCCAGTCAGCCCCAGGTTCAGTCCCTGCACACCTCAGGCCAACAGAGACATCAATGGCAGTGAACAGAAAGACACCACGTGGGAGGTGACCATGACTGCAAATCACAAAAAGAAGCACACTGGTTTGAGTCACTGCAGCTTTCAAACCTAGTTTTCATTTAAATTTTCATTTCTACTGCCTTTATAAATCTTTTTATATCTTTAAAGAAGTTATATTCATGGAGCTGACTTATAGTAGAGGATTGTAACTTTTCAATATCTAGCCATGGTAAATATTTGTATAGCTCAAATATAACTAAATTGACCCATAAAAGCTTCATTATATTTTGAGAGTCCAGGTCTCAGTGTAATGGAAAGTTCCTTCTATGCTATTACATTCTAATCAGATTACTTATCTAATCCTCCTCATTTATCAAGTGCATCAGAATTGATCTGCAATGTACAGGAGCTCTTAGTAATTTCTGAGTTTTTTAGGGGGGAGTATTTCTGCCTCTTCTTCCCCAGTTCTTCATTTACTGCAGAAATAGAACGAGCAAACTGCAGAGCACTGGCTCTGTATAAATCTCTAATACCCAGCGAAAGGGACTGTTAGGCAGATTCACTCTTAAACATCAGTGTCTTTCTTGACATTAAAGTTGGAAAATGGAACAATTATTTTTGCATTAGCAAGTCATACTGACAAATTCCCTCTGCACCCTCTTCCTGTCATGCCAAAATGAATCATCAGCATCTTATTAAGGTGCCCAGGCTGTCCCATAACAGTAATAAAGTGTAAATGTATCCCAATTATTCATTTAATGACTTCATGAATATTCAGCATTAAGAAGCAGTAGCTGAGCTCACTACAGTAGGTTACTAAGGACACAGGCTGCATATCTCTTATTATTTCTGAGATGACTGCAGGTTTATTCAGATCTTTCCAGTGTCCATAAATGATAATTCACTGGGACAACACCTATGCTGTGACAGGTACAAATCCATACAGTTTTAGTCCTCTTATTTACATGTTTCTTGGGAAAGGACCTCATCGGGTAATAAGAACAGATTGCAGGGGAAAATCCAACTTCTCTGTCAAAGAAACAGATCTTGGACCAGAATTACATGAAGTTGGATATTTATAATATCCTTTACCTGAACTTCCAAAGCAACAAGTACCATATGCTTTCTAATACCTGCTCAACAAAAGGTCTTTACATTTTGCTTTTTGGTAGCAAGTGAATTCATTTATTGTATATGTTGTGTACTCCCTTTTGCTGTTCCCTCCCCACATCACCACTCCAGCCCAGCCTGGTCGTGCTGTGAGCTCACAGGAGCTGTTCCAGTCCATCCAAAGGGATGGTACAGGGTTAAGTGTTGAAGAATGAATTGGCACAAAAATGCTTGGCAATGTTATCACAGAAAATTGCTGCTATGACACAGATGCTGTTTTTTAAGATACGATTGCCAGTGGAAATGTGAACAGTGACTGCACATTTATCCTTGTGTATGCATTGTTCTCCATCTACCACACTGTTCTGTGCTGCCCTTTGCCCTGTGCTGGGCCATCCTTGAGAGCCAAATCTACTTGACATCTCCATCAGAACCTCTGCAAACCCGTTTGGCCAGAGATTCCTGGCAGTGCCAGAAGAGACACCCCTCCTTTACGCCAGGCTCACAGTGGAGGGCTGTCCAGCCTTGATAAGCTTGTAGTCAGAAGGAAACATTTTTGTTCAAAGAGCTGGCTAGTGCCCAGAGCAAATCTCAGGTGGGCAGGAGAGCAGCTAATCTCCTGACAGAAAATTTAATTGCCAGTCTGACAGGGAAAACCGAGGGCAAATTTTGACGGCGCAGACCCATTGTCTTCACAAAAGGGTCTACTCCTCTTGAGGAAACCTGAACCCAAACCAAAACCCAATCCTGCACAGAAAGGGATGGGAGCAGAGAGGACACGTCCCAGGGTGCTTAGAGGATAAGGATCAGCTCATAAGGCATCTGAATAAGGAGGAAACAGAACCAAGGATTCACTTATAGCACCTACATTGTTTAAAATACAGAGGGAACAGCTTTCAGTATTTTCTGCTCAGCTCATGACCTCTTTTCTTTTCTCCAGAATAATGAACTTTTGAACACGTGATCAGAAGGTAGGGTAACGCCTCAGGAGGGAAAGGAGCCAGTTTCTGATGAGTTTTGCCAGAGAGACTGTTTGAACCCAAGAATTAAACCTGAAGAATTCAAGAACAAGAGTGCCTGCACACTGGCCAGTCCCTGGAGAGCTGAAAAGCCCAGGGTCTCAGGGCTGCATCAAAGCTCAGTTGTTTGCCACCAAGCCAACCACAGTTACAGAGAATGCAAAGATGAAAAACCATTTGTAAGCTGATTTATGGTTATTTATTAGTTTGACTTTGTCAGTCCTACAGACACATAAAAAGCAATGCCTTCCAAACACGTAAGTTGTCATCCTGTGAAATTGATGCTGGTTTTAGAAGGGTTGTCCTTGGTTTTCTGTTTTCTGGTTAACTGGAGAAAATGTTACTTTTACTAGGCATGCTCCCACGAGGATGCCTGAGAGTCTTTGAAAACAAGGAGCATCAGGCTCTGGATGCATAGCTTGACTGCATTAGCTTTTATGAAATAATCTTGTAACTTGAGACATGCTAAGCAACACTTCAAAGAAAATATTTATTTTTAACTCGATTAAATTGGTGGAAGAAAGAATGTCTCTCCCTAAGCCAGCCACATATTCAAAGCACAAAGTTCAATTTCTACTTTCCTTTTCTTCACGAAACATTATTTGCGTTGCTTTTGGTCTATATGTTGTAGACTGATCCTAGGATCCCCTAGTATGCTTTTGTGGCACTCTAATTCCAGCAATTGTATTAACTATGTTCCCATCACTTCTCTTCCTTGAGCAGACCTTTTATGAAGCTCTGACATTCAGGAGGGCAATTATTAACTATACTGTGGGAATCATCACCACAGGGTGCTGGAGACCCACAGTGCAAACTGGTTCAAAATGAGAAAGATTCACAAACGGGCTCCAAAGCTCGTGGAAGGCAAACTCAGCAGCAGCTACTGAGCACAGAGGGGTTTGAGAGCAGCCTGAGGACAAAGAATCCCCAAGCAGCCGAGCTTGGTGAGCCAGGAAGCCATGCCATGGGAAGCATCCTACCCTTTCCCCTTGCTTCTTACACCCTTTCTCTAAGGTAATGCCACTGTCCGTTTTCAGGCCTGGAATACAATCGGATGCCACATGGTTGTTCTTACAATTTGAACTAAAGTTTAGGGCCATGTCTTTGCAACACGCTTTTTGTATCCACAAATGGAGTTTGATTTCCTAGAACTCGTGTTGCACAGAGATCAGTGACAGCTTTGGGATGTAAGGAAGCTGGGAAATCTGCTCCAGGCATTTAGGTGCTTAACTGCCATTGTCTTGTTATGCAAATCTGGCTCTTAAGAGTGAATCATTCTACCTAAATTTAGCCCTGTAAAAGCAAGCACTTAGTCTAAGTAGTTCTTTAGGTTTATGATATTGTCAGGGAAAGATGATTCAAGAACCTGATGGCTTTTCCTGTTGGAGGTATTAGAGTTCCAGTGAAAAACACATTTTCATGCTAATTCCTTTATATAAATGCATGAATAAATGTATGTGTGCATACAGATATTGATACATTTTAAGCATAAGATCTATGTTTTACTCTCCGGTTTTAATTAGGGACTTGTGAAGAGGCAGGATTAAATCTGAGAAAGTCATTTGGATGCCATGATACACTCGCATTCAGGAGGCTGCTCATTTCTAACCATCCCATCTGTGATATCTTTCTCTTTTTAAATGATTATGAAGACTGAAAGATTCTGTTCTCTGAGGATGTGCTCTAGTTTTCAGATAGTTGGGATGTTTGTCATGAGCAAGCTTAAAAGTCAAAGGGTTTAGGTTTTACTGAAAATACTTTACGCTCCTATAAGCTTTCCCTGTAATTTATGTGCAAGTGGCTCCAAATACACAGCTGGAGATGTCGTGTGGGAATAAACTGAAATCTTATTTCTGGGATATTGCATCAATGACTTGAGTCTTAACCTACAGGAAAAGGGATGAAGAAAGAGCGTGCTAAAAGCTATCACTATGATCAGTTTTGAGGCTCTATTCCTACTAAAAAGAAATATTTCTTCTCTTTGTCATCACAATCGAGTTGTGTTTACTCCCCGATATATTTGCGAACAACACCGAGCAACAGCACAAGAAGCATAATTCAAATGAAACATTTCCTAATTATTGTTCCATCTGAGCAATAATTATGTATGGCTGGCTTTTGTGCACGAAGACAAACAGATGCCCTGGGAAAAGGCTGGGATGCAGAAGTCAGTTGTATTTCTTTCTGAGCTGTGTGACCAGGGGAAGGCGCGTGGCAGCGTAACCACCTCTGCCCGCTGCAGGTACACTGCCCAGCCATGGCTGAGCAGAGGGGGCACCTCCCTGACCCAGAGTGTTCCAAGGAAGAGAGGAGGTCTCAAGGGTGAGCCTCACCGAGTGACAAAGGCCTCTGGAATTAACAACAAAGGAAACTTTCCCATGAAAAGAAACTTAGTGCGCATTAGTCAGCCCCCCCAAAATAAATGGAAGTACTCATGTTTGAGGTTAAATCAAATATGTTCTTAGTCACTTTGGTGGTTTGAAGAGGTTTCTGGAACTACAATTCAGAGAAGCATCTAATCTTTCTCAGAGCCTCTTTGTCATAAAATAAAGACTAGCTGCTATTTCAATATTCCATTTTCCCTGGATTCTTTGCATCTCATAGCCATTCTGTCACTCCTTGGAGACCTGAGACTTCTGCTGCTGCTGGCTTTATCCTGACACCACTGCAGGGATTTACCAGCCACCCTCACTGAGACTTGCTGGTGAAAGAATATGGTGCTTCTAAGCAGTACTGTTTAATCACTTTTGCCATCTTCTGTCTGTTGGCTCCAGGGAACAGAACTACCCCTTACTAAGACCCATGCAGGGCAGTTAAGAAATATTGCAAATGAAAGAAGGAGATCTTTATCCCCACTAATATCCTGCAGTGTCACATAACCCCATCCAGAGCTCACCCAGAAGCTTCAAAGTTTCTGGCATCAAAGTTCCCACCACCAAACCTCAACGTTTCCCACTGGCACTGCAGACAAATATCACCACATTTAAAACTGGAAATGCTGTAAATACTATATACTTCTTACATCAGCTTTAGGGCACGTACTGTGGCCCCATGGGTAGCAAGTTTTGGAAGCCAGGTCACAGAAAATTAAACAAAATCAGAGGGCTGGGAGGACTGTGCTGCACATGGAACTAAATACAGCTCTGTCTGAGACTCAAAGCACTCAGGCAGGAGCTCATTCAGGTATTACAGCAAGTTTGAAAAAATCCATCATCAGAAACAGTTCTAATTATTTCCAGCCAAATGCCTGTAACCTTGGCAAAAAGCAATTATTGAGTAGGTTATTGATCTAGTCAGTAAATAAATACACTTATGTCATCAGTAAGCTAGAACCCTCCTGGGTAGAAAACCAAAATCTTAAGGACTACTAGTTATCTGACATATGATTTTAATTAGGATTTATTGATTAAGGGTTTTTAAAAACAAATGGACTTTCTTGATAAAAGGCCTAGCACAGGATATCTACAAAGTTAAATAATGTCTGACTCGCTATATAACAACCTGTGACACACATCCTTATTACTTCACTGAGGAACTTTGCTTTTTATTTCAACAGAAGAATGCAGGCAACATTTATTCTAAATACCACGGAAGTTTAATGCAGGGGGAGAAGGCCACAGGGAGGTGGTTCTCAGTGCCTGATCTTAGCCAGCTAACAATGGGTATTGCAGTCAAATTAAAAAGAATGAAAGGAAAGAGAAAAAAGCAGAAGAACTTGGCAAATGCTAGTTCTTCTAACAAGCTGGACATAAGATGAACTGTAACATCTCCTTGGAGAGGAGCCCCTTTAGGTTCTGCAGATGGCAACAAGAACTGCCTATGGAGGGAAGCTCCATCAGAACAAGCCCCCCACCATTTCCATTATTTTCCATAAAATGATTGCTCAAATCAAAGTCTAACTCAAAGTGAATTAAATGCAGGCACATTTCTCCTGCTGCAAACTGTAACCATTCACATTAATGCAGCCAAGGACCCAGCACTACTTCACTGGCAGCTTAGGCAATTTTCCACACCACAGGTCAAAGCCACAGCATCCATCCCCTTCTCTCCCTTCCCAATTCCCTGAGCAACATATAACATGATATACATACAGATCTCCCAATCTAAGAAACAGGTTGCTAATCTTTTAGTATTACATTATAGCTAAAAAAAATTATCCTCTGAGGAGGAGATATTTCCTTTAAAAGTAACCATTTGTGTCATACTCTTTTATCCACCCAAGTCAGGAAGAATCAGCATTTCCTGAGATGCCTGTGGGGAGCTTCATGACTCTGCCTTCCAGGTAAAACTAATCCTATTTCTTTGTGTCCCACAAAAAGCATATGACCACCAAATCTCTGTGCAGCTCTATTAGAACCATTTACAGCAGAAAATGTTATTGACACTTGATTTTTTTCTTTAAAGTATTTAAGGAAAGGAAAAAAAATAAGTACAAAACTCCAAACCCCTCCAGAGGTCTCCTGATGCTTGAGTGACATAAATATTCACTAGACCATAGGAGACTCTAGTCTAGTTTGTTTAAATTCAATTATGTCACTGTCTGGAGGAAAATGACAGGGGACTAATAAAATGCATGCCAAACCTGTGTGAGGGAGCAGAGGAACTGGCTGGCCCACTGGCAGTGCACTGCAGCACGAAATGGGGCTGAGGAGGTTTTGTCCTTGGCTGATTACTTTGCCTTTATCAAGTGTGACCCCATGTCTAAATGTCACCAGGAGAGAGTGAAAACTTAAATGCTGTCATTTTAATTTCCTTCCCACTGGGTAATTATAAGTGAGACTAGAGGCTGGTTTATTGTCCTTTCCTCAGTTCAGATAAAACTGTGTAAACATTCACGACAGTCTCTCACATGGGTAGCTCTGTCCCTCTGCACCAGGGAGCAGAAGGTTCACCTGAAAATACCAGCAGCACTGATAACGAGACCTCCAAAAGGAGCAATCTCAGCATGGCAGTGGACAATTCCCAGCCCTCCCCAGAGCCTGCTGGCTGGGAATGCCTTCCCAGGACACCACTGTAACCACGGGCAGCTGCGGGGCTGAAAAATGACAATAATCCTGGGGATGTCAATAATATCTCCTTAATTGCTAGAAGCTGGTGTTTGGTGCCTGGATGCTTTTCTCTTGAACAGGTTTGCCCTTTTAAAGAATTTATATCCGTTTGCTTCAGAGAGAAAACAAACAGCAAATTATAATGCTGGGTAATGTTTGCTAATTACCCACACCAATGAAATGCACCTTTGAATGGTGTGGGCTTCCAAACTGGGACATAAACCAGCAGCTAGCTTATTTATTAGCTCTGAAAAGGAGCTGAGGATCAAAACACAACGATTATTCTCTTCAGTCCCCAGGGCTGGTTGCTGTGCAGGTGCTGATAGATAATAAACACGGTCCTGAACTAGAAATGGGGATGGGATTGGGAAGGAGTGGCCTCAAACCCAGCCCTAACAGACTAAATTTAGCTCCATAGCAGCTGCCACTGCCTTCCTCAAATCTATCCTGTAGGAAATGATGGGGCAGGATTATTTCAGCAGAATCTTCAGGACCTGGTGCCACTGACATGAGCAGAGACCCAGAGTCCATCCTCCTATTTGGCTTTTGTTTGCCATAGAAAGCCACAAATACTTCAGATTATCTTGCAAGGAAAACCTAAATGAGATGTGACATTCCAATTAACATCACTAAGCAGTGTGATTTTGGGTGTGAGGAGTGGACAGAAGTCAGGCAAAAAAGAGTCCTCTGAGGAACATGAGTCATGAGAAAACAGAGTGGCCTTGGGAGGCTGAGGGCAACAACCCTGCCGAGCCCAGCAGAGCAATCCTGAGATGTTCCCACAGTGATTCTGCTGCTGGGAGAGGAAGATAAAACACTGCTGCTGGCTTAAACTCCCTGTGAGACTCCTGTCCTGGTGTGCACCTCCTGAGTGCAGAAGGGGAAACTCCTGCCCCCCCTGCAATCAAGCACCTGCATCATCATCTACCCCAAATTGAATCAGGATGTAAGAGGTGGCCATAATGAACTACACTAAGAGCAGAGAACAGGGACAGAAAGAACAATGACTTTTTTTACTTGATTCCGAAATAAGAAAAGAATAGTTCTTTGATTAGTACTAGTGCTAGGGTCTCTATTCGAGTCATTTCCCACAGTTCTGTTATGGGCAAGAGGCAGGAGAGAGAAGAAAAAAAAAGATAGTAATAATAAAAAAAGCCAGCTCAGGCTGGTCTAGTCATCTCAAAGCATGAAGTAATCAGATGGCCATCTTTCTGTACAGCTGTGATCAGTGAGAGGAAATCAAATGTCTTTTACTTCTCTTTTTCTTTTTAAATTGTAGGACTTTTTTTCCTTTGTTTTATACAGGTGCTTTGTCCCCCCTGCATTAAATCTCATATTTATGTTTTTTTCCAAATACCTAAAAGACTTAGCCTTAAAATAAAAATTTGGATACTCAGAGTGATTAATAACACAAGGTTCCACAGGCTTTGGTACAGAATATTTGCATTAGAAAAAGCTATGAAAAAATAAATATTTAGTTTTCTCTCAAGTACCAGAGCATCTATAACAAAGCTTTTCAGCAGTCTTTCTGTAAGTTACACATCATCTTTACTATTTTCTCCCCTTGTTAGTCTCTGGGTTGAACTAGAGGCCGGGAGCTTGGACAGATTTTAGTGTGAATGAAAGAGCAGGAAGACACCAGTGTAACATCAAGGGGAAGTCTGATGGTGTACGTAAATAATGAGCTTTCTTCTCTTTTAGACTGCAGAACAGAATTTCTGTTCCCATTAAAATGGGTGAATGTGAGCACTGTGGACTCCCACCCATCCCTGGGCAGCGGAGACACAGACACAGCCCGTGCCCACGTGAGCCCAAGTTTAGGACGGGTGACATTCAAATCACACAGAAGCCACAAACAGCCCTATGTGAGCTGCAATTTTGTTCAACCTTTGACTTTTAGATGTTCAATACCATTTCCAATAACATACTATAATTAGGCAGTGTGACTGACAGCAGTCCTTGCACTGCCTTCTGAGGGAAACAGGCTGGGTAAGGGGGCCTGAGAGGCACGTTTGGGATAATCCAGTGGCTGCAGCCCTTTTCCTAAGCCACAGATACATGTCCCCAGCTTCCTGAATGACAGGATTTAACAGAAAAGGTGGAACCTGGATAAAGCAATGATGCCTGAGAAAACAGATGTCACTGCAGACCTGCCCACACAAATGAGGAGTCAAGCACAACGTTGCTCTCTATGGCCCCAGTGCTCCCAGGCAGGTCTGACAGAGGCTGAATGAGACCTGCAGAAATATTTAGTCCCTGCTTTTTTTTGTGTTCTTCCACTTTTTATAAAGTACAAATTAAACACCAAACCACACTTTGATGTTGAGTGAACTTTCCATTTATTTAATGATCTGAAAGTTTGTTCAGTCCCCCCACTTGCTGCTTGTTAACTGAGAGCAGCAGTACTATTTACTCTTACAGCTGCCAACCAAACTGGCCTTAATAACTACCTGCCGTGGGCCTGTCTCCCTCCCATCAGAGGCTGTTCCTTATCAAGAACACACTTTCATCAAGTTGGCTAAAAATAACGAACATACTTCATAGCCTGTTTTCTATAAAACAGACATCTTTTTTCAATATATGGAAATTTCATCTGTCCACTTCAAGTGGCATCTTTTTTCCTTTCACCTTCCTTACTCTGCATCCCTTACACATTTCCTGACAGCCTTTGGTGGCCGAGGAACACGTGTTGCATCATGAATGGGAAGGACACAAAGTCCAGTTTATTCCTTAAATGACACAGTCTGGGCAGAACTGGTTCTGCTGACATGCCCCCGTGCCAAGTCCAGCCTGAGTGATCAGACTGAGGTACCCCAACACTGATCCCCACACATTCAGCTGGACTGTGGACAAAAGGTAATTAAATTCCACCGCCACAAAATCCAGGATTAAGGCATATTTTCATCACCTGCATACTTTCCTACATTAGCCTTAATGTGAATGTGCTTCATTCAAGAAAATGTGAAAAAAAAGACTTGGAGTTTAAGCCCTGGTTTTCAATGTTATCAACTTTTTTTAGTGTTATCAGAATGATTTAAGGAAACCTAAGGATGAATGGGTGGTCAGCCAGACCCACAAGGTCCCAGCTGTGCAAAAAGGTGATATAAACACTCCCCAAATACCATATTTTAAGAACTATTGGGAGGTTTACCATCTTTTAATCAAACTGCTACTTTATTCCTTTAGAAAATCTCACCTTCCTCCAGCCTCAAATTACAAAACTGCTGCAGCAGCCTGCAGAGGCTTTTAAAGGAAATTTTTACCTTTGGATGGTGAAGGAGGAGATAAAGGAGAAAATTATTTCCATGGGATAGCTTCGCCTTAAAAACTTACTGAATGTTTTGGTTAGGCTGGGACATTGTTATTTTCTTACAAAAAACAAGGCTGAAATCCTGGTTTTGGCAGGGCCAGTGACTGGTTTGCCATTAGGATTCAGAGGGATTTGGACTCTGTCAATCCCTTAATCTTTTAAGAGAAATTACTACATGAAGTTTGATTGTGAAAAGAAAAACAAAAGGAAGGGAGTTTGGTTGTCTGTCCCCAGGTTGATGCTTTCCTGAGCAGTGGGAAGGAGCCTGCCCAGTGCCTACAGTCTCAACAACAATAAAAGGTGTTGGATTCCAAAATTTGGATATGAGAAAAAGAAAACTGCTAGGTTTAAACAAAAACCATGGGCTACAGAAGCTGAGGAAAACCCCTCTGCATTGACCTCATCCCTGTGGATTCTTCCTGCCTTCTCCAATAGAATATGCAGAGACTCTTTGCATGATATTATCACATGTCCTATTGTTGCTCTCTGTACCCTGTGTGTTCTGTAAATTTGAATGTCTTTCCCCCATGGAAATCCCCAAAGATAAATAGGTTTTTCCCCATGAGGGGTTTTTCCTAAGACCCCAAGAAGTGTAACTTGGATTTTCTCCTGATGTCATCTCTGTGAAAACCCTAAATTGTGCAAGTCAGGTTCTTCCCTTATGTCATCCTCTGAAACCCCCTGTTTGTAATAAATTGTAATAGTTACAACCCCCTGTTGAATATGTAGACCCTAAACCCTTTAAATATGAACTTGTAAGTCCAATAAAGCATTCCAGTTTCTTGCCTGCACCCGGGATCACTTAGCTTTATTGACCTCCACAAAGAGGACAGGGGTCAGAGCTCTGTTCCATTCAGACTCCCTTCACAGGTACCCTACACTGGCTCCTGGTTTGAGAAGATGCCCCCAGATGACCTGGGCTTTCCCAAGTTTCTTGATTTGGTAAATGTAGCTGGAGGGCTCCCTGGCAGCCCTTGCACACCATCAGCCATGTCTGCATTGCTATCCCTGCATCTCAGTTTTAGCTGCAGAGAACTTCCAGCACTGTTCACCAATGCCACCATTGTAAGTCAACATCCTTTATTTTTTTGGCCCCCTTCTCCCAGGAAAGTCCCCACATGATCCAAAGGGGCCTCTTGGAAATCCCAGCCATTACAGAATCCCAGAATGGGTAAGGTTGGAAGGGACTGCAGTGGATCCTCTGGTCCAAGCTCCGTGCTCAAGCAGGGTCAATTATTTTAGCACCTTCTCCAAAGACTGACCTTCAGCTGCTCACAGTCAGAATGCTGTCACTGCATCCTAATAACACATTTGCCACCACAGCTCACTGAGCTCATGGCTGCAGGAACGGCAGCTCTGTGCTGGGTTACATTTAAGATGTAGCCCTTTGAGTGGTTTAAGGCCACGAGGGACTGCCTCATGTCCAGTCAGTATCCTGTTTATTTTCAGGCTATAACACTTGCACTCATCCTGTTCTGAGCTCAGGACATTCTGTCTTTCAAAAAGTCACCATGGTTCAGAGGTGCAGCCTCCATCAGAGCTGCAGAATCCACCTCATCCCTCAGTACATTGTCCCAGTCACTGACTCAAAAACCCCATTTCTAATGGATTTTATCCGACTTTAGCTTCCAGCCATTAGTTTTGCTTTGCCCTCCTTTGCAAGACCAGAGATATCATCAGCTCATGGTATTCTCACTCATTTCACCACTCTTAGGGGGTATAATAAAGTCTCTTCTCAATGTTCTCCTAGACAAGCTGGGTGATCTCTTCATTTAATCACATCACATTTCGGTCTCATGTACCAATGACTCTTTTCCTAATCCACTGGCACTCTTACATGGTTATAACTACATCCACATAGGAGACAGACCTTAGGGAATTACCATAGGGAAGATCAACCTCTCTCCTTCCCTGCTGATCCATACTAGTCCAGAATTGAAAATAAAATGATTCCACATATGGCTCAAGTGTGAGTTTCATTTTGACTTTCACTTGAATTTGTTAAGCATTCAGGTATTTTGTACTTGTTTTGTCAAAAAAAAAAAAAGTACAGGGTATCTTTTCACCCAGATGAGCATTCACTTCATAGATTACTTGAGTTCAAAATGAGCTTTAAAATAGCTCTCAGCTGTATAACATATATAAAATTCTCCCATCTTATGCTCAAGGAAGGGAAATATCCTGCTGGAGCAGTTTTACAATTATATTCAAAGGACTCTGAAATACATTTTTCAGCTTTCCAGAAGTATTTTCTGCTGCTGCTGCTGCTAATGCTTTCCAAGACTCAATGCAATTACTTGTTAATAAAAACATGGTTTAATATGCTGGCAGAAAAATTGATACCATTTCCATTCTCTGCCTTAAAACAAATGAAACGTAGGAAGGAATTGAGCTGTCTCATTTCTGAAATGGGAAGCAGATATTTTTTAAAGTTCAGATCATTACCAAGCGTAATATTCATATAACAAGTTTAACTGACCTTGTGCTATTACTTCTCTGGTGCTAACTTTGTGGGGAACGTATTACTTGCAAAACCTAAAAAAAGGAATAGTGCTTCAAAACCTTCTGGCCTGCTCACTGATCAAACTGGATATCTGTGGCTGGTCATCACAGGATCAATTTGTGTGGAAGCAGTTGGTTGTGCCTGCTGCCCTAAGGCTGTGGAATAAGAACCCACGAGCCACAGGAACTGACTCCAGCCCTTCGTGCTTGACCAGCTGCAAGGCCCCAGCAAAGGCTGCACCGTCCCTGCCCTGCTCTGTGGGTGCTGCAGGTGTGTTCTGTCCTTGTTCACACACATTTTTCTGTACTTAATGGGGTCATTAACTACAAATAAGCAAAAGTCACTCTTCCCCCCTGGCTGTTGTGGGACAACTTCTAGGGAAGCAGCACTGGTCACTCTTTCCACCTTTTTTTGTCCCCGGTGCATCAGCCCCAATTGACAGTAAACAAAAAACAGCCCAGGCTGATTCAAAGCTGTTCAGGGCAGCCATTCAACTGCAGTTATTCTGGGTGTCATTAAACCCAGAGAAAGCTGCTTACTTCGATGCAGCATCTGTCTTTTCCTCGGAATAGGGAGAACCAAGTTCAGTTCCTGCTTCTCCTTCAGAGAAAAGGAGGATACATCCACCAGGAAACCCCCCAGACAGTGCACGATTTGCATCTTGCAAGGAGGAGAGGTGAAGCCCTCCTCAGTTATGGCAGTACTGACACAGGGAAGGAGAGGGAATGGCTTTCAAGGCTAATGCTCAAGACCCCCAGCAGGGCTATGGGTTAGTGCTGCTCCATTTTAATATTTAATTTCTTCTAGTGAATGAAATAGTACCTACAAGGGGCTGAAAATATAACTAGGTCAGAATACCTTGGGGCTTGGTCTCTAGTTTATGTGAAATAACTGTTCACACTCAGAAGGGATCTTGGATCTCTTGCTGCTGAAGGGAGTGCCGGGATAAGAAGCCACACAAAACACCATTTCTAGGCCTGATCACCCCACCTGGGGAAAGACCTATTCCATTTGCAACAGACACGGAGAAGGGATCTTAGCATTGTGTGGGCTGAGGGGAGAGCGTGTGAATAAGGCTCATGTAACCTTGCAAAGACATGGCTGAACTTGCTGCAAGTAAATTCAACGCAGGGGCTGGGAAAGAAGGAGGGCAAACATAAGGGAAGGAGAAGAATCTATGCTTAAGGACAACACTAACAAAGAATAAAAAAGTATGAACAAACCATAGATAAATTCAAGCTTGAAACTAGATTTTTCTTTGACCACCTCCCCTGACACAACAGAGGGAAGAGAAAACAGTGACAGCTTTGCCACTAGGGACCTACTTAGTTTTAAGATGAGGCCTGATAAGCTTCTAGGTGGGATTAGAGGGGATTGGTGGCAGTAGCAGAGGGCAGACACAATGAGCCAGAAGGTGCACTGGAGATGCCCATTTCTGGGTTGCTGCAGTACCACTGGAGAGACTTGAGAGGTGTAAGCTCTGGGATGGGAGTTTGCTTGTTTGCTTCCCTAGAGAGCCTGGATAACATTAGATATAGGCCCGGATTTAAATACCTATGCCCAGATTTTTAAAAGGAAAGAACTAATTTGAAATTTTGATCCCTTTTCAAGGCCTACAGAGATTGATACCGTGCAGAAATCTGAATCCTCATGTTTGCTTTGCATCCCTTTCCCTAAAAAATCCTTCATTCATCTGTCTTCACAGAGTTGTCAACTCTCTGGGACAGTGACTACTTCCTACTCAGTCTGAGTCTACATATAGTGCAACTCTGACCTCTCATGGGTCTATTAGCTCCTACTGTTATTTCCACATAAAACACAGATATGCATATGCATTTAACTATATATAATAATAACAACTGTTTACCTTTCATAGGTACCCTTTTCATAGGGACAGAATACTTCCAAAACAATTAAAAAGAAAATTCAAATAAATTGCCATAGAGGAAATGAAAAGGTTTTTCTTAAGTGGAGAATACACGGTGAGCCCTTAGTTCGGGTCCACCTCATGTGCAGTGGAAGGATTGCAGTAATGCCAACACACAGCCCTCCATAAATACCAGCTGCTGCACAGGCCTGCAGCTTGCCCTCCTGCCACATTAGCCCTCAGCTAATGTCAGGGAAAATGCTTTGTCTCAGTGATATTTATTTTTTTCCTCCCAGTGTGCTCTGCTGAGTTTGATTTGCCTTTTTTTTTTTTTTTTGCTTGCTTTACCTTTGTAAGATCTCAATTATGAATGTGCAGAGCTTAAATTAGAAATAGAAAAAACCCTCTTAATATTAAGCATTTCCAGGAAAGAATTTATAAACCCCAGCAATGCTTCACATGGGTGGTTCAGAACAGAAGTAATCAACCAACTCCATAAATGTCAAGGGGAAGATTACCCTTTACTTCTGATAAACCCAAATCAGCAGCCACACTGAAGGGTGCCTTTGCATGTAGAACTAAAAGGACTATTTCCTGCTTTAACAAAGTCTTTGACTTTCCTGTAGCTGAGAGTTTATCTCATTCACAAAACCAAACTCACCTTGATCTAAGAAGTTAAAACACCTTTGAAGACTATTTAAACCCTTGCTGAAGTTGATAGAAGAATGTTTTGGCTGAGCATTTCAGATAAGCAATTACAGAAGGAGGATTTTTACTTTGATTTTTGTTTGGATTACAAGATTAGTCCATCAGCTTTGAAAAGCAACCCAGAAGGAGCCTAACTCTGAATGTGACTTTCCTTGGTGTGGAAATTTCTTGCTGTTCAGTGAAGGACTAAAGCAAAGCTTGGGTACCATGGATGCTCCACACAAGTACAAACAATAAGCAAACACAGAAAATAACCACAATACATTTCTTGCCACATGTAGTTAAAAGTCTCCTTAATACATCTCCCCTAACCTGCCTGGTAAGGGTTTGAGGAGCAGAAGTCAACCAAAGACTCCCTGGAGCAGGACTGCCTTGGGCCAAGAGCACAACGTGGTCTGTAGGGCTGCTCACAGACAATCCCCACCCAGGAGTCAGGTAGGATTCACTGGGCTCCCTAAAAATAGCAGCCTGCACACTTGGCATTGTGGCCCTATAAGAAACTTCATAGGCAGAACACAAGAAGAAGCAGTGCAGTCTGAAGCTGGCTACCCTTGCAGGCACTGACTCGTGCTCAGTAAAAACCAAAAAGTTAAATGCTTGATTTAGCACTTCTTTCAGAGGTGGAATTAATGCACAGAGCAAGATTTTTAAAATACTACAGAAAATATTAGTCTGTTTGAGTACAATTAGACAATCTCACCACGTGTCAGTGAGGAGCTGGGAGCTGCAGGCACCAACAGGGCAGCAGGCAGTGCCCTCCCCAGCCTGGTGCAGTCCTGGTGTGCCCAAGCAAGGAGGGCAGAGTGGGCTGGGTGCTGGTAACCAGGGTCAGCCAGAGGTCCTGTTAGAGTCACACAAGTCCATAGTGATGAGGAAAGTCCAAGGTCACCTGCAGCACATCAGGGCTGGCCTTGCAGACAAGTAGCCAAATCCAGGACAGGGGAAGAGAATGTAGAGCCTGGTGGCACACCCAGTGTGTATTTGCAATGTGATGGCAGGGCAGTGAAGGCCTTCAGATGCTTTCTCTCAAGATGGTATGTTACTGCTTTCCTTATTCCAGCCTTCTGGTGGCATCCATGGCAGAAATTATCTGAACTGAAGCAGAAAGGCTTGGGCATCCTGGAAAAAAAAACCCACAACAATTGAAAAAGAATAAAGTGGCTTAGTTTCTTTTTTAAAAAGAAATTACGCTTAAAACCACAAGTAAGTTAATTTTACAGCATCTCTTTTCAGTCAGGATGACAGAGTGTCTCTGGCATTTACATGAAGCAGAGACACAAGAAACAAGCTCCTGTTTCCTGTTCTCATGTGAAACCAAAGGAAAGGAAAAATGCAATTATGAGATGTATAAACTACTCGAGAGATGTCCATGGTAAGCTCTTGAAAATCTTCTGTAGCACAGGTATTTCAACACACCCAAATAGTACTGAGCTCTTTATTTTCCCTATAAACAGTGAGGCACAGTAATTTCACAATCTGTCAAACGTAGGAGCAGACAAAACCAAACTGATTGTTGAACCAATAGGAAATGGACTGTGAACATCACGGATTTTTGGCCTCTTCATTGTGTTCTCAAGTGATCCAAAACTGCCAGGCATTAATATAAGATCACTTATTGCCAAGCTATTGAAGCAAAACATGAGGAAATCAGAGCTCTTGTTCTCATATCAGCGGCATAGCAAAAACCTGTGCAAGATTCTTGGGAAGACTAAAACTGCAGTTTGTTGAAGTTGGTGAGCACATTAAGTGGGCTGCACAAAGCCAGCACACGTACAGACATCTCTAGCCCCAGGAACAGGGAAGCACATACAAGAAATAAGCTTGGAAGCACATTCATGGGCATCTACACTGATTTGTAACACATTTTTGAACCATTCCAGTCTTTGGTTTGGTAAACGCCTCTCCCTCCAGATCCTCCACCAGTCTTGACTGCTGGGTAGGAACATTGTTTCTTTAAGCAAATTAAACATGGTGTGGGCTAAGGCATCCTCAGTTTTCCCAACAACTGATTAGCCTTTTTGTTTATAGCCATTACTAGTTTTTGGACCACCAGTGTAAGCCCTGAAAAGTGAGGACTCCTTTCTCCTGGCATTACGGCTCCCGTGAAAAACTTCCTTCCTTTCCCAGCATTAGGCACCATTTACTCACAAGATGGAGGCTGAGCAAAGAAAGGGTTAATTTTCCAGAACTACTTTTGTTTAAAGCAAGTTAGTCAAATGTAGAACTAACCTCTGACAGATTCTGAGTAGATTCACAATGCATGAAATTTAAATAGAGAAATTTCTCTTAAAAAAAAATTCCCTTGAGCCAAGAGAGGTCGTTGTCAGAAACCATAACTAATGCAGCAAAATGGGAGAGCGTCACAGGGAGTGGATGGTCCTTGGCAGCTGGTTAATGGTGCTCCTCAGCTGCAGCACTCAAGGCTGACCAGCACTGATTTTGCTCCTGATGTATCACTCCCTCGGTCCGTGGTGACTCAGCCGCTGAGCCCCCTCAGCCTGCGGCACAGCTCATTGTGATTCACTCACTGGCTCCCAGAAAGCAGGCCGGAAAGTTCACTTTGGTTAAAATATTCAGCCTTAGCAGGGAAGATCCTTTGAGGTGAAGTTCCTCCTTTGCTGTTGCTCTCCTCCCCCCTTTCAAACTGACAGCCATGGAGAAACAGAAGGCTAAGTGTCCTTCAGGACAGCCGGATCTAAATAGGGATAAATTAGCTCTGGAGTGCACTTGGCAGTGACACAAAGCCACCAAAGGTCTAAACAGGGATTCACAGCCCTTGTCTGTGTCCTGCACACCCTCCTCAGTCCCCATCCCAGGACAGTGTCATTGTGGCTCCAATGTCAGGAAGCGTGGTGAATGGGAAAAGTTTATTTTTTCTGGACTCTGCATTTTAATTTATATCTTTATAACACATTTCTAATGTTTCTAGCTCCAGTGATTTCTCAGCCCAAATCCTATGAGCAGGAGCTGATGTTTTATTCTGCATATGCCAGGTGACCTACAAGACCAGAAGGTGTGAGCATTTTCCTGCTCAAGACTTGCTTCATTAGAATAATTTCCTGCCCGGGTTGCAATCACCTTTCCTGGATTTTTTTGTGCCCCCTCCCTGCTCCTGGCCATCATGTCACACACCTCCCTTCTCATCTTGCAACAAACAGGTCCCAGTCCCTGAGGGGAAAGGACCTGTGTTTGGGAAATGGTGGTAGGAGAGGGAGTAGGTGTTTCCCATCAGTTTTTTCCTCTACTTCAAATTTCAGAGCCAACAAACATGTCAACTCCCCACCAAGGTAAAGGAACTTTTAGGCTACCAGAGGTCTGACTTGCTCTCAACAGCAAGTGCCTGTTCAGATGGGTCCACAGCAGAGGCATGGCCACTTCTGCTGGACATTCTCATATCCCTGCCACTGCTGTGCTGGGTGGGGGGAAGGTTCTGGCAATGTCAGTCATTTCCAGCTCTCTGTTTGGACTTCCCCATATATATCCTCGGCTCAAGCCCACTAATAACCTGTTCAACACCTTCCTCTTGCCTCTGGATCTCTCTCTGTCTCTTGTAACCTTTGCCAGAAGCTGCCTCGCCAACCTTCATGCGACAGGAAAGCTTCACACAGCTCAGCTAATGAACTGAGCACGGTTCAGGCAGACAGACAGGGAGCAATGGCAACTCACAGAGAATGTTTGCAGGGCTGCCTCCACTTTTCCCTGCTCTTGTTTTCACAAAGCAAGCCAGCCTGGAATACTGGGAATACTGGCAACAACAGAGGTGCCTGGGAGAGCAAAGTGACTTGCTTAGTCCAAAACGCAAGCGAAGCTCACAATGCTTTAAAGACCAGCCAAAAAGTGCCATTTCCCCCCCCCCCCATCTAGTTTTTAAGGAGGAATCACCATTTGCTGGCAAAGTTTCTTTATAGCACATAGAACCCGAGAAAAAGGGGTGCTTCTGGGTAGCACGTGGTATAAAAAAAATGAAAATCAGCAAGAAATGAGATCAGCAAAAACAGGCTGCCACCATCATCAGAATGGAGGCAATGCAACAGAGTGAGACAGCAAAAAGAGAACATAAAAAATGTAGATGGGAAATTTAGGTTTGATGCAATTAAAAAGGATGAGAGAAATCCATGGAAAGGATGTGGTGGGATGATATGATGGGTTTGGTATCTACTGGAAAATACAAGGAGAGGAAAGGGAATTGGGACAAGCAGGAACTATAACTTTCAGCAACTGCTACAGAGGAACTAAAAACACCAGTGGAGAAAAAGGAGATGCAGCTGCACTGGCATCATATTTCCTTCCCACACTGGAAGTGCAACCTTCACATTTATTGAGCAATCACATTAATAAAAACATCGTAAGCCTTTCTATATTTATTTTGGCAGTTACATTTTCAACTCATGAGATCAAAGATTTTTTCAAAGGCAATGAAGAAAGTTATTAAAGAAATATTTAAAGACAACAAATTAACAGTAAAAGACATTTTTAAAAAATGGCTATGAGAAGCAGTCAAATTGGAATCAGAGCAGCCTTTTAGCTGAGTTTAGATTATAGCAAGCAACTTCTTATAGCTGCTTTTAGTTCAATGAATTCAAAGACTGTATGTGAATCAGACATTTCTCAGTGCAGATCTGGGCTTTGCTGTGTGAAAGAGAGAACACCTTGCCAGCACCACTTTTGCAGGGAGGTTGGCAGTCAGCCATATTACAGGAAACTGAGAACAAAATCACTCATTGAGTCCTGTTATATTTTAGCTTTTATCACCACTACAGAAGCTTTTGAGTTTAACTACCCTTTATCAGCAAACACCAGTCTTTGAGACCAAGAACTGTACCTTAACCAACACATTTCGTCACTCTCATTTCTTAGTACCTTAAAACAAAAATATCCCCCTGAATCCCACATTGGATATATCCCCAAGTTCTTTTACTTAATGTAAATATCAGCATCTGGTCCTAAATCAAACAACAGCACACCATAGCCTACAAATTCCAACTGCCTCTACTCTTTCAGCTGCCTTTATTTATTTTCATAAACTGTGCTTTCAAACCTAGATGCCACGAGTTATCCTCATGTTTTCATTGCTTCATTGAAAATTGAGGTTTCATATTCGAGCATCAGCTCCATTTTTAGCCTTATCTGCACAACTTCAAAATGGCATGTCAGTCTGCCTTGTGGAATATTTCTCTTCTTGTCAACTCCCTAATCATTGTGTTGGTTTGTAAAGCTCAGTATAGCTCATTAAACTCTGTGGCACCTGATGTCCACTTCAAACACAGTGAGGTCTTCTGGTCCAACATGGTTTGTTTAAAGGTCTGCAGGAGCTGGATTAAAGAGCACACCTGAGGTGACAGCATGTTTTTTGTTGCCAATCCTGCCCTGACTCAAATCACAGTGGCAGTGCTACTCACCATCCATCCATCCATCCTTTCTTTAGCAGACTAAGCCAGAGGGCAGGGTGGAAACCAAACCTGGTGCATATCTTGACTCAGTTCTGCGAATTCAAGGTGCATAAAGGAAGGTGAAGCTTTGTTACCTACAAATCCTCATTGTTTTGATAGCTATGAAACTTTCCTGAAAAAAATGCATGGTTGACTTGTTGGTGTAACATGATGCTGCCACTAAGACAGAAGGGATGTGCACAGGTGAGGCAGGACAGCAGAGCAAGCTGCAAGTCTCCTCACTCTGCTCTCCTGTGTCACAACCCAAGTCTCCTTTCACTTGCATTAGCACACGAATATTTCTACCCAGTGAGGACTTGAGATGAATTTCAGTTTGCTCAGGCACTCAGGCCTGCCTGGAAGGCAGAGCAGCTGTAGCCTCAGAGCCAAGGCTGCCACCTGAGGCACACTTTGTTCAGCAAGCATTGGCTGCCTGCCTTCATCTCCCATTTCCCAAAAGGAGCATAAAGTCTTTATTTTTCCTTCAAGGGGGTGAAATTGCAATAAACACAACATGAGGACAAGGGACGTGCCAACAGAGCCTTCTGGGCTGAAGCTGGATACTGAACAATTAGGTACATTAGAAGTTTGAAAAGGAATGTAAATGGAGCCAGTAGGGAAAAAAAAGGTCTTTGGCTTGCTGACCCAGCCCTCATGAGCAGTGGTTTCTGTACCAGAGAGGTATTTGATACCAGAGTACTGAGAATACCACGTGCACTCACACCTGTGTAACAGAATGAGGGTGTGTGTCAGGGCTATTCTGCTCACCATGCAAAGCAGCACCAGAGGCTGAACAGGCTCCGCAGCCCCTTAAAAGAGCTGTTTTCCACCTAGCTTCTCAGGAGTGACAGATCCAAGATGTGAAAAAGGAGAGATTTAACATGCCCAAAAAGTTCTGACAGAATACAGTTGAACATCTTTAAGTATCTGAATACAATAAAAATCTGCTATGAAAGCCTTTTAACTCAGAGACAATGTACCATGAACACAGTGGGTTTTCATGCAAATCCTTAAAATGTTACTTCTCAGTTTATGCATCATTACAGGCAGCTTAAAAAGGTTTTACAGAAATATATTTCAATCTTGAAGTGCTAGTAGTCAACTATTCAAAGAATGATGAGATAGGAGAATGCTCAGCTGCTTTAGTATCATTTAGAGATGACATAAATGACACTGAACCTTAGAGGGTTTTGGAAGTTAAATAGTTGGCATTAGCAAGGCAGGGCAGAAATAATCTCTATGGTAAGCACAGGCATTACCAACATTTACTTTATTTCATACAGAAGGGCAGTTGTTGCTATTTCAGAGTAGACAAATCTTTCTGCATTAAATGCAACAAACTAGATTTTGGGGTAGGAAAAACCCACACAGAAAATTGGGATACTCCTGCCTTCCCACTGGTGTTACTCTGTGTGAATGGCAGCTGTAAGAGCATCTGGAGGTACAAAGGCACTGAACTGTCTCAGAAAGCAAGGGCAGGAGTAATGCACTGATGATGGATGAAGTGATTCCTCCCCACAGTGGTACTTCAGCAGCACCTGCCAACTGATCTGGAAGTAGAGGTAATTCAGGTACTAAACAGCAGTCTTTTGACACCATCATATTTTTCTTCAAAGCTTACACAGCTTTCTAAGAACTATCTCACTTTAGAACAGGCTAAGGTAGTATTTAGGAGTTTCAGTTATTTCTTCTCCCTGTGCTATTCCATTACCCACACCTACTTTACCCACTCCAGATGGAAGTGCTGTTGGTTCTACTTTCCCTCCCAGCAAGGAAACCACTATTTCTTCATATAATCAACCAGTGGCCCAAGTACTAATGCAGCTCCCCTGCCTTGGCTGTGGCTGAGGGAGGTTCATGGCATTTTATTTCCTCCTCACTGTCACTACAACACTTGTCCACTGCTGCTGATCTTCTGGAATATGCCAGTCCACCACTTGTGTTTTATTCATGGCTTCTAGAAAAAAAAAAAACTGATGCAGAATTTCAGTCAACAGAGTTTTGAATAAACAAAAATAGATGGCAAGACTGAAAGCCAGTCTGAATTTATTAAAGTGGAAGTTGAAACAAAAAGATTTCCCAGAAAAATGCCACTGACATTTATATTAAAGAGGGGAACAAAGCCCAGATCTGACATTTAAATATAATGCCACCTGTGTATAACCTAAACCTCATTTTTTACAGGCAGTTGGAAAGCTTCAAGGCAACTCCTCTTCTCCCTTTGTTAATCGTGAAGCCTTTCATCATAAAGGATTTGCTTCTTTTGCCTTTTCACTTTCTTTAAAAGTGATATGAATAGTGACTATGCAAAAGGCAAGGCAGCAAGAATTAAGTGAGTTGAAGAGATCTCAGCACAGGTAGTAGAGCATCACATTTAATTCCTTTCATCCTTATTTTAATAACATTTATCATGATGAACTCTTAAGTCATTACAGGGCATGAAATATGCAGTGCTGTGCTTTGCCATTTAACATATAATTTATCTCCTCATTGCTGTGACTAAGACATTATTACTTTTTTTTAATAACTTCTTATCAGGCAGGTTCAGCCACATACCATTGGTTTTATTTCAAAACTTGGCACTACAGTCATATTCAGGAACTGATGCCCAATTTTTTTCTTCATTACTAAGAAAAAACCCCAGGCCACATGTCAGAGTCACTAATCAACAAAGTTACCTGCAGGTGAAAGGTAGGGAAAGGAGATCTCACTTATCACAGACCTTGTTCCCAGGCTTTTTGTCTCTCCTTGTCTGGTTGAATGCTTCACTGATCCACAGGGTAAAGAAGAAGGAATATTTTTTTAGGTTAGAAGGGGTGCTGACAGACAAAGAATTTCACCATGTCACCTCTGTATCAGACCTATCCATTTGTGATCAAACTACAATGTGTTGTTGAGCTGAACACCTCATCCTGATTCGAAGCGACTGGAGTACTTATTTCATCTTTAAATAAATCACTAATTTCTCTCACTGTGCAAGTACTTTCTCTCACTTCACTTTAATTTCCAGCTATTGGACTTAGTAGGTGGAACAGAGAGCCCTGGCTTAGAAGTCTCCTAATGTGTAGGTACTTGCAGGTTCCTGCCTCCAAGCCCACCCGGGCAAGGGACAAAGACTGGTATCTCCTAATGTCTCACTGAACACTTTGTTTGAAAGTTCTTTGCAGAGGAGAGTGGAAGGTACTGCCTAATGCTTCTTAAAACACTGTAATCCCAAGATCACTGCTTCTTAATATTGCTTTTAGCGTGACTCACTCGGGGTGAGCACCAAATGTGCTAGAAAAAGCTCTGTACCTCAGCAGACTTTCAGTGCACTTATACAGGGGAAGCAGTGATGGCAGCAAGAAACAATCAGACCAGAAAATGAAAGATGAGCAGGAGTCAGAGCTCATCAGCTGCTTTGACTTCAAGCATTTTGTAGGCATTGCGAGAGAAGCAAGATTTGAGAAGCATAACAAACACAAACACGAGTTCAGAGTGGTGGTGTTACTATTATTAGCATGTTTTTTCACAGATTGCCTCTCTCCTAATTTTCATGATCACCTTTGCAACAAAGTCCGGGCTGAACAAGATGAGCTACACAAGCACACTAACATGTCTTCAAGCCAGTGGTCATGGCTGAGGAAAATAAGTCAGGTGGCCAGTTCAGCATGGTGCTCAGGCAGCAAAGGCATTCATAAAAATGTACTGTGCACATAAAAAATAATCAGGAAACAACAGCCAAAATGGTCACTGTGCACTTCCTGTAATTTAACTGCCCAGCTGCAACTCTGAATGTCTCTTCACATGATGGGAAGTTTGGAAGTGCCTTGAGGACAAGGAGCCACAGTCTGACTGCAAAGCAGAGTGGATTAGGATAACTGGGGCTAGACTAGACTAGACAGAATGGGGTTCCTCTCTACGTCCTCATGAAGTTTAAGGTTTCAAAAATAATGAGAAAGCTCTTCTTGATTTCGGCTGCCCTGATTTTAGCCCCAGGTGGTGTAAAAGCATATAGATTTTGATAACTCAAAGTAGACAATTTGTTAGATAAACCAAAAGACATTACCTTGTTGTTCTCTACAGATAATTTGGTGAAACAAAACAGAAAGGGCTCACTCTGTGCATCAGTTTTGGATTTGCATCAGAGCTGAATTACAATACCTAGAGAACTTAATGAGTCTATTGGCTTATTTACCCATTTATGAACTGAGTTATTAATGATTAGTTCACAGATTAATTTGCTACGGCAGTTAACCTGACACAATTAATCATTATGAATATAGGACAACTATTACTTTGCCTTTCTGCTGAGGAACCCCCCCCACTCAAAATGGACAACTGGCCTTGCACTGTCCCTGCCCAAGGCAGGGACTCCATCAGTGAGGCTCAGCCTCTGCCCAGGGAGAGATCCCTTCGTTGAGATGCCCTGGCCCTGTTCCCTGTGCACACACAGCCGGGCATTGCTCCGTGTGGTCTGTACACACCGGGGGAAGGAGGAAAGGCAGGGATTGCACAGAGCCAGCTTTTGCTCCTATTGCCATTAGACTTCTGAACGCTGCCCGTGCAGAACAAAGAGCAAAGGCAATTGTTCCGGCTCGGCAACCTCTCCGGGGGTGCTGCTCTGCTGCCCACCCCCAGCGGGAGGGGAGGAGAGCCCAGCCTCGAGTGGGGTGACTGAGAACTCGGGTGTTCGCCGCAGGCACAAAGAGCCGATGAACCAAAAGCTCACCCGGCAGCCGGTGACAGCAGCGTCCCGGTGTCCCGGGGGCCCGGGGGCACAGCCATGTCCTGCCCGGGGCTCCTGGCTCTGCACAGCCCCGAGGGGCAGCAGCACAGACCACGCTTAAAAAACATTCCGTGTGTGGAAACTGCATTTATTCCTCCTCCCACTTCAGACACAATAGGCTCTAAGCACTCCTCACTTAAACAGCTTTTAACCCCCCCATTTGACAGATATTTAAGAAACACAAACTTCAGTTGTATCTCCTTCCATTGGCAACTAAGTGGTTGAAAAAAATCTCCAGTATTAGCTTCCTTTTTGTACACTGGCTCTCAATCAAGGATACTTCAGAAACTGTTCTATTTGTCACAGTACAGTAATCCAGCACTTTGGGAATCATAATGTATCATTTCATAGCTTTGGTGGATAAATAGCTATAATTTTCATTAGTCCTTCTTGAATAAGCTTTCCTAGAGTGTGAGGTTTTCCCTAAAACTGTCTTTCTACTGCTAACTGGTAAGCTACGATGAAAGGACAGAAATGACAATAAAGCCAATCAATATATTACCCTGTATGCACACATTATATACAGCAGAGGAAGGGCTTCCTTTGTACCAGGTGCTCGAGGGGACTTCGTAGCCTATTCCAGCAGCTGCTCTCTGTGCACATCTAAACAGGCCAAGGCCCCACCTTGTGTCTGTGAGGACACCACCGTGTGCTGCCTCCTGGTGGGACAGCCTGCCTGTCCCAAATTTACTGGGGAAGGGGTTGAACTCTCCTTCCTGTGAATGTGAGTGATGTCCATGTGTCAGAGGTGCAGCTACACAAGAAACCAAGAATCCAATACTCAGCTGCAGGAAGGAGCAAAATGCTATTAAGCCTGTGGGCTGGGAATACAGGCAAATACCCCCCTGTCAAAGGCAGATGCTCTTTTCTCTAGAACAGTAACAATGGTGAAAAAATTCCAGCATCTCAATGAAGGGAAAAATGTAGAATACTTTCATGTACAGTTTTCTTCAGTTAAAAAGAGCATTAAAGTACACAGAAGTGACATGGAAATTAAACACTGAGTAAAAACTTGAGGAGCTTATAAGTTACTTTCTAATATGGCTGTTTATTGTTTTAATATGATTTAGCCCTGCTCTCAAGGGGCAGGTGGACCAGACAACTCAAGTTATTCCATCCCTCTCTGAACCAGTGTTCAAGGTTTACTTATAAGCATTTTTCTTGGCATCTTTTACCAATCCAGAAAACATCAATTTATGTCTACACCATGCTGGTAACACCTATTACCCATCTGCTGGCCCCACACATAACCACAAGGATGTTAAATGTAACCCAAACACTATAAACAGAGCAAACATGAAAAAAAAATTAAGTAAAGCCATTTTCTTTCCAGACACGTCTGAAGGCACAGAAAATGGATCCTTCCCCCAGCTGGAGCAGATTTCATCTTGAGCATTTGCTATCTTATAGAGCACTGTAATTGACAAATTATCATGGAATAATTTTTGCCACTAAATATATCTTTATAGATTTCTCAAGTCTTGCTGTGTTTCTAAGGGCATTAATGCAATCTCTTAATATCTCAGCTATCTCTAAACAGAAGGCAGAAGCCCTTGATTAAGTAATTAGTTGTGTCAGTAGGAGAAATCATCAGCAAAATCATACCTTCCTTTGGTATAAAAGAAACAAAAAACCCCAGAGAATAGATTTGTAGTACAAATTAAAAAATCCATTTATCTTTCATCAATAATTCACCTCGGCACTTTGCATCCCTCTTGTGCAGAGGGCAAATGGCTCAGTCTCTCAGCACAGAAAGTACTCCCAAACTGGGGAAAAGGCCCATAAGCAGATGGCACCTCCACACACAGACACACTGTGACTTCCATTGGTTCTCCTGTGGGACAGGGGATACATCCCTGTCTCCCTGCAGAGAGTGACAACTTTGTGATACTCTGTGGTTGTGTTTACCTGATTAACTTATCCTTGGCCAGAAGGGAAGATGTGGTCTGGCCTCAAAATCTGTTATAAATTCTCAGCAGGATAACAAACCTCTGGAAATGCATTGATCTGTCAGCCCACATTCACAGACGGGGATCACTGAATGCTTCCTTCTGCTAAGGAATTCACTGAGAAGAAATATAGCTAACCTGGGTGGTTTTTTCCATTCACTTTCAAAAAGCCCAATAACCACATCTTAAAGGCTGAATCACTACAAGAGCAATCTTGAGAACTAATAACATGAAAGCCAGTATTGATGAGACTGGGGTGAGAGAACAACTATGCAGCTGCTTTTCCCGTAAACACAGGGAGCGGGAAACCTGCTCATTTCCTTGTGGGCAAAATAGATGCTCAGGGGATGTAAATTCCACCAATTTCAAACCAGAACCAGACCACATTGCTTTAGAATCCCTTCTTCTGCTTTCAGAGTGATTACTGCAGCAGTATTATACCACTTTCTATGTAATGTCAGTTTTACTTCCAACCACTTTACATAATAACACTTGATTATTCATTACATATTATTTTGACTCAGTGCATACACTCCTGCCCTGGGAATACAGCACATACTTGCAGAAGCAGATCTTCATCTTCCCCTGTGCTTTGTGCTTTTCTTACCTGGCATTATAGAGGCTGTGAGTAGGTTGGTCTCTAAATGCACATCACTCAGCTCCTGGCCCTGCACATGGATGACAGATTTGTGCTTTAACGTGGCTGAGTCTAAATAAAGCTTTGGTTTGTCTGAGATCAGCTTTATCTGGTCTGGTAGGTAGATGATCTTTGCTTTGCCAGTGCTATTTTGTAGTCAAAAAACCCCTACTTTCTATGAGGGTTACTTACAGCTGAACAGAGAATGGTTTTATAAGTCTGATCGTGTTCCTCACAGCATTGTCAAGGAAAAAGTAGTACAACAGGCAAACATGCTGATCCAAACCTCTCTCCAATCAGCAGTGAACCAGCCTGCCCTGTCCCACAGCCAGCTGAGGAAACCTCAGAGCCACTACTCAGCTTTGTGGTCTAGTGACCCTCTGCTGCTCACCCTGACAAAGGAATCCTCAGGGAAGCAGGATGGCCCGTGCCATAGTTGAAAGTAAATGTTAATGACTCCATCGGGCCTGAAAACTTTACACTGGGAGAGTTTCCTTTTCCTTTTTTTCTGGAACTGCCCAGATGAATGGAACTCCTTCAAGCAGCCTTTCATAGAGGTCCTGGTGAGATGGTCAAGAGTACCTTGAGTTCTGCAAAGACCCCTTTTTCTACTGTACAGCAGGAAAAAAAAGAAAAAGACAGGACTGAAATAAATGTTTGTCTAAACTCTGTACACAAGATATTTTCAGTGTGGTTGTGAAATGGCTTTAGAATTGGTTTCAAAGGAACATAAAATGGCTTTGTAATTACAAAATAGATTCAGAATGATTGAAGTCAAGTACATGTTCTGAAAAGCATCCTAAAAACGTCTTGGCATTACAGAGCCTTAGATGTTTGTTTTATGTTCTATCTTGGGAGCAGATAAAATCTGCTTTTTTTCTAGACATTAATGTCTGCTATAAAGTGTAATGAGAAAGTTAGCAGGATGTAGCAGAGGAAGTATTCTCATGCTCACAGAAGAACATTCTGGGCAGCAGTGCTGCTGGGCAGATAGTGCCACAGCAACTGAGGGGAAGCAAGTGCATGGGAATACAGCCTTGGAACTCAGGGAGGCAAAGAGCAATCCCCTTGCTGTGCAGCCCCCTGGGTTTTACAGCAGGCCTGGAGATGTGTTTCCAGCCTTTGGCGCTGCTCACCAGTGCCAGGAACCCACGGGGGCAAACACAGAGCAAGTGGGTAGTGAGGGGACATTTTCCAAGAGCAAACATGGGACATCATGCCAGAGTGCTGCCTCTGCCTGCTCTGAGTGCTTGGGGAAGCTGCCTCAGGGACAGAAGCTTGGACTGCAAAGTGAGCCCAAAGAAAGGTGTCAATGGGAACCTTGTGATTGAAGAACCATGAAAGGAAATTAAGAAGGGTGTCACCTGAATGGCTCTCAGGTAGTGCTCGTCCCTCCATTGACTCCAGTGGGTACATCCTCTGCTAACTATGACTGCACCACACAGCACTTCAGTTAGACATTAGCTAATGGTAAAAGCACTCTCTTCATCCCACCCCTACCCTGAATGGCCTAAGTTATGCTGCTGCAGTAGACAACAAAGCAGTTGCAATGCAATCACCTCCACGCTCCCCACAATTCTGCAGATCTATGCCTTTGCTCCTCACTAATTAATTCTTGCCCTCATTCGGCCAATGAATTCTTATTTCAACTCAGGAAGAATTTGCAATATTCATGCCTTGATCATCTGAACAGAATTATTTTGGACAGCTAATAGGACAACTGAGGAAGTCCAAGCTCCACGCCACAAAATGTTTCTGTTTCAGCAGAGAGCCCATTCATTGGATCTTGGTCTCAGTGATTTTATTAGTCAGACTCTGGGGGGCACTGGGATCTCATGATGAAAGACATGGGATAGAATCTCTGTTGTTTCCCACACTCATATTTGCAGCTATTTGGATTTTGAATGTAAAATCAGGGCCAACAGTGATTAAGTTTCACATGAGTTTCATCACGCTTCAGAATTCCCCTACTTCCACTTCTACAAACTCTCTCTGGACCTCTTCAGCTGGGAAACCAGCACAGAGATCTCAGGAGAAAATGCTTATCTTCAGTTCTGAAACTGAATATGCTACATGAAACTGCAACGTGTTAAATATATAAGAAGTCCTACACGCTCAGCTGGCACAGCACGAGCATGGACATGGGCTGGTGTGCTGAATCCCAGAGCTGCTCCCTCTGGACTGCTTACCCCTTCCCTCTGCCCTTCACAGTACATTAGGTTAGCTTTTGATCCCAAACAAACCTAGAGAACACAGGGACATGAGCAGGTTGCTGTTTTTTATCCCATGGCTTCTGCTCAGCAGTGACTTTTCTTTCCTCAGAAACACAGGGTGGGGTTTATGTTCTCTTACAATCTTTATCTTGCTCTTCTTCATAATCATCTCAGCTTACAGGGACAAAACAGCATCCAACACCCTTATTAACTGCAATGAGAAAATTGCTCCTAAAGACCCGTTAAGGTGATAAGGCAGAAAAACTATGGTTTGAGGTAGGCACCAGGAAGCCTTCCAGGATGCCAGTTGCCTGGAACATCCACACAGTCATTCGCCCTGTTCACAACACTAACAAGGAACCACTACCATAAAAACAGCAATAATAAATAGATCCAATTGGAAAATGCACATTTCAGCCTGCTCCTTCTATGGATGATGTGATATCATCTCCTCTCCCTGACCGTCTGATACGGTTAGAGCCGAAATGGCAAGAATGGCAAACATTATCATCAGACATGTGACTTGCAATTTAAGCAATAAAACCATCTTCATGTAACTCCCTACTATGTAAGGCAAAAATAGCACAGAATTTAAGGAATTTTTCTATATATGCAGTATTTCAACTGACAATTGCCTGCTAGCAGTCTCAAGACCAAACAATTACACTGAAACATGTTTAAATAAACCATACTTCTGCTTAAATGCACAGATTTTCAAAGAACACCAAAAACCTTGAAAATCTCTTCAAATTAATCACTGCAAATTATTCAGTCAGTTACAATTCTAGTCATCTGTGCTTGGGAGAATAAAAAGCATGTAATTTATTTGTCTGACTCTCAAAAAATGTCCACCCATTCCTTTAAGCTCTCTTTTCACTGTGCTTTATGGGGACTGTTAGACAGCTCTACAAAAGCATTTTCACAGCAAACTGAACTTCCCAAAGTACACTGGGCAGAGACTAGAACTTCTAGGTGAAATCCCCAAGAGGGAATATTATGTGGCATCTTTGATAATTGTAGTCCCTATTGTCTTTAATTTCTAGATTAAAAGCAGAAGGAGGTGGTGAAAGAAAATTCTTTTTCACAGACTGATATTGTCGTCTGAGGATATTATCTAACTATAATTTATGCTTTAAAGCACTTCAAAAGGAACTGATATTTTTGTAGACGCCTGAACTCTCATAATCTGTACAGCTGCCAGCTGTTAATACTCAGGAGAAATAGAAATTCAGTTATTTAAGACCATAAAGAAACAAACCAAAAATCCAACCTAAAAAGCATACAAAGAGAATTCTAATTTGACCTTTGTCTTTAATCCAAAGTCAGAGACTGTTTGGCTGAAAATGTGGTAATTGCAAGACTCAATTCAAACCCACTCAAAGGCTGAGAAAGCTGATGTGTATCTGATCCTCAGCTAAGCACAGACAAACCCAGTGCACAAACACCCACCTTCACAAGCCTTAGAATGATCTTTATTTTGGAAAAAGAGTCATCAGCCTGTACTTCTGTCACAGCAGTGCAAAGGAACCAGCACATGTACATCTAATAGTGCCACTGTCACCACTAAAGGCTACAATGGACACTATTCCATCTCTGCTTTGGATGCATGAGAAGGTGTCACTGTCACTTCTGCTTGGCACTTTCTGGAGCTATTATGGGTGTTGAACTAAACAGTCCAAAGTATCAAGAACTGGATTTTGCTGCCCTTCACTTCCCCGAATAGCACAGCTCACCCCAAATCCTCACGCAAACAAAAGGGTTTCTCAGGAGGTAGTGTGTTAGTCAATATGGGAAAGAATGACAGTGCTTTGTCCACGGAGGGGATCCCACACTGCACCCTGGGGCTATGGCTCCAAGGAGGAAGAAGGCTCTGTCCATTGTCCCACCGTGCTTTGGCAGTGCTGGGGTGTTCAGATATATCTGACTTTTCCAAGGTTTTGTCTTAAGATTTATTCATCACTGCTGTCCTTTTTGTGGGAGAAACTGAAACTCAACTTGATCTTGAGAGGAACCCATTAAAGAAACCAAAGCTCCTCCACCCTCTGGCCACTACACACCTATCCCTTACCTGGTCCACATTTTTCTGAGCCTTTCTGTTTCTACCGAAAAGGATGACCCAAAAGCCAACTACCATACCTTTCTGTAAACCCTCAGCTCCACACCTCTCCTTTCTCTCAAGGGTACTAGAAAAAAAACCACAATTCTTACACCCAAACACTGCTCTTCAGTAAGTCCAAGCAGAAGCTGCCAAGAGAAACAACATTCTCCCAACAGCTCCCATTCTCCACCATTCAGGCATCCACGGCCAGCCAATTCAGCAGGACACCTGACTGAAGCACAGTGCTCCTGCTCTCCATGTCTGAGAACCTGCCACCCAAAGGCACCTCACCTGAGGGGCCACTCCACTCAGCTCACCTCTCCTCCTGTTGCCTAAAAGACTCAGGCAGAAAAAGAACTCCAGGGCAATTTAAGTAGGAGGTAAGATAAGAGAAGGTTTTAATGAAGCCTCTCAGGCTCTGAGAATACAAATCACAGACACACCCCCTGACCCAGGTGTTACAATTTTTATAATGATGTTCATCCAATCCCTACTTGTCCACCCCCTGTCCTTTGCCCTGTTCCGCCCCCCACCCCTCGGGAATTGAGTCTAGGGGAGCTTTGGGACCCCTTCTTCCTCATCTTCAGCTTCTTCAGAGCACATACAGTCCTTGGAGACTTTCCAAAGTCCTGGGATATATCTTGTTTTCCAGGCCAAGGTGTAGATATTCTTAAACAGAATGAAGGCTTACCTTGAAAAAGAGACTAAATATGCTACTGGAATTTAGGGGGAATGTATATGGAATGGGGTAATAGGGTTGAGTATGTGTAACTACTGTGCTAAAGAGTGAGGGAAATACTTTTAAATCTACAAAATTAAAAAATCAAAAAACTCCAAGGCAGCACTCCCCATCACAGTAGGAAAACAGTGAATCCAGAAACCTCGGCCTGATTTCACAGGTTGCCCTGTGCTTCCCACCACAAGACATTTCAGAGGTAACCTCTGCACAAGCAAATACCAAGCAGGCCCTGGGCACGAAGCACCCAGAGATCAACCTTCCCTGCTCCAGCTGCTGAGGAACAGCAGCCACAGAATTCCAGTTTTAATCATAGTTTTGTTCACTCTCCACAGAGCAGTAATAAAAAGTTCAACTGAGAGGAGGGGGAAGACATCCCACAAGTAGTCATTCCCACCAGCCATACATCTGGCCCTTAATTACCCTATGGTATTTATATAATCAACAAAATATTCAACTTGTATGACTGATCATGCTGGAGTAGTGGAACACATTAGCAAATAAATAGCAAAACACACAAATTTGTCAACAGATGGATTACAACCCAGTGTAATTAAATGCAAAATAGTTCTGCTTTTAAAGCAATTGCTCATAAATTAGCCTGTCAGCAAATGTATGCAACTAATTGCATGAAAAAAAGTAGGCCATAAGACAATGTTATCTGCACATAGTCTTTCCAAACAATGTAGAAATGATTGGGTACATTATTAATTGAAAAGAAGTCAAACTGCATTAGTTTAATTGCTCTTTTTTTGTGCAAACCTATTAGAATAATTTATACCATATTTACTCCTCTTTACATTTGATGATAGGTATTTAACTCTTGTTTGTAGACTAACAATGATGATTTCACCTTTTTCTCATCTTAATAAAAGCAATAAGAATTCTATGTTTGTCCATGGCAATGGTGAACTAAAACTGTTTCCCAAGAGGGTTTAAGGAGAACAGCAGCTGAGGCTGTCCTCAGAGACAGTCTTTTTAAAATGAATCTGAGACTGTTACGGAAATCAAAGGTGGCAAGAAAAGCTTGTCTGAAGAGACGAAAGACTAAAGAACTGTAAAACATGTTCTAAAAAAAGTGTATCCATAATGACTCTGACAGCCCTGAGCAAAGCCAATGCAGAGCTGTGAGATTTCACATCCAGGGCCCGGCTCAGGGACACCTAATTAAAGGTTTAATCCCATGATTTTTGGCCCAGGATGTACCAAGGCTAGCTCAGGATCTGGGAGCTGCTGACCAAGAACCTCTGAAAGGCCATGCAGGAAAGCAAACCTGCTCTCTTATCCTCGCTGGGCAGGATTTGGCATCTTTGGCTTTGTGAATCCCCACTATTTTCTCCAAAACCCCTGAAAAGCACTCCTGGCCCAAGGCTGACAGTCTCAACACAAAGATCATGTTGATTTTGGGTAGCTTTGCTTAGGTTCTGTAATCAGGAGAGAGAAATATTGAGCTTAATTCCGGCCTAGTGCTGGTAGATGGGGAGAGCTTCTGCTGACATCAGAGAAACCACCTCGAAAAAGATCACAAGTGTGATGCATTTCATGTACCTAATCAAACCATCTGCAACTTGAGCACGGGCACAGACAGTTGGGGAACTAAGAATCACCCATGTAAATTATTCAGCAACTAATTAATGCATTTGAGAAAAAATGAAAGTTTTTTACTTTACATATCTTAAGCAGTTTTCCTCTCCTTTCTCTACATGAACTAAAACTGTCAGAGAACAAGAAACAGAATTGCATGGATAAACTACCAGTTTGGTGGCAGAAACACACATCCCTCCAAAAAGCTCACAAATGAGCAAACTTGTCAGCTGAACCAAAATGAAAACTCTAAAATCTTGCTAATTTGTCACAAAAAAAGAGAAAAGTTCTCTCAAAATCAGGTTTAGACTTCCCAGGAGGAAGAAAATAGGGTTAAGATTTCCTCATCCTGCTCTGCAGGTTTGGAAGATACAGTTTGATAAGGATGTTTATTTATGTTAATAAACAGATCAATAAGTTTAACAAGTCTTTAGTATTGCAAAGAATGTTTCTGCTTTTCTTACATTATGTTTCCTAAGCGGTTTTGGAAAGATACAAAATCAAGGCTATTAAGAAGAATTCTTTGATTCAGACAATGCAGGTGACCTGGAGAAACTGAGCCAAAAGAAATGTGAAAATAAGAGTAGCAAATTTAAACTCGTTGCTCCTGGGTTTGTTATTTCACAGCATTATTTCCAGCACAGGATTCACCTTCAAAATCCTTATTTGACACCATTGGAATTGCTGGTTATAGTTTTTTCAAAGTGAGTGCTTGCTCCTGAGAAATTTGCATTATATGAATTTTGGGAACGTGATCAGAAATTAAATTTAGCAAGTCAGCTGCTCTTTCAATATCCTCCAGGCCTGCAGGGTTAGGAAGAGCAGATGGGGTGGACCTGGAGCACTGTCCAGCACCTTTGCCCTCTCAGACCACTGGGGAAAGTTAAGGCTACAAGGGCCACTTGCATTCTGTGCACTGGTGGAATCCTCAAGAAATGCTCTGGCTTTACCACTAATGGCACTGCTAAGAAGAGGTAAAAATTAAACTGCACTGGAGGGAAGCTTCTGTGACCACTTTCAGTACACATTATGTTTCTGAACATTTTTGCTTAGGCCATATCTTGTTGAGAAGTGTTAATGCCTCCTGAAGGAGGCATTGGGGATCCATCCAGAAATCTCCCAATACCCATCCCGGTGCCACTGAGCAAAGGAGCCTCACTGATCCTGAGCCTTCAATCTTTGCAAAGCCAAAACAGGATTTTTATTTCTTCCTTTTTACATTAGATCCAACCAAATGGTTGGTCAGAAGCACAGACTTGCTCCACAGCTGGCAACTTCTCAGTTCCTCTCTCGATCACCTTAGGGTGCCTGTTGATTAGAGAAAGTGAGGAGCAGAACTGCAGAGACACCAACAGCCCTGGTAAACACCTGCTTCTGAGACAGAGGAATTTCACAGCAAAGTTAGGCCCTACTTAAAGAATTCTAATGTATTCAGCAAGTGTAGGACAGTGCTGAATTATTCCTGAATTGATAATCAACGGTGCTTTCTTCCCCAGTTGCAAGATTTGCTTCACAAGGCTGGCTAAACTTTTACAAAAAATGCCACAAAGCTGACAAGCATTTCCAGATGATGGGGAGAAGAACTGCTGTTAATTATTTGTATTCCTGAAGGGCCCAGGAGCTGGGGTGGCAGGCCAGGAACACACAGCCACGGCTGTCTCCATGCACAGTTGTCTCTGCTGCACAGACAGAGCAGGGACAACCTCTTGTCCCACGTGCTTACAGACCAACAGGGCATCGGTGTCTGAAGGTGCCCAAATTATGGACCCAAGTGTGAGGGACTTTCCATCTTAACTGCCAAAGGAGAAATGGGAGAATGCTTACACTACTCTAAATATGACACTTCCTTTCTGTGCTTTAAGATGTGTAATCTGGGTGCATGCACTCAGAAAAAAAAATTAAGATTTGCCAATGTGGGTGGATAAACCTGTCATTATTAAAATGAATCCATTAACTAAGATGTTCTATAAACTCCAGATGATCTCCCTCCTATTATCCCGTAGGGAGATTAAAAATTTTCATTGTTGCTTTTATGCAATTTTTTTGTAAAGGGAAATAGCTCAAGGTTAAATTGAAAAGCCTTTTTCATCCAATAAAGAGGCCATATTAATTTTCCCTCATCTTGGAGAAAATATATGGCCTTGTGAGACATGAAGGCTGTAAGTGTGCTTCTTTCTAGGCTCCTTGCTGATCTGTTTAATAATGGAGCAGTGCCTTGGCCAGCCATCTGCTTTACTGCATTGCTTGGAAGGGAGCAACACTGCCCAAGTCACTTCCAAATAGTTAAATTCAATCCGAACAGATAAAAGTTTGCAAAATACATTTTAAATCCCAGGAACAAGCAGTTAAGCCCTCTCTTGCAAATTAGGCCTTCAGTGCCTGTGATCTCCCGTTTAATTTACTGCTTCCAAGAAAGGAAATAGAAAATAAGAACAATGTTTCATTCCTGGCAGCAGTTTAGAGTACGAATGTGGGGACTTATGCCAACAAAGTGCCATTAGCAACCATGCCAGAAAGTTACATTTTGGCCTGTTGTACACGAACTCTGCATTGGTTTTAATCAAATATACATATACTCACACACACATTAGTATTTACACATGCACACACACACCTGATTTTACAGCTGCAACAGAAATCCTGGTCTCTGTACGAGGTTAACTGGTATGGCCCTACCCTGACCCAGACAGACAAACTTCAGGGCTTCACAGATTCCTTAATTATCATTTCCCAAGAGCCAGTGTAAGACAGTGTTTCTCCTGGCACACACTGCTGTCCTCCCACGGTGTCCTTTATGCACCTCTCCATGTTCTCTGCTGCCCAGTCACTCAGCACGCAGCCAGGTCTCCTCTGCTCGTGTCCCCCCTTCACAGGGAGGCCATCCCCACCACCCTGGCTAACACTGGGTGCTCCAAGATTCTTCCACAAGTGAACAGTTCTCTATAGAGTAAGCTCTATAATCAGAGTACTGGTTTTCATACCAGAAACGCTGGCCAAACATCCGCTCGGGGCACGTGCAGCAGGTTTTGGAGTGAAGCAGCCATGGTGCTGGCACAGACTGTCTGTACAGCTCATACACGCTCAAGAAGAGTCAGCCCAGACATACTGCATCCCCCAGCTTTCCATGGAAAGATGGAGTCTTGGAAAATCTCTGTGGGTGGCAGCCCTCAGCAGTGACAAGCTCAGCAGCTGAGGAGTTACCTGGTGGCCAGCCCTTTGTGCTGAACTCTACCAGCACGTTTCAGGATGTTTTGGGATATAAATGTAAGCGAACAGCCCGGGGCAGGCACAGTCCCCACAGCAGTTTGCCTGTTCTGAGTAGAAGGTGGGCTGACCCCTCTCCATGGGTGAGGGCACACAGCCCCAGCCCACCAGACATCTCAGAACAGTGAGCCCTGTCCTGCTCATGGCAGCTTTGGGACTCATGGAATGCATGAACAGAAGGGAGAGCACATCCACTGTAAGGCACTAATGGCCCGTGGCTGTCACCAGGGACTAATCTTTCTTGATGCTTTCAGGGGGATGATTAGAGTTTATGCTGGAATGCAAGTTTCCATGAACAGCCAAGGTAAGTGAACATCAGGAAATTATACGAAGCATCAGCTTTATGAGCTGAAAGATTTGTTACTTCCACCCACACAACTAAAGGCATTATTTTAAGAAAGTGTTTAAATTCTTCTTAAACCTTATTCTTGATACATCAAAAGAAAGAATCAACTAGAACCCTCCCCCAATTCTAGTGTCAACCTCCCTGGGTGCTTTTCAGAGGTTTTTGATTAATAGCTTAACTCCTAATTGTCTATTCAAAGCCTGTGCTGGTTCTAAAGTCTACTTGATTATCAGAGCTGCAGCCAGATGTGCTGGCATCCCCAAGAATGCCTGTCCCCAGGATTCTCAGAACACCACATCTCCAGGCCAGGAAGACAGCAAGAAGCCACCAGCCTGGACCAGACACCCCCCACCCAGCCACCACCACTGCTGGGACCTCTGCTTCACTCCTGCCTCCCCCTCCACCTGATGGGAGCAGAAACAGTCCAAGAGAGTTGCTTGCATTTTATAGGGGATGTTCACTTCTGAGAGGGGGCCTGGAGGAACAGACCAGGCAGAATATATGAGGGCAAAAAGGAAGACAAACACAGCCCTTCCCAATTTTCCTCTCCATCCTTCTTCCCCTCCCCATGACTCTACTGTACATTGTTTTAAAACAGGTTTGCTATTTATCCATGACACCACAAATAATCTACACTTGCTCTGCTCAGTTACAAAGAAGTATTTTCATTTAAAGAACACAAAAAAATCCCAAAGCAAAACTGCTAAGGTCACCAAGTGAAATAACAGAGTTACATATCAAATGGTTTATAAACATCAGACTCTGAAAAACAACACTGGTTAGAACAAAGATTCTGACCCTTACCACAAGTCTTTGCAGAAGACTGAACTAGTCTTTTGTAAGTATTTGATCTGAAGAAGTACCGGTTTGGGAAACATGAAAGAGTAACCTGCCATCTGAACCAGTTGGGGAAAAAAAAAATCAATAAGGAAAAGTTAAGTTGAAAGCCTTTGCATGAATTTCCAAATGTCGTAGAAATATTCTTTTTCACCTACAGATCAAATAAATATGGGAATCTTCTGCCTACAGATATCTTTCATGACTCGTATCTCTTCAACACAGAAGCTGCCTACTCAGAATTCCGAGTCCAGCTCCTCCTGCCTATGAATCAAACAACTTCTCTGAAAGCAGCAGGAATTATTTGCCACTTGGCTCTGCTTCTTGGCAGGAATCACTGACATGCTCCTGATTGCACGTACATTTGTCTCGTACACATGCTGTCTACCACAAGTTGATCCAGGAGGATCTAGTGTGGCTTCTCTAGGCAGGAGTTTGTTGGGTTTGGATTTGCACACAATGACCTCTCTGAGAGCTGCTCAAAAGGCAGTTGGTAGCTCTCTCTGTGACTGAGGGCTCTGTTTCTGAAATGCTGAAAAGGTCTGAACAAAATGTCCCTTGACTTAAATCCTTTATTCATTCCAAGGCGCTCATATAAACTGACCAACTCTTTACACAAGTGATGGTAAGTTGTTGGTTCAAATCATTCCTAACCGAGGTCTAATTGATTTAGAAGATCTTTCTCCATGATCGTACAGAGCTCTGGAGCAAACCTATTAAGAAGAAAGGTAAGAACATACTGCAGCTAATTTAAGGATTAAAACTTCATCCTAAAGCAAAACTAAGTTTGACTTAAATCTCTGGGTTTTGAAAGAGCTTGGATAGTCCCCTTCACCTCCTCTATGTCACCTGTGCATTGCTGGGGCTCAGGGCTTCAAAATACAAACCCAGCAAAACCCTTGTGTGTGTGAAGGAAAGAAGAGACTCAGTCAGTCTAGGAAAAGAACGAATTCTGAAACACAGACAACATGTCCTTTCCTCTCAGTAACACTTCAGTAAATATTCAAATGCCTGGTACTCTTTCAAATCCAGTCTTTTGTGACAGCCTCCTGCAATTTATCCTCATAGAGTGTGAAGAGGGGAGTGAGGCTGTGCCCGGCCCAGCAGCCTGTCTGAGCACACACAGGTACAGGAGCAGGGCCTGACGCTTGCCTGCCACAAGTAAAATTAAGTCTTCAATCTTTTTTTTCACAACTTGAAGCTGAAAACTCCAATCAATAATACTCACAGTCTCCCTTGAGCTACGACCAAAGAATACAGGCCAAAATCTCTGTTACTTATTTTTTTAACTCTTCCCCATAGCAATTCTTCTAAAAATTCAGTCTTGTAGTTCAAGCTTAATTGCTCACTTTGAGACAATCCAAACCTCTAGGAGCCCTGTCTGACTGAAGAATTTGTAGTACCTTTGATGTTTTTGTAGCATCAATGCTCAGAGGCACTTTTTAAAAAATTTATACAGACTCCCTCTCCTCATGTGCAAACAACGGGACATTAATAATCTAGCGGTAAAATTTAAGACATTTGCGTAGTTTGGAAAATAATGAGACCTCTATTTAAGATATCTGCCCCTATGTAAGTTATTAGAGTACAAGGATCTGTCCATACATAAAAATCAATCTTAACTGTCCAGAACCAGCTATCAGCTGGATTTAAGAACACATCATTGTAATTCATTGCAAGTAACAGACACACAGCAAGTGACAAATACCTCAGCCAAAAGCACATGTGATGGTCTGCTCCCAAGCTGTTATTTTCCTGGGATCAGACACATTCTTTTAATGAGATGCTCTGTGCATGGGATATAAGAATGTCTGTCTGACCTTAACTCAGCAAAGGACTTGCTCCCAAACCCAATTAATGTCTGTGCTTAAGAGCAACGTTGAACTTGGAGGAAATTCAGAATTCCCACTGACTTCAACAGACAGGAAAGCTGTAGCAATATGAATCCACAGCATGCAGAAGTATCCCAGGGCCCACAGAGCCTCATAAGGGAAGCACAGCTCTGCATTAATCTATCTCAGGTACCTCTAGTGAGGATCCATTTGTGCTGTGCTTTGCTAAGTGATGCTGCAATGGCCCTTCTTCCCCCAGGACAGCAATGCCCCAATTTCCCTCCTGGCTATCTACTTTTGAGCTCACAATTCCCTTTCCAAGTGTGATTTCTGCAGTGAAGTTTTGATGCTGCTTCTTAGCACCACGACCCTGTTCAGGCTCGCAGTCCTTGCTGGTGGGAGCCACTGCCCAGATCCACGAAAGGATGGTGACCGATCTCTTACGTTGGCAAATGTTCAAGACAGAACCACAGTCTTCAAAAAAGGCTACCAAGTTGCAGCTGCCACCTGGGCCAACAACATCTCTGTCTCCTACATATCACAGTGCAGACACACCTCTGGCAATTCAGAACGCCCCATAGGCCCAGACCTGCTTTCATTTCAGCTCATGTGTTCAGACCACTGATCTGGGATGGAGTGGGAATCCCAGCACTATCACTAGTCATGAATAAAAGCAAGCTCTGACCTATTTTTTCACCACTGTAGTTCGACAAGTAAGGGCATAAGGAATTAATTCCAGGAAAAGACATGGGTTGTCTTCTGCAGAAGGAGGTGACTCAGTTCATGGAAAAAAAATGGCAATTACTCAACGTTTTCTACAGCTGGCTTTATCAACTCCTCCTTTGTTTCTGTGATACCAGCGACTGCACTCTCTAGAGAGCCTGAAGTCTAAAAGCAGGACTGGGAATCCCTCTGTGATTGGGATGATCTGTCCTTCAGACAAATAATGTAATACTAAATGTCAGGCTTATATCTTCTGTATATTTAGCCCAAAGTGTTTTGACAAGGAGAGAAGGGTCTTAAACATATGCTTAAAGGCAAGTACAAGCTTCAGTGCACTACAAATAGAGCTATTTAAGTTTGAAATAACACATTTTGTAAAGCTCTGATCCAGAAAACACACTTCAAGGTTTTGCACATAAATACTGCACAGAGCACCAGTAGCTCTAACATTTCCCATATGCTCCTGTGCACATTTCATTCATTTTTTCCTCTGCTATTGATCATTTATATGCAGGCCCTCCTATCTCACAAAATCATGTGCTGAGGTGTTTGTTTTCATCATCCTCCATTCTTGGTTTTAGCCACTCTGTGTGTGTGTCATCAGAGAGTTGAACCAGTGGATAATGAAAGGCTCCAAGATTATTATTTTTTTTAATGGTTGAAGATTATAAGTTCCAAAATCTATGAAGAGAGTTCCCCTTCGGAAGACACAAGCACAGATGGTTTCTTTTACCCTGACACATCAACACCTCGTGGATGATTATTTCTTGTTATAAAAGATACAATCTCAAATACTTTATACTTCTACTTTCTCCTGAGATCTGTTTTATCTGTCTGAATACTGTGTCCTAGAAATATCTGCCACCTCACAAAATGCTTTGATGCTGAGATTAATTGTATCAGCTTTCTTAGCAGAGTGGTCAGGTTGGTTTTTAAACATTCCTAATGAAAAATTTTTCCTTTGTTCTCCTCATAGTTCATTAACTTATATATGTGTATATATATATATATATATATTTTTTTTAAGTCTGATCCAAGACTTTGCTGAAATGAGCAGGAGCAACAGTATTTGAGATTGCAGACGTGGTTAAAGCCAGCATCAGCTTATGCTTAACTTCTTTTCATTTTTAACAGTCCTTGCCCTGCAGGTATAAAAAGGGAATTAAAGCCATAAGCCACTGCTTCAGATTTGTTCTCTTAATTAGCTCCTGCCATGGTGGATTAATTCCATCTGCAATGTGTTGCCATCTCTGCAGAAGTTTATCGTAGTGGAATGGGGGATTAATGAGGAGAGTGGATGCCTTGACATCCCAGCTGTCCATAAACTGGCTGTAATGGGATCAGTGCAGATGGTACCAATGCTCTCCCTAAGTATCACTGAAGGTGAGGAATTCGTTTTCTATAAACCTGCCACATGCAGTTACTCATCCACTGCAGAAAATAAAGTCAGAGCTGCACATCTGACTTAAAAATAGTGGCCAGTGGATCTGATAATCTCAAAAGACTCTTCCTCTCCTGAAGAAATAGTGGGTTTATTAGTTTTTGCATTTTAAGACAAATGAGACAGACTAACTGTATTTTCTCCTCTTGCCTTCTGACTACAGTAACTAAATGTAAATACCTTTAAGAACTGGAGGATTTCTTTCAAAGCTGGGAAAGCTGCTGCTGGGACCAAGGCAATTTAGCAGTGAACTCTGCACTGAGGTCTCATCCCTAGTGAGTGAGTCTCTGGGATGGACTCTTGGGGCAATATGGTTTTTTTCTTTAGTGTAGTTTAAAACCAAAGCTAGGAAACACCAGAGGCATGAAAGTGGTGAAAGGACATTTGAGGATCTTTCTATTTTAATTTTATGTTGCACTTTTTCATCTGTTTAAAATGAAAAAGTCTTGATTTGCTTCTTAATGGTCTGTTCCCATAGAACATCCTCATGAAGTCAGATCTGAACACATTACCTTTCTGTCTCAATACCTGCATTACTTCATTTTATTTCTTGATTATTAACAGAGATAAATTGTTTTCGAAACAGAGGCAGTTTTTCTGTTTAAAAAACACTAGTCTGAGACTCTAGAGATAGAGGTTCAATGACTGCAACTATTATAGTCTGTATATAACCATAGGAGTCTTCATTTATCCTGTGGCCTTACCTATAATTGGAGATAATAGGCTTTTCAATGCCTGTTTTGTCTATTTTAGACAGTCAGCTACTTGGGGCAGGTGCTGCCATTCTCCATGTTCATTTAGTGCCTCACATAATAGAGTTCCCATCTCTGTTGATGTCCCTGTGTGTTATTAAAATACAAAGGATGTCAAACAGAAAAAGACATTTAAGTGCTCAAGTGCCTTGGGAACAATACAGGTGTGCAGCCATTTTTCTTCATCCTTATAAACCCACTGCTAAATATAAAAAGCTGTCTGTAGCTGTTCTACTTCCAATACATAAACCAGAGGCACATCAGACACAGTCACAATGCTGGGTAATTCATGCTGGGAGCCTTCCAAAAGAGCTATCCTGAAATGGTAGCAGTAACTCTGACTCCTAGTCACTAAAGGACAATTGTAGTTTGAAACATTATTATTATTTTCTTATGCAGCATCTAGTGTGTTTTTGGGTGCACAATGCAGTTCTGCTCCCCTCCTGTGGCTTCACTTCTTATTCTTTACCAATGTCTCTTATTTGAGCTCCAGCCCCTACAGCATTATGTAAAAATCTTTCCTCTGGTACAACTATTGAAAGGAGGGAGGGAGGAATCCAGGCTTGCTGGAATCCTAAGGTGAAAAACCACTTCAAAAGAAAACTGAGGTCCTATTACTCCACTGTCTTTCTGAAAAAGAGCTGGAGAGACAAAGTGGAAGCGACAGCTAATCATTTCAAGGAGAATGCCCTAAACCCAGGGGATGTAGGATGAGCACAAGGAGAAACAGCACTGGGTCAGAATGAGGACATCAGAGATAATGGGAAGAAAGTCTTCAAGCAGAGGAGACGTGTCTATGGATAAATCCCTTTTGCACCACAATCCTCTGCAGGAGGGGAGGACAGAAGAGGGAATCCAAAAGCGGTCCATGGCAGACAGCAGCTGAAGGCTGCTCTGGCACTTTGAAAAACTGCCAGCTCTTCCCACTTATACAGGGGGCTGGGGCAACAACTGTTCCCCAACAGAACTCCAGCACCTCCTGGATTGTCACTCCACTGCCCCAGGCTCTGCCCTGCTCCAGGAGCACAAGGGCTCCCAGCAGCACCCCCTGGCACAGGAGCCCTGGGACATGGCTGGGGCTTTACACTCAGCCTGTGTCTTAAGGAGCTGAACAGCAAAGGACCTCTCAACAAGGGCAACCTCCCAGCACTCACTCTGTGTCTCACAATCCAAGGTGGCACAGAACAGGTTAAATAAAATACACGGCACTCTGCCTGTCTGCACTCAAACCTCAGCAGGTAGGAACACTCCATGCAGGGGTTTGGAACACTGCTCTGGGATGTGCACAGGGACAGAACGACAATACATTTTCTGTAATGACATTACATTTTCTGTAAAATATAAGTAGCTGAAAAGGCCTCTCCGGGCTACAGTTATGTCTTGTTTGGTCAATCCCTGTAACTGCACAGAGCCTGCCATCCCTGCTGCAGGCACCACTGACAGCGGGGGCTGTGCTGCCCTGCTGTCTGCGGGCCCGCCCGGCACAAGACCTGTTCCAGCACATACAGACGGCCCTGGGAGGGCCTGAGGGGAGGGAGGCAGGAGGGTCGTGCCCAGCTGCCTTCACGTGGCGTTTTCTTCATGTTTAGTCTGTGACAAAGGAGCCAAACTACTGCCGAGGGCGATGGGCGTGAGTCAGGCTGTGGCTGCCCCTCCGGCTCTGCACAGTCCCTCCCGAGCGCCCCTGTCACGCCTCTGCTGGGCCTCCGTGTGAGGGGGGAGGCACACTCGGATTTTTTCCATGGTACAGAGAATCTATTAAAATACTTACTGCAACGTCCTTTTAAGTTAAACTTGCTCTTTGACTTTCTGCGTTTTTTCTCTTTTCCAACATAAAAGGCGACAGTTAAACAAGACAGTGGTATTCAGCAAGTCCAAGGAAAGGAAGGTTTTAAGCAAGGGTTATTGCTAGACATAGCAACAAAGACTGATTCTGTCAGACTTCTGCTTTGTACTGCCACTTACTCGCAAACGTTCTCTTCTCTTCATTGACTAAAGGCAGCAAAATCTGGCCCTTGGGAACCTGCTCCTTCGGGGCTTGGCCCCAAAAGGGGAAGCTGAGCTGAGCTTCCACAGGGGGACCCCACACTTAAAAGAGGACGCCAGCCCAAGGCTCAGTGGAGCCAGAGAAGATAGGTTAGATCGTATTATGTCATGTCAAGATAAGCAGATCAAAGGGACAATGATCCCACCACAGAATTCATCCTGCCTGTGAGGCAGCTACTGGATTTTATTCTGAATGCTGGGCTGTGTGTCTTATACAGCACAACGGTTTTTAATTATAAGGATAATGTTCACAGCACAGGAGTGTGCATGGCAATAAACATTTTCTCTGGGTGAATAAGTACCAAAGCAAAGTTGAGGTATTTGGGAACCACTGAGCTGTTTATTGTGCATGTCTTCCAATGCCATGAACATTACTCCTGCTTTACAACAAAGAAGAAACAATAAACCATAATGCAAACAAAAGATTATATTCATTGCCTCATGAAATCTCTTTCTGATATTGCATCGTGTCCCAGCCAAGGCAGGGTTTTACAGAATAAATATTTTGAAGAGAGCTCTGAATGTCCAAAATTTGAGATTTCAATAGCAGCACTCAAGTCAACAACTGATGCTTTGCTGACCATGGTCTCTACTTTTGAAGGGGAAATCTCTCAGGGCAATTTTAGATTTTTCCTGAAAAATTTTCAGTTGAGTGAAATAAACATGCCACGACTGTAAAAGATCCCAGTGTCAACCTAACTTCTCCATAGGGGTATCCAAAATCAGACAGCCTTGTCCAGCATTTCATGAGGAGGGTAAAAATCATTCCCCAAATGCCTCGTTCACAATGTCCAGTTAGTCATCATTTCCTATCACCAAATTATGATGTAGAAGCATTAAGGATAAAATCCTGCTGACAGCCTAAACCCAGGTCTGATCCCTTTACATTTCTCAGGACATTGTGTCCAGCACTTCCTGCAACAAGGCCACAGGAGGCTATGGAAAACATCCACCATAGTATAAGAGTATTCCTTGTGTGCAGCACCAAGGCAGTGTATAGCTGTGCAAATGCTTGGGTGAGATGTTCTTCATCCTGCTCCCACTCCTCCCCACCTCTACCCTCCTGCTCTTAACTGCCCCTCCTGTTGACCCTGAGCAACTATTTTGGGGCTTAGAATGAAATCCCAGTCCTCACAACCCCTCCACAACTGAGGGGCTCCTGCACTAATGGCATAAGGGGCCAGGAATGAAGAATAAACAGCTTTGAGACGAGGTGAGAGGTTCTTCATCCAGCCATTGATTTGAGTCATTTAATGTTAGTGAAGTTAAGATTTCCATTTTAGCACAGTGAGGCGTTGGGATGGCTTCTTTTTAATATTAAATACTTACTGTAATAACATAGTGAATGAAAAGGAATAGTTTAAATCAAGTCCTGTCATTAAAGTGAAGAATAATAGTTCTCAAGTTGAGAGAGGTGAAATTCAATTTGGTGATTAAGAAAACTGACAGAAAAGTTTGATCAAGAACAGTCTCCTTAATGAGGTGGTTGTAGCTTATTCATTAGAGAAAATGAAGTTGGCAGTAAGGATTCTGCACTTTCCTGTTTCCCGTGAGCAATTCTGCAGCTGACCCTCTTCCATAAGGTTTTGAAAACCCAAGGCCAACCTAAAGCTACATGTTCTCATACATATTATATCCTGAATTTCTCCCTTAATAAACAGGCTGTTTTAAAGATTAGGCCAGTGATTTATCCACTTCTATTCTACATCTATAATAATACATGATTATGGCTTTGAGCAAATCCAAGCCTTCTGCCTTGATCAATAGAACTCAGAGCTTTCAGTCTGAAGCCTGTGTGAGCATCCCACTCCCCTGGGGAAATTCCAAGAGTTGCTTCAGTACCTTATTTAATTTATTTATTTTACTTTATGAGACAAAAGCCAAAACACAACAAAAAGAACCAAAAGAAAAACCCCAAGCTACAGAACAATAAATTTGTTTGAATGTAATAATCTCTTTTTCACTCAGTTCTACAAATTACATGACAAGAAGCTCTGCAATAATAAATTGTTTGGCTTGCTATTGTACATTAATCTTTGCTAGAATTCATAAACAAACTTTAAGTCAACAAGCGTGAATTTAATTAAAAAATTTCCAACTCAGTCCTATTTTACTACGCTTTCCTAGATTAGGCAATAAACCATGGAGTTTATACAATTTTATGTGGAGCAATTTTATTTTTTCCCCCTTAAATGGCTCATGTGAAGGGTAACTTCCTCGAAGCAATTGTGCTTTCCAGTAGTCATCCATTTGTCAGTGCACTGCTTGAGCTGCCTTCTACCCATTAAGGTAAAACAGAAAAGGCTGGATTTCATCAAACTTGGGAGAGGGAGAAGCGAGTAAAAGTATCTATTACTGCTTGAGAAATTGTGTGAATTGTGTTTAGTTCAGTGGTTCCTAATCTGCAGTTTTTAGATCCAGGGGGAGCTGTTTCGAAAGGGCTCATAGAACAGCTGTGCCAATTGTCAGTGGGCTTAGAATAATTTTCAGAAGTTCTAACAGAATAAAGTAATCCTCCAGCATGAACTGAAGTGTAGAAACCAAAATCCACTGAAGAAAGTAGAGAGGCTAACAGGCTTTGGATCAAGCCTTTGCAATAAATGTTGTTCAGTGTCAAAGTTGCTCAATGTCATAAAGAAGGGGGAGGACAGTGAAGAAGAGACTTGACTCCCAGGGGCAGCCTGCTAAACACAACCCTGAAGTTCTGGAAAACAAAACCTGCCAAGTATCTGATACCAGAACTGGTTTCCAAATTTTTATCTGTTTCTCAGGCTAAGAAAAAATTGTCTCTAGCAAAACCATGTGAAAGCATTTATGCTTTATTTACCTGGCCTAGTCACTTCTAACCAGCACAGCTAATTTTGGTGCAACTTTCACCTTAGCTCAAGCTGTGCCTTCAGGCCCATGACCCAGGGAATTTAGTTTATTCAAAGGGGGCTCTGCACTTGCTTTTGAAAGACTGTGACACCAATTGCTCAAAGACTAATTAGAAAATAGGTGTGTTTAAATTGTGCACAACACAGTGTTCACATGCAGTGTTCTTACACGTGGGCTCTTTTCCTGGTGCACTCCCCAGCCATGGAAGCAGGTTTAGCACTCAGCCTCCTGCAAGCTTTCCCACAGGACTTCCTAGGTTCCTTCCTCCTTGCTCTACAGTCCTGCCCTGCCCAGCCCTGGTTTTGGCATGACTTCTGCTACATCCAAATAAAAACTCCCTATTTTTTGACGTTTCCAGGCAAACACACACAAAGGAAACAGGTTCTTTACAGGAGCCTTGCAGCAGTTCAGGCTTTCCCTGCTGTTAAGTGTGGAAGCACAGCAGCACAGGAACAGGAGTGGGCCACAAGAAAGGAACACAAATCCAAAATATGACTGTGATGACCTTCTGAGGGTTATATTTCATGGACAGCTGACACCAGAACTTTGCCTCTTCTTTATATAGGTCCTTTGTTCCTGAAGGACTGTTTTTCCTTTTAGAGGCAATTCAGTATCAAAATAGGCACTGTGATAACCGCTAAAAAAGGATTTTTATGGAACTGGTAAAATAGTTTTACTTGATTAGTATGTTAAAACCCAACGGTCAGGCGTTTGGTTTTACTGATTTACAGGGCATTAAAAATACACGAATAACAAATTTTACCCCGAGAGAAAGAAATCTTGTCCTTCAGATCTGGTGTGCAAGAAGGTTCCCTTTCACTTGCCCCCTTCTTTTTTGTGCTTTCTGTGGGAGAAATCCCTGTAAGCCGGAGGGATGGCTGCATTTACATTTAAATAAGGATGTTCTCAGGTGATTCTTAAGAGACAAACTGTAGCTACTCATGGGCTCTAATGAGAGTGTTAATTTAAATAGTTTCTGATGTGCAGCCCCGATAAGGAACATCCTTGAAATCACTTGTGAATGCAGGTTCTCGAAGCAGTCTTCTGGGACTACTCTAGAAGGGAAGTAACTCTCCCCAGGAGAATCACTCAGGGCTGAGTGGCATTTTCTTGAGACACTGCCAGGAATGGCCTTCTTTCTTCTTTACCTTCCTGGAATAGCAAACATCACTCTTCTCATTTATTTTCTTCCCTTTGTCGTCCTCCTCCTCCCTCCCATAAAACAAAGCGCTAAAAAACGGAGGACAAAGGCAGCAAGGTTTATGACATTTTTTCAAACACAAACAAAAATGTCATCTGCAGAGACAGGCGGGTTATAGTCACACCTGCAGTCTAATAACTGTCATCCTCAAGGGACTTGTGCTGTAATTGAGCAGCATTGAAATGCCAGTGCTACTTCATTATTTTTAATATATGCCTCCCTTCTGTAAACCAACACATCAAAATCATAAGCATTACAAGCAACACTTAATTTCTAAATTTTCTTTCAACAAAGAGTGGAAAAAGTCATAGTTGTGTCTTTCAGGTATTTTTGAAATACCACTGGGCTCATACTAGTGGGAAAGTCCAGCTGGAAAGAGTCGTCCTGATTTTTTTTTTTTGCTTTAGTTTTCAGTGGTTATTGCACTATATGACTTCAGCTTCTACTCCTTGCCTGCTCCCTCTAAAAGGTAGCAGCAGCAGCACTTCACTCAATTGCCTAATTGTGCTCCTAAGAAACAAGCAGTCGGCACATACCTGCTGCCGACCTCTGCAGAAGAGGTTCCCTCACCTCCCAGACTCACCCCACAGTACAACAGAAGCTTCTCCCACTTGTCTGGGCATTAAGAGTTTCCCTTTTCTGTACTTCAGCCTTGCTCCCTTACACTAATGTGCATTTAACAGTGCTTCTGTACTTTTTTTGGGCTCTCCTTTTGGTAAGCATTGATGTGAGATAAAATAAAATAAATCCACACCACCTAAGTTGCTTCTGTACATTTCAGTGTATTCTCTTTTTTCTTCCTTTCTGCAGCAAAGCATCTACCTGGACCTTCCCTGCTCTCCATTCCTGAGTGCACTTCCTTACCTGAACTAACTGCTGAATTACACTCAGTAAATGTTAACCGATAACACAATGACAGAGAGTAATTTCTAAATTGCTGGTGGTTTCAAATCCCTCAAGTCTCAGGCTGTTCCTGTAGAGCACCAGAACTGAACACCGTGGTGCTCAAGTCAAACCAGCAAAGGACACTGAGCAGTGGTAGCAGAGGTGTCGAAGCAGGCAATGCCTGCAGCACAGCGCAGTCACCGGCCCCTTTCCTGTGAGCTGTGCACTTCTGGCTGTGCAGGGATCCTGTCTGCACAGTCAAAACACGTCAGTCCCAACAGCACAGGGAGCCCTGGACACAGCAGCCCCTTCCTGCTGTCACTAGTAGGGACTGTCACCTCCTCAGCTCCTGGACAGCTGACTGTCCTGCAGCAGCATTTTCCCCTCTATCTTGTAGCCTTATTAAAGCCATCATTTCTTTGTGCTGTGGACCTGACAGAACTGGGCCTCCTGACCTCAAGCCTTCACCTGCCCTATGGCTGAGTGTACAAACTATGGGGTAATTACAGCCTCCTGTGTGTTGTGCTGTACAACAGGCGTCTGGTTTGCAGCAAGGCGACTCACACACAGCTCTAAGCCCACTTAATACAACTGCAGTTGCAACTGGGCTTTTAACTCACACCAGCAAATGGTGTAAATCCAGAATATTAAAAGCACAAATGTGCTGTTGAATACAGTAAGAGGCAAATGAAAGTTAGAGCAACATCAAGTTCTAGGAAGACAGCCAGTAAGAACAGAAAAGGAAGTAAAAGCACTGCATCCTTCAGGCTCATTTGTCATGAGAGGTGATGAAGTTTAGGCCTAAAGGAGAGCCAGGGATCAAAGCTGTGAGAAGACTTTCCTTGAGGAAGATACCTGCTATGAAGGCCTTCCTCCATCACAGCTTGCCCTTCACTCAGCACAAAAGTTTAACAGCCTAAATCTAAATGTTTTAAAGAATGCTTTAACAAGTACAGGCTGTGCAGAGAATGGATCCTGAGCAGCCCTGAGCAGAAGGGCTTGAGCATGTTGGTTGATGAGCAGCTCAACATGACCTGGCAATGTGTGCTCACAGCCCAGAAAGCCAACCACGTCCTGGGCTGCACCCAAAGCAGTGTCACCAGCAGGTCAAGGGAGGGGATTCCGAGCCTCCGCTCTGTTCTCCCCACCTGCGTCCAGCTCTGGGACTACCCAGCATAAGAAAAATGTGGATTTGTTGGAGTGAGTCCAGAGGAGGACACCGAGTTGACCAGAGCAGTTGGACAGGCTGAGAGTTGAGGGTGTTCAGCCTGGAGAAGATAAGGTTTTGAGGAGACCTTAGAACACCTTCCAGTACCTAAAGGGACTGCAAGAGAGCTTGGGAGAGACTTTTTACAGGGGTGTGGAGTAATAGGACAAGGGAAAATGGCTTTAAATTGACAGAGGGCAGGTTTAGATTAGATAATAGGATGAAATTGTTCCCTATGAGGGTGGTAAGGCCCTGGCACAGGTTACTCCATCTCTGGAAATGTTCAAGGCTAAGTTGGATGAGGTTTGGAGAAACCTGGTCCAGTGGAATGCGTTGGAACAAAATGATCATTAAGGTCCCTTCCCACCCCCACCATTTTACAATTCTGTGAAGTTCCATCCATAAAGCTGTTTTTGCAAAAAGAATTTTCCTGCAGAAGAAAAGGCAACCTACACTGTGAAAATCAGCAAGTGATCTCATTTAGCACTGGCATTGTGGACAAAGCAAAAGGTCCAGCTACATTCAGCTGCAAGTGTTGTCCTCACAGGGATAACAGGGTTGCTCAGCCTCCCTTGAGCTTCTGTATCATGACCAGTGTGACAGCTCAGGCAGACCATGTCAGGATGTATGGTTAGAACTGGCTGGAACGTATCAAAGGGGAAAATTTCACCCTCATAAAATATAGTTTAGATAGAAACATATTGTTTTGCAGGAACATGGCGGTGCTGGTCATGTTTTCACCAGGGAATTGTCAATGTGTAGCTTGACTGTCTCTTACTGCTTTAGGAACACGGAATCATTTTGTTTATACAAATCAAATGAAGTCTTTCTACGCTTGTGAATGGAATTTTGGCAGAATTTTTGCGTTACAGAAGTTTTCTATTCTGCTTTGTGTTAGCAGGACACTGCTAATGGACTCTTTCCCAGGCCACCACTTAACTGCAATTACTGTGGTTACAAGGTTAATCAATAAACTCTCCTAGGGTCTTCCAGCAGCAACAATTCTGAGAACTCTGAATTCCTCCCACATGCTGACTGCAAGAAATGACCAAGAAAACTCCTTAAATCAGGCAGCTGATAACAGAGACCTAAATACTTTCCTGTCTACTACCTACATTCATTTTTTCATTTACATAATATTGTCAGGTATTTTTACATCTGCCTTTACCAAAAGAACTATTTAATGAGTTGCAACTGCACCAAAGTTGAATATCATGGTGCTTCCCTCAAATCCTTTGTTTTGGTAGCTGCCAGCAACTTACCACCCTCTGGACAAACGTCTCCCTCCCCTCCCTACTTGTGACATAAGGCAAGGTAGGGCAGTGCCAATTTTCTGGTGTTCCTGGCTCCTTTAGGAAGGATGTGCACTCTCGGCTCACAGGGAGTGCATCCAATATCTCACCATCTAGCTTGTTACAGCAGCATTGTTTGTCACACTGAAGCTGAACAGCCTCCACAGTCTCAAGTTGCTACATTGCTTTAGGGAATTACCTGCTGTTTGGCTTTACATTATTATGTTAAAATTACTGTGAAATGTCAGTTTGCTCATAAAAACCACAAAATGTGATTTTTAATTTTGGTTCCTTTGAAAAATTATTTGATTCCCAGTCATGGGATGTGTCCCAGCCACTGCTACCTGCAGGCTCTTCATGAAACCATCCTGACAAGCTCAAGGCTGCTTCCACTTGGTAGCACTGCAGTGGTTTTGTTTCAGCATTGGATGGCTTTGTGTATTTTTATAAATTCTATTCAGGTGGCAAAATTCATAAAAAGAAAATCTGTTTAAGTAGAAACCTACGTTATCAGCAATTACATAGTAAAGAGCTCTTTAGCAGAAGGGAGAACACTGGGCTCATGGTTAGTAACCTGGAAGCCCTGGGACGTACCCATCACAACACTCAACTCCAGCAATGCAGCTGTGCTAGCAATGCTTTCACATCTGCCAAAGCCAGATGCAAAGAAAAAACCTCAATTCTTTGTCAATGAGACTCTGAAAAGAATTCGGGTTCAGTTACTGTCCCCCAATATTTTGCTTGTGCCAAAGAACGGGGAATTCTAGGACTTGGATGAGAAGTTGTTTTGGTTTTCTGATTTGTTTGGAGGTTTTTTTTAAATCAAAACTTTTGGTGAAAAGTTGGCTTAGTAGAATAGTGCTCATAAATGCATAACCTTTTGCCATTTTTGCTATCAAGAAGTAGGTAGAAAGGGACAGAAAGGAGAACTCCAGTTTCACAGTTTAAATTTTCAGTGAAAAACCTAAAAAACCCCATTTTCATAGGACAGACAGCAGAAGAAGAGGCACTGTTAAAGTTATTAACAGCCAGTTTTGTCAGTGGATGCTTAATTACATAGAGACAACCACACCAAATAATCTAACAAGTTGAATCTGTATTAGAAGGAATCCTGCATTAAGCCTGAAGAAGGAAGAAAGGAAATGTGCAGCCCCAAAGGACTGACTGCAGATCCAGTTCCTTCCAACCTCGCTGATGAACGTTTAAGACCAAAGAGAGACTTAGTAAAACCAGGGATAAGTCTAATTGGTTTTTAAGCACATGAGCTGGCTAGGCTTTGCCCAGAGGTTGTTAGTGAATAATTTGACCTGCTGAAAGCCAAAAGAGAGTTTATTGCTTAACCCTGTAACCACAGTAATTGTAATTAAGTGGTAGCCTGAGAGAGTGTGTTAGTGGCATCCTGCTAAGGCAAAGCAGAAACTTAGCGTTTAAAGAGATGATTAACCTTGTCATAACTTTCATCTTGCACTCAGAGTAACAATTTTAACCAGTACTCAAGACATTTTGCCAACTTATGTTGATAATTAGTACAGCACAATTGCTCTGCATGGTTGCACATGTTGTATTGCACTATTGTATCACTTATGCTGTGGAAGCACCCAGAGACTCTGGCCAAGGTAAGACACTGTACAGAGCCACAGGTCTGACAAACACCCAGCCTAAAACCCCCAGAGCAGGGGGTAGGAGTGACTCCCTAGGCCACACAGAACATCTTGAGCAAGTATCCTACATCACACATTGCCTGTTTCTGTCCTGCCCTGCAATGATGAGTCACGGGCTGGCAGGAGGATTCCCATCTTCTGGCTTGTGTTATTGTTTCCTTATAAACAAATCTCTCTTTAGAACACAGTCAACACAGGCAGAGATAACAAACAGCCCTGTACTGTACCTTTGCCTACACACCTTCCTGAAACATTTTGTTTGGTCGCTACGACTAATTCAGAATTTGCCACAAGCACTTCTCAGCTTTGTGACTGCTCCTTCCCAGGACAGTTGCTGGCTTCCACCTGACAAACACAGCTCCTTGCCTGGCCTGGCACCAGGAATTACCAACCCCACCTCCTGTTAGTAGCCAGGAACAAGGAAGAACTGTTTGGTGTAATTTAAGATTAGTGCAGTATACTCACTTTTAGGGGTCAGGAGGTACCAGATAAGCACTCTCTTAACATTAGAAACAAATCCCAGGGTTGCAGGGGTTGGTGAGTTTGGAGAAAAATGTGTCCAGACAGTTCATTGGAGTTTAAAAATTATATGCTCCGGGGCTGCCTCTAGCAACTGGTTGTTTTAGGAGCTGCAGATTTACATATGGCTTTGGCCACACAGACCAGATTTAGGTATGACTTAGATCCTACTCTACTCCATATGATTCATCAAAAATGATGCAGTTAGTAAATCTGTGTCTTTAACAATGCAAAACTAAAACAAACAAACACACACCTCCCAAAACACAGATTATTTATCATGGCTGCATGTGAGGACAGTTCCCCAAGCTAACAAAGCTGCTCCAACACAGGAGAACAAATGGTTTGGCACAGAAACTATTGAAGTGTTCTTGGTGATCATGCCCATTAATTACTATATGCATAAATGTGCTCAGACTCCCAATCCTACACAGGACAGAGATGTGGACTCTCACACTAATCCACAATATCGTGCCCTGGAAGTGTCAATTAGCATGTTTCATAAAAGCTGAATATAAGCAAATAAGAAATCAATTCACTCTGCAATGTTTCTGTTTAAAAAAAAAAAAAGACAGCTAGTAGATCAGCTGGGGTATAAAGAAGTTAATTCAAAAAGAGATGGTGGAAAGAAAAACATAAAAGGATAATCCTTTAAGATTATAAAGGTTTTGTGTAATGCTTAATTTTAATCAATATATGGGACTAGACAAGGATCATCCTCACAAAGGATGACATAAAAGGATTAGTGACTGCCATCCAGCACAAAACTGCACAGAGACATGGTTATTACAGTTTGGAATTGTTTCTTTTCCAAATAAGATTTTAAATTTCAAAAGAGATGATAAAGAGGGGTACAAACAGAAAAGGGGGTGGATTTCATTTTTTCTACTATTTTTAAGGTGCCAAGTTAAAATGCAAATCAAGAGATTTAATTTAATAATGTTTAGTCCAGAGCCACAGAAAGGGTAAAATCCCACAGAAGTTGCAAGACTGTTTCTTTAGTTGTTCAACATAAATAATTATGTTGTTATTATTTTACACACAATTAACTGTGTGTAATCCTTGATTAAGACAATTTCAAATACGTTTTCTTTTCCTTTCAGGTTTGAGTTCTTATGGTCCACTCCTCAAGTTTCCACGCAGTTTATACCAGTTAGATCCTTTAAAATGAAAGTTGAGGTTCATGTTATCTGTAAATGAGACTTGAAGGAAAAAAGGATAAAAATACACCTGCAGCCATGGTACTGTCCAACACACAGGCTGTATAGCAGTGAAGAAGCAACTTAGAAGGTGATCAGAGACAGACAGAAACAAACCAGAAACAAACTCTGCTAGCCCCTTTTTCATCACCCCTTTCCTTCTGTGAAAAGTAAAATACTTTTCTAACTTATTTCTTCGTTATTTTATCTTTAGGCACGGCCACTTCCCCAGACTTTCTTGTGTGCTGTAATCACTTCTCTTGTTCCAGTGTCTCATCTTCACATCTCCTTGCCTCTTTTCAGTACTTTGATCCTCTCCCCTTCATTCTCATTCTATCTTTCTGTTTCCCAATTTCCACCCTCAGATTCCAGCAGAAGGGTGTAATTTCTCAGTTTCCTGTTCTTCTATTAGTTATGCCACTGGTGAATCACCCTAATTGCAAAGAAAAACACACTCCCCCATCATTTGTGAATTTGGTTTACAAATCTGACTGAGTGATAGGAATAAGTATTCCCTCCAATGAATATGTTGGAATTAGCCAGCCACCATGCACAACACTAAGGCTGCTCACACAGACAGAGACTATCCAGCAGGAAATCATAGGGTGGATATCCTGGTGTTCTGCTCCACAGTGTCAGTCACAGTTCACAGCCAAATGCAATCTGCTTCTGCAGACAGCTGGTAAAACTGTCTGCTTTTGCTATAAGTGCAGATACAGATCTGCAGATATAGATGGTAACAGATCTGCTGGGTATTTAACAGAGTGGCAAACACAACAAACGAGATGTGCAAGGAGGGGCTTGGCTAAAAAGAACAGCTTTCTCATACACTGAGTAAACAAAAAGAGACACATTAGATGATAACTATGGGTGTACCTTAGGCAGAAACTTGTGAAAGTCCCCAGTGAGTTGGAGATGGTGGCACAGGTGGTTAAGATTTCAACTCCAGAGACAGAAGTCCCACATCCCACTGGGCAACCTCCACTCACTCACTGGTAAAATGGGGAAAATCTCATTTGCTGTTCCTTCCAGGGATATTGTTAATTAATTAATTCTTAATTAAGTTTGCAAAATACAAGTATCCTCAATTGAAAGATACTCTAAAAGGGAAATTATTGTTAGGAGGATGAGAACTCCTGCCCGGGGAAAACCTTTGGGTGTATTTCCTCATTAATGCTAATGGAAATTAACAGTTTAACGCAAGCCAAGCTGAAAATAAGATAATTTACATTTGCATCTCAACTATATTCAGTTCATTACTTATTTAGGATCACTGATACATGGGGGAAGGTGAGTGTCAGCACTTCAAGCTACAGTTTTTGAGAGGTCTTATTTGCACAAATACATCCCAGTAAAACCTGTGCAATAGTTATGACAGTCCTTCTTGACCATCCTTGACCTTTCCTACCACACCAGCAGCTCAGAGTCTGAACTCCTTGTGCCGGTCTGAGCTCTGTATTTCACAGATCAAGTTACTCTTACCTTTGTTATTTAAATTCCTTTGCCCCCTGGTCAGGGGCAATCCCTGGTTCTCCTACCAAAGCAATCGAACACAACTGCACCAAGTAAAGTGGGGAAACCACCTTTAAACACAAAGGTACTTGTTTCCCCTACACTGAGATGTTGCTTCTGTATGATAAGACCAGGAGCACTGAGAAAACTATGAAGTTTATGGGAACATTGTGCTGAACACAAAGAATAAACCAAGGATCTCAGGAGAAGGCCCCAGAGCTTCCCTTCCATGAATAACACACTTTTAGAGTTACTTAATAAAAACATATGAGCAGGCTTAGATCTTCAGCCACTGAGAGGGGCTTTTATTTTTCTTTCTAAAATGCAGTAATTCACAGTGTATTTTTGGTCATCTGTAGCATACATTCCATTCTATTTTAATTCCAAAGAATGAAGGGCCAAAATTGTGCAGAATAGGAATCATAAGAATTTAGAGTAATGTGTGCCCTCTTTGCTTAATACCTTCTGGAAGTATTCAAGGGTTAATGTCTTCTGCATTTTCAATTATGGTTAATGAAAAAAGCTGCATAAGTCAGAGCAGGATATATATTTTACTAAGGTATAATTCCAGGAAAGTCACATTTTTGTAAGAGTGATTTACCACACCAATTTATGCCTTTACCCTTCATTAATCTGTCTGAAAAAGATGTCATCTGCTTTGATGAATGTGATAATCACAGATTTTGCAGGCTAAGATAGACTGATAATTGCAGAAAGAATTACTTGGTGTTGCCTCACCCAAACACAGTCACCTGTTCTTTGCTAAGAAAATACACATCAAGAAAGCTGTGAATAGAACTGGGGAACAGAGACACTGTAAAGCACAAACTTCTTCCATGAACAATCCTCCAAAATCCCTGCACTCCACGCTGGGTGATGGCAGAGCCCAGGTGCTATGAGTTGGGATGGTGCCATGACCCCAAAGGAACTGGGGTCACTGTTCCTTTGAAAGCACAGAAGAGCTGCAGAAAAATTCCACAGGAGACGTTGATGGGACACAGAGCAGGCTGAAGCACGGGCTCTTCCCCACCTCTCCATAAATCCCCTCTCCAGCACCTGCAGCCTGGGAGAGCACAAAGCCCCTGATCCCCAGGGCTGCAGCCAGGGCCCAGGTGGGCACCTCCACAGGACAACTGGCATGGGCTCTTGATATAGCACTGCTGGGATCTGGCCTCCCCCATCACCCTCCTGCAACAGCAAACAGCTGCACAGCTCTAAGCAGAGTGAAATATCATCTGTCATCATGCTGCCCTTCCAGGGCCTGCCCTCTTTCCTGCATTAAATCATGCTCTGCAATTTTGTCCAGATCCTTTTGGGAAACATTTCTGTTTCTAAGCCAGTTCACAAGTTCACTTCCCACACTGGGACGGCGGCTCATATCCTGTGATGACACTGCAGTGAAACAGAACAAATTTTCAAATCCTGATGGCCTTCTCTGTGCCCCAACAGGTGGAAAACACCAGCTGGATGGTGCAAAACTTCCATGAAGCCATATTGGCTTCTGCCTCTGTACAGTTTGTCTCCTTTCCTTTCTGAGGAGCACACAAATTTGCAGTATCCAGGTAAGGTTTCCTCCCTCTTGGTTAAACAAGCCAAAGCTCTGTTCACATAACTATTGCTGCTTTCCTGCTTAGACCATTCTTCATCAGAAATGTGATTTTATGAATGGCTGTGGTATGGGTAGGAAAATGTACATTCAAACAAATATTACCCACTATCCTAAGTCTGCAGAAGATGCACTTATTCACTATTATGATTTTTAAAGTCATAAAGTCTAGGCATATTATGCCTAGAATTGGTCTCAAGGAAATATTTGGAGACAAGCAGAAATTTACCATTTGAGATTATGGGTGTTAAAAGAGTGTTATTTGTATGAAGCCACTCAGTTTGCACTCCATACCATAAAAAATGAACAAAGAAACACCCAGAGGATGGGCTATGTAAATAAAAGTTTAGCATTGTATACAGGTTTACTTTGCCAAGCTACAGATTCATTTTACATCTTAAATCAACTGTTGTGCTCTCTATTATAGAAACACAACACAACAACCACACCTACTTTATGTAGCCCAAACTCCTCAACTCTCCAAGGCCAAGGATTAGCTAACTTACTACACACACCCTTGAATCCAGATCACAGGAGCTGATTTGGAGAGATCTCCTTCCTGAATAATCTGATTAACAATTAAGTTGCTGTCAAAAACGTGCTGAAAAAAGCGAACAACAGCCCTTATCCCCAGGAAAGAAAGCCTGGAAGCTTTGGCTTTCTGGTGCAGTTGGTGGGCCAGCCTGGGCACTCCATGGGCAGCAAGAGCTTTCTGTCCTGGCACTTTTTGTCCTGGAGGAACCTTCATCCCTATGGAATTTTGGGAGTGGGACTGGGAGTTTCAGCGCAGGATTCTTGAAAATGAACAACACCCCTTGTCCCCTGGAAAGAAAGCACTTACTGTTTTAATTTCTGGTGCAGTTGGTGGGCCAGCCCAGGCACTACTCAGTCAGCAAGAGCTTTCTGGTATGGCACCTTATGTCTGGGAGGAATTCTCCTCTGTATTCAATTTTGGGAGCTGGATTTCCAAGTTTGGCTCTAGGATTCCTGCAAGGTAGCATCAGCCCTTTCCCCCTGGAAAGAAAGCCTTTACCTTCATAGTTTCTGGTGCAGTTGGTGGGCCAGCCTGGGCACTCCATGGGCAGCAAGAGCTTTCTGTGCTGGCACCTTTTATCTGGGAGGAATCTTCATCCCTATGGAATTTGGGCAGTCAGACTGGCAGTTTCAGCACAGGGCTGAAAAAAGCCAATGACAGCCCTTATCCCCAGCATCTGTAATTAAGAGCAGTGTTCAACTTGTTTGCAGGTAATACCAGTCACAAAATGCATCTCTCTGCTGAACCTTCCAAGTACAAAGTTGTCAGGACTGCAGGGAATGGCAGATGAGAGGAGGCAGCAGGCAGAAACCTATGTCCCTTAAGAGATCTACTGCAGACTCACTTGGAGAGAAGATGAAGGTCAAGAACAATAGAGTTGCCACTCCACCCACCATTGCATACACACTGTCTGCTGTGGAAAAGGGAAGGCTGCAAAACTGCCTCTGCCTTTCCTTTCCCTCCCATCACCACTGTAAGTGCCTCCAGCTGGGGCCAAGTCTTGTCAGGCCACACTGCTTGTAGCTCACCCCTCTTTGCAACAGCTCCCAGGGAAATCTGATGGATTTTATCTTGAGTAGAGCCTGGTGCTCAGCCTGGAAAACACTACACTGAATCCTGAACTGGCATCCAGCAGCAACGGAGGAACACCAACCCACACAGCACAGGATGGAGCCAGAGAAGCAGGGATTTGGAGCAATGAGCAGGTGTTACACAGCCAGTTACCTTTATACAACTGGCTGCACACACAGTTGCTGTCAACCAACTGAGGACCAAGGGAGAAACATCTCCTGTCCGAGAGGGAGTGAAGAGCAGACTCATGAATCTCCTCCTGGACAGCAGAGAGCAGAGATGTTTGACTGAGAACAGCCAGTTGCCTTACAGATGGTGGGACTGTGCTGGTGCATATAGTCTGTTTGCTCTACAAGACTGGTCCAAAGAGTTTTTCTGGTTTGGGAAAATAGTAAAAATTCATAACAACTAGAGAAACCAAGCCTGCCAGTAGCATGCTTTTTAGGAAGAGAATCAGTGAAGACGCAAACAGGAAGAAAAGTAATCCCATACCATAAGAGCACCTCAAAATACAATCTAGAAGTTACATGGGTAGCTCCCTCCATTTCTCAGTGTCTTATCACAAACCAAAGAAAGTGCTTAAAAATATGGAGGCAAAAAAAGATGAAATCTCAGACAGGTTTTTCCTACCTGGATCTCCAAAAGCATGACAAGTGGGCTGCTCAGCAAGGAGAGGTGAGCCAAGGATAACAACAGCAAGGCAGACGTGGGGCAGTACCCTCTTCACCCAGGGAACGGTCCCACGGCAGCACAGGGAGCAGAGCAGGCAGGGAGGCAGCAAGACTGCAGGGAGGAGGCAGGGCCAAGGTCAACCCAGGAAGTCACTTTAGCAAGATGAAGCTAGAATGAGCAAAGTGTGATGTGAGGCTGAGCACAGGCAAGGAGCTGGGCTGAGGGCCTCAGTTTAACTGCAGCTCCTGAGCCTCCCCAGAGAGCTGCTCCAGCTCAGTCCCACTCAGGGCCCACGTTACAGCTGCACCTTATCACACCCTGCCCTGATTAGGAGCAGCCAGAGCCCTGCAGGTGGTGAGGGATTGCTGCTTTGACCAAACATTGAGACAGCCATGAAGAGAACATGGGGCCTGATGTAGAACTGCTGAGGAAGACAAAAGAGAACATGCACTGGTGGAAGTCAGAGAAATCATAAAGTGCTTTGTTTCTGAAAAGGAAGAGAAGCAACCTCCTTCCCTCTTCTGACTCCTTTGGGAGCCAGGCTTCTGAGGAGAGATAATTAGAAAGTGAGTTTTATCCATGTAAACCTTTTTGCCTATTTTCTCTGTCTGACAGAAAACTGCCAGCAGGAACAGTGGTGAGGGAGCTGCAGTGAGCCCAGACGAGCACAGTCAGTCCTCACGTGTGCTGACAGCCCCTCAAGGGCTGCTGCAAACACAGTATTTTAGTTAATATGGTTTGCTCCTGTCCCTCTTTCCCCTGCCAGTGCTCCACAGCCCCACACTGCTACAGCAAAGCAAAACCCACCCCATTCCTCAGTCTGCCTCCAGCAGCAGCTCCACCTGGCAGGACCAGGGGCAGGGCAGGCTGCAGTGTGCAAGAACCAGCAGTGAGGGACACATCTGTACCTCACTCAGTATTTAGTCTGATCTCACGTGAAGGTTCTGCACGGGGTTTGTAAATGATTTAGAAATGGAACAAATGTGTAAAAAATTATCAGCTCTTAAGAATCACACAGCTTGATCATAACCTCAGCACGGAACCATTTATAACACTTCTTTCTGACCATGTTATAACAGTCTATAAATACACACTGGTCATGTCATAAAAATATTAGACATTTCTTTCTCATTTATTATCTTATTATAAATGGAAATGCTGTGTAAAAAGGAACTTGGTACTTATTCAAATCTGCAAGCTTGATTTCCACTTTGCTTTGTTAACACCCACTTATTTTAATAAAAGGGAAATTAACTATTTTGCTTCATTTCTTTTGCTCATTGAGAAGTGTTCAGCTACATCCTTCTTTCTTGCACAGCAGGGCAGAGCAGGATATGGCACAGCACATTAGGGATGGCACTTACTGAGGGAATTGTTCTTTCTCCCTGCTCTCCTTGAGGAGAGAAAACAGCTGGTCCCAGAGGCCTGTGCTGGGAGACAGCTAGAAAAGGCAGGTAGAAGGCTCCAGGCAAGGGCAAGAATCAGCTGAAAAGGTAATAAAGTCCAAGGCTGTGCCTTGCAGACTACAAAAATCTCCACTCAGTGGGGATCTGGGAGAAGGTGGTGGCAGTTAAGTCCTCAAAGTGAGTAGAGGCACAGGGAACAGCAGATCACTACTACTAATCCTGGTGGCTTGTAGTGCCTCCAGTTTCCATATTTGCTGGAGGACTCACGTAGGCTGAAATCACTGCTATTCCATGAGAATGGGCAAGGATAACTCTCAGCATTCCTGATGATATTCTGTGGTGAGATACCCTCCCTTATCCTCTTCACATAATTTCCACCCTGCTAATCTGGCACCTGATTAAACACTAATTTTCCCACTCAACCAAGGGTGAGGCGTCACACCAAGGTGGCTTCTTTTGTCACCATTAACAGTAAAAGGACTTCTATAATGAAGAGATTCCTCTTCAGGGGCCCTAGATCTGACTGCTCCAGAGTGGAATTTCTGAACAATAGTTCTTTCAATCACTTTCATCCCAGCCTTTTTACATCCCTTCCCATCTACCTTTTAAAAACCCAGTATTTCTGCATTGCTGCCTTTGAACATTTTATCCTCGAACAAATCCAGTGTTATAATGACCATTTTCTCTCAGATGAAGGCTCTATCTTTTGTCACTTAGTGTTCATTTCCAACCACTACAGCTTCTGATCTTATCGATTGCTTAAGAAAAAGCAGCAAGAAAACAGTCCTGAAATAACCACCAAAAACATTCATCCTTCCCCAGTCATTCTGTAATTCTTAATCTCAGTCAATAGCAGGGTCATTAAAACCCTCCCATGATGACTGTGCTTGGCTCTTTATGAACCTGCAGAAACACTGGGTGCTCTGCCCTCACTTGCCACCCACAGGTCTGTTATAAGCTCCCCTTATCTCTTCCCATCGTTTTTATTTTTCTCTTCATTAGAGAAGCCAAGTCTGCCTAATCTGCTTTGACTGCAGACCCACTCCCAGGCTCACACGTTGCTATTACCCCTCCTTTCCTATTGAAGCTTCCCTTTTCCACAGGCTCTGGTTTCTGGCAACAAGAGTGCAGGAACACCTGCTGTGGGGAACGTGACCTCCGCACATGTGAGTGGTACACAGTGGATTTGCTGGGTTGTTTGTCCTCCAGTGCCAAACACTGAAATTACTGCTGTGATCATAACAAAGCCTTTATCACCGTAGAAAGGAACTATTTTAAATGCTTTAGGAAACAGTGTACACCATACAGAACTTTAATCATGCTCAGGAAGAAGGCAGGTACTTGTACAGAGTGCTTACTCATACACAGCATCTAAGGAATATGCTGGGACCTATTCTATTCCAAAGGGAACTCGACACATGATGTAAACTTTTTCAGGTGTATCAAGTCATTCATATTTGGCATTTGATACCTTTATACAAATTAAGCAGTATCTTTCCAGGAAAAAAACCTCCACTGACATCATGGAGACTACTCAAAGAGTAAATTGCTATTTCAGGTCAGTAGGCCCATCAACTTTGGCTCACCGACCAATTTCGGAAAAGCCTGCATTGCTTTTTCTTATGTTTTAAATATAACACAAGGTGAATATCAAACTCAGAATATTTTTGCTTTTTGTGAGAACTATATATGTAAATCTGTAATTTCAGGTTAATGGTTACAATTCTTAATTATTTTCTAGTCTAGAAAATCAGACTTTATTTTCTTATCTTCAGAGATTAGGATGAAATTGCTTTAATAATTAAATCCACTTTTCATTTGTATTCTGTTTCTTCTGCACTCTCATTAACAGTTCATAATTTAAGAATCAGGAGTGATTAATGGCTGGCTACACCACATAATGCTGTTAAGGAACAATGGTGTAATTCAGAAGGGTTAGAAGCTTTCCACTTTCCACATGTTAACCTGCACTGAAACTAATCCCCTTCATCCAAATTCAGGAGGCAGCAGGATGTGGTCCAAAAACCCCACTGGTAATTATGTAAACTTACTAGAGTAAAAACCCAGCAAACACCATGAAACAAAAATAAAACAGAAAAGCAGACACGGTGTTAGGATTTAATGGCAAGCTGACAGACAGCACCTAAAGCTTTTGTCTCATCAGCTTCAGGTGTAGTTGAGCTCGTCTCTTTGCATGGTGTCTCACAGATATAAACTGGAAGAGAGCAGGGAGTGCTGTGAAATACTAAGTACACAGCTGGGGAGCTCCTTATCTCTTAGGCATAGCAGTGTCCCACGCCCAGCACAGCACCCTGCAGCACGCAGGAGGAAGCCTCTCCCAGCAGAATCCGAGGGGCATGGAAGTAGCCACAATGAGCTTTGCTGGTTCTTCAAGGTTATTTTGATGATGGCTTATCATGTGACCTTGATATCAAATTATCACACCTTATAATGCAATTTACAGGAGGGCCTAAAATAGAGCATCAGCACATTCAAGCCCGTGCTGCTGAGGGGCTCTCTGGGTTCCTCCAATGCTGCCAAAAGTCATGCATGTACTCAGCTTTTCCTAGGGGACCTGCCCTATTGCTGCAAAACCAGACTTAAGCCCAAGCCTACTGAATTTGTGCAAGTGGGGCCTGCGACTCTGAGGACTGAATTTAATGATCTGACAAATCTGTATGACAGACATTGGCCACTGAACCCAGTGACAGTTTAGGTGAGGTGAGAGTGGCCAGGTCAGGGTCTGATTTTGCTGTGGTACTTTTATTAAAGCTTGGTAATACAAAAGGAAGGGTTGAATTATTTTATTTATATTCATTGTGCAGCCAAACACACTGCAGGTGGTAGCAAGTTGTACTGCCCACAGCTGTGTCTAAGCAGTTTGAGATTCCACAGCACTTATTTTGCTTACCATATTCTTTATTTCTACTGACTGTTACCCTAAGAAAACTACAGGTGATTTCTTTTCTTCTTTACTTTCCTACACCAGTAGAAGCACTCCCCTCTCTCCTCAACAGATTATAAATAAACTTTCCATGAGCAAAGACCAAGCTCAAGAGATTTCCAGACACCCCTCCTGTTAAAAGCTTGCTCACATGCAGGGTGGAAGGAGGTAGGCCAGAACTGAATCCAGTGCTTCTTTGAAATATGCATTGAAGAAGCTAATGTTGATTTACAAAACAGTGGTGGTGATAGCTGGTAAAAATTGGCAGTGAGATATTCACCTTGTTAAGGATTTACAGAGCCAAGACACACAAGCAGATTGGTATGGGCAAGAACACTGATCACAGAGGGAGTATTGCCTCACTCTTTTGGCTCTTTAGGCAATAAGCAATGACTAAATCCTTTGCTCAAGAGACATTTGATGCAGTTTTTGTTAATTTAATTTTCTGAAAATTAAGAAAAGGATTAATTTCTTATTTAGTTTTCAATTAGCTCCCAAAGGAGTTGGCATTCCACTATTACTTTTACTGGAGCAGGGAAGACAACTGTCTTCAAGATCTGCTGTTGTGTATTAACTGGTGACTTAACGTGTTCACATCACCTCCCCAAAAAATGAAGAGAGATGATGTGTTGAAGGATTGCCTTGGTGCCTCCATAAAAGTGCTGCTTGGTAGGAGATGACAACTTGATTAGCATCCCCTGAGACTCTGAGAATAGGCACATAGTTCCTCAGACACACTGATGAGGGCGAGGCAAGTTTGAGTGTCATCACAGTGAGAAGCATCCTATCCTCATAAGTCAAGTGGATGAAGGGGATTCATTCAGATGATCAGCTCATTTGTGGCATCTGGCTCCACAGCACCCTTCACATCCCGGATCGCGTAGCCGAGAAGGTCTGCTGCAATCACAGAGATGTTCTGCATAACACAGGCCTTGCTGTTTGCTCAGGTCTTGTCTGGAGCAGTTCATCCCCTGGGCTATAACAGGCAGCTTCAGTCTTTAAACTGCAAGCAGTGAAGAGTCTGAGCACAGCATTAGAAAGATTTTTTTCTGGGTATTAGTTATCCCTACTGCTAAATATATGTCAGTCATTTTTAACTTCAAAATGTTTTAACATGTCCAGCTACACCCACTAAATTTGGGGTCCTCTTATGAGAAATAAAAATACAGGGCTTTTTATATAGCTGTAAAATATCCAAGTGCCAAAAACTAGATTTGAGTATCAGGGTCTTTTTCAGCCGGATAAGGGAGCAAGAGTTCCTAAAAATTAAAATCTTTCGGGGCCATTTTGTACACAGGGGTTCTTTTCTCTCTTTGGGTTTAGAACAAAGGAAGATCCAACATCTTTGACAGAGGATGCCTTGCAGCCAATTGGAAGAAAGGGAAAGCCCCTTTTCAGAGAAAAGAAACCTTTTTAGGTAAAAGTGAATATATTAAACTTGCCTGAAAAAGGGTGGGATTTTGTGAAACTATGAAATGTATGAGATTTAAACCCAAAGGGTCTTTTCCCCCGGAAATTTGGAGAGAGAAAAACCCGGCACGCTGAATAAATTCTTCCTTGTTTCTTTGTTCCCTGAGTTTGTGCCGTTTTTCTAAATTTACAAGAGGGATTTTTCCCACACTCTCATACACTTACTGCTTGAAATGGAGTCTGTTACCAAGCCTGGATCCTCATGCAGGCACTCATAAAGGAACATCATCCTCCTTTTCCTCGTTTTACTTGAAAACTCCATTTTCCAGACTCAAAATATAATGGCACGATTTCCATCCTTTCTGTGATGTTTCAGTGCTGCATTCCCCATCCTCCCCTTCCCTGCCAGACCAAAGCCCTGCTCATTGCAGCTGCCTCTGTGGAAAAGTGGGTGCAAATGGGAGGATGGTGGGCAGGAGGTGGCGTTGGCCTGAGAGGTGTCCAGAGGGCAGTGAGGGATCCATTGCACCCAAAAGTGTCACTGTCATTCTGACCTGCTCAACACAGGGCCATGTCTGGCATTCCCCCCCCAAGAGCTACATCAGCCAAGTATTTTGGATTTATCCCCAGTTCAGGCTCTTGCTGATGCAAGTCCTAAGGGCTGTCACAGCATGTCCTGCCTGCACAGGCCCAGAGGCCAGAGAGGCTGTGCCTGCCTGCTCCAGCCAGCCAAGGAACTTGTGGGACTTGAACAGGAAACATTTTCTTGGGAGTGGAATTCCCAAATATTAAGCAATTATATTTAACTTTTAAATTTGGGGGAGGAGGAAACAAACAGAAAGCCCCTGTTCATGCTCAGATTGGTTGTTGCTGGCTTTGTTCTCAAGCAAAGACATTTACATTTTGTCTCTATCTCTTACACCTGCAACTGATCTGGTCTTTTAATTATTTATAACTCCTGAGCTGCGGTGACATCTGCAAACTTTGTTCAGTAACTTCAGGTTGTCTCTCAGGTCACTGAAAAAATATTGCAGGATCTCCCTACAAGCACACCAGCATGGCAATGACTTAGTTGCTCTCCAAGTTCATCACCTATCAGCCAGAAATAAAACTTAATAGGAATGAAGGTCATCTTGTGTTGTTTCTCAGACAAAATATTCCAAGGTACCAAGCAAAAGCACTTTATACAACCAGTATTAATTTGATCAATTAAGTTTACAATACTATCAAAAAGCTAATCTAATAGGATCCATTTTCCACAAGCCAACGCCACACAGCAGTAATTAAAGAACTTACATATTTTAACCGTTTATTACAAGATTCCTGTATTTGTACTCCTTTTGTTTTGTCTGAGTCTGATATCAATTTTTCATTTACCTGAATTTTATTTACACGGATCAATCCGTTTCTGCTTCAAATTCTTAAGCAATATTTCCCCTTTCATGCCTTGAAACTCTCCCAGGAATCTAGGAGTTTTGAAAAAAAAAAAGCAACAACAAAAAGCCCAAACCAAAAATCCCCATAACATCAGTCTTTGGTCAGCCCTTTTACAACTACAGGGTGTAAATTAATCTGCATTTGCCAAAGTGAAGAAGTGTAAGTTCTGTACCTGAGGTTTAACACACTCTTCAATGTGAGAGATGAAACCATCTCATTCTCATATGAAAAGGATACATCATCTTGCCTTTCCTCAACTAGAAGATAGAAATATCTACTGAAAATTGCCTCGTGCATGCTTTCACTGGCAGTGTTCCCATTTCCTAGGAATGGACTGTTACAACTGCTACATATTTCTTGTGGTTTAATATACCTTTAGCACCTCCCTACCAGGTCTTCCAATTTTCTTGCTGATAACTTAGATTTCAACTTTTCTTACACTTTCTCTCCCTGAATTTCCAGTTACTGATTTACAACCCACCGCCTTCCCCTTTCTTCCATTTGTTATGCATCAGACACTTTTAAAACCTTTTCCCTTTCTAGTTGCCTTACACCCCTTAAATCAGACTCTGTATTTCTCGGTGACAGTGACTCCCTTTTTGTCTGTGATGTTTTTGGGAGCTTGCAAGCAGAGCTAAACCAGTTCCAGAGCACCCGTACGTGCTCTGCAATTTTACTTCAGCTCCTTACCACTGTACCTCAAAATTATGCGTAATGCCATGAAAGAGGCAACGTTAAACCACCCAGGGAATATCCTCTGGCTTTGGAATTGCAGATAAGAAGCACGATCCAATCACACTTACTTACACCAAAAACATCAGTTCTACAATCCCCCCAGTTCTACAAGTGTCTCCCTGCTTGATGCCAGACTTTCTCACTGTCAGTGAGAACAGTCAGAAGCTGCAAAAGTGTCTCAGCACCAGCAGCACGAGCACCACTCAGACTGAATTCAATCTTTCCCCCCCAAAAATGACAGATGGCTGCTCCAGCAGCCAGCCAACTTATTTTCTAATGCCAGGGGGTAGCCTGTAGCAGCCATTAACTAGTACTCCATCTTTTGCTCCCTCTGTTAGGACATCGATTTCCAGCATTCATGAGAATTTCTTTTAAGATCTTGACTCACTAACAGGGAGGGTAATTTCCATATTGAGCACCGCTCCTCCTTCTCTTTTGCCCATTAAGCTCTTTCTAAAAAGAAAAAGGATGGGAGCCTCAGCAGCCAGTCACCCGGGGGTGATGTGCCCTGTGTACTGCAGTACTGCCTGCACACTGCTCTACAACTGGGAATTCGAGCCTAGATCAGCTCCTAAACACAGACCTGAGAAACACGGAATTTTCAAGAAGCCCAAAGGAACCCAATTCAATTATGCAGGGTAATAAAGTCTCTCGGGCTCTCTCAGAAGTCTCCAGCCTATTGCACAGAGAAGGAGCACAGTATCTGTCCCCAGAGGGGAACGTCAGAGAAGGCAAATCCCACTCCAGCAGCAGAGCTGGCAGGAACCCTGCACAGGTACATTTGGTTCCCTCTCAGTACCAGTGACCCTCCCAGTCCCACTGTGTTGACCATGTTCTTTAGGGTACAGATCAACTCTCTTCTCTGACAACCTCACTAATTTTGCCATCTGGTTGAAAGTGGGAGACCTGGATCTGTCTTGGCAGTTCCCTCTTCATTCTGGTGGTTTACATTTCCATACCACAAATGGGCTGAGCAGATTTAGAGAGGGACAGGGGCATGTTGATGCAGGGGTTCCCAAAGCAAGCCTGTGCTACCTCTGCATCTACAAGCAGGGTTTGCCCATCCTGCTCACAGAAATGTCTGCTCAGCTCTCATACAAAGACAAGGCTGATGGACAAGGGTTGGGTTTCTCAAGCTGTTAACATAGTTCTCAGAAGAGAAACCTCATATCCAGTATCCTAACTATAACTTTCTGTTACCTTGCACTTCTTTTGCTGGTTATCTTTGGTTTCATACCCTACAGTCAAATCTTTACACCTGTGACCAGAATGACCATTGTACAACAGAACAGAAAACTTCCTCTTTGTGCAACAGAAACCTCTGGCCCGACCCCTCCTAATGGTCCCTGCAGGCTCTGGGACAGGGAAAGATTTAGAGTCACACAGTTATCCAGGCTGGAAGAACCTTCTGCTTCAAAGCAGGGTCCACAATGAGGTCAGATGAAGTTGCTCAGTGAACCTGGACTGGGCTTGGGAACATCTAGAAATGGAGATGATACACCCTCCCTGAAAAGCTTCTCCTTACATCCAGTCAGACCCCCTCTTGTCTCAGTTATGTCTGTTGGTTTTTACCCACCATGCACAACTGTAAATTGATTTGTGCTTATGTGTGGCTCTGAGATTCAAAGTGAGATGAGGGGTGAAGGAGGGAGGGCAGGAACAGAACAGAAGACTCAGGGAATTGTACAAAGTCTCCGTAGTGGTAAACACTCCCTACAGCATCATGTGCTTGCACTCAAAGTCTGTGGGGATGCTGGAATCACTGCAGTGCTGTGATGGCAGGGAAGAAAAGTCATGCACAGGCATAGCTTTGATAAAGCCTGTCTCAGGGGGAACCACAGCCTCATTCTACAGTAACCCATTAAAGGTATCTGCTTCTTCATTTACTCCGTGCATATTGACAAATGCATTTCCACAATTCCCTCTGAAGAGACATCAGTCTTGTTCTCCACATAAACACTAAGCACCGTTTTTAAAGCCTCTCCCACTGAGCATCATTTTCCTACAAATGCATTAGCACTGTGGATTGCAATGGAGCAGCAGAAGCCAGTGATACAAAGGAGTCACAGGGCCCCAAATGGGACTGTTCAGAGATGTCCCAGCTTAAGACTTTTCACTTTGACATTGCACTTCATAATCTTCTTCAAAGATTACTATACACATGTACACATTTCTGTGTAACTGCATGCATTAATCACTGCTGGTGCAGCACACAGCTCCCATGCCCAGCACACATAGCCCTGCCTGTGCCTCCCCAAGGAAGCAGCATGGCACAGCCTCTCAGTTAAACAAGCAATGGCTGTAAACATGGAACGGGACAAAGTGGTGGTAGGCAGGCCATTTAAAGTCACATTTAACATTTTAGTTAGCCTTATACTAGCTGGCAAATGCTCATTTGCATTTTACATAGTAATGGTCAAGTCAAAAGAGGAAGGAAAAAACTAGGAAGAAAAACAGGTTTTGTTCTCACACGCAAAGAAAGCTAAAAGTATTTTTTTTTTTGGTCTGTGCATGTTTCTCCCCTCATATAATTGACAGCTTGGGGACAGCTCTGGTGTGAGGTAACACAGCAGGCCCTTGGAAAGGGAGCCACTGCCTCTCACCAACATGCCCTTGGCAAAATTTTAGTCACACAGAAAGTCTGCAATTATGGTTTTATAGGAGGAGCTCAAGGAACTTAAGAAACATTAGAAAACTAGCACATAGCCTGGTACCTGTGTTACTGCCACCAAAATGTGGACTCTCCTCGTTCTGTCAGCAGAAAGAGGATTTAAAGCCTCATGTTCAGCCTGTTCTTACCTATCTCCATTGACTGAAGGCTTGACTTGATTGCTTTGGCAGGGGGATTGGACTGGGTGATCTCCAGAGGTCCCTTCCAACCTTAATGACTCTTGATTCTGTGTGATTGCTTTCCTGTGCAATCTATTTTAGCACACAACTCTCCTGCTCCAAGAGTAGGACATTTTGTCCCTGGCACAGTCAATGTGCAGAGCAGTTTATTTATCTTCTGTATTCAGAGTCTTTACACACATGAAGATCCTTCACTTTCCCCTTTCCTGGATTTTCAAATCCCAAACCTCCCCTCATCAGTTTATAGCATCTTTGCACTGTTGGTTCTATCCAAAATTATTTTCATGGCCATAGACTGATCTGCAATAGAGAGAAATGTTCCCTCCCAAACCACCATATCAGTGAGTTCAGCAGAGGCAAATGGCATTTTGCCACTTCCTCCTGCTGAGCAGCACAATTTTCAGAGGCTCACACATGTAGGTAATGGGGAATTACCCAAAAATTCAATTACTGCTGTGTGCCACAGCACTTTTTAGACCTCCTGACTAAATACCTTACCAGCAGTGAGGATAAAGTAGGTCTGATGGCATGAGCCATTGACATTACACTGGGGTTTGGACCCAGAAACATATTCATTAAATTTCAGCTTATAAGGATAATATTCATAAGCCCAGGCCATCTTCATGATGACTTCCCCTTTCCTAACTAGGCCCTGCTTTGCCCCAGAGGCACTGAGTGCAGCCTTCTGCAATCAGTAAGAAGCACAATACATGCCTGGCGTTCACTCTCCTAAACACTACCTAAGCTGCACCATAAATTTTATTACAATGGAACAGCAAACATCAGACATTGCAATGTTTGGAAAAAAAAAAGTCAAAGAAGAACAAACGAGATCTAAGAGAACAACATTGTGTAGATTATGAAAATGTGTTTGACTGAACAAACCCAGCTGAAAGCTATCAACCACTGCCAACATACCCAAACCAATTACTGATAAAGCTACTATGAAGTATGGATTAGTAAGAACTTGGAGAAGCCTTCTTGGCATGAATGCTCTCCTCATTCCTTCTCTTTCAAACTTTGCCAAGGAAATGAACCCATGGAGATGTAATTAAATGCAACATTAAAAAAAAATCGTAGGAATAAAAAACAACCACCCAACCAAACAGGATGCCATATTTAAATCTGTTTTGTCAAACTTTTTACGAAGTCATTTTTCCCTCCTCTCTCCTCTGGGCTGGTCTCACAGATAAACAATTCAAATTAATGTAGTAATATCAGCAGTTTTTCAGACTTTTATTTCATTTCAGGTTCAAAAGACAAAAGGGTTCACAAGAGTTTCTGCACCAAAAGATACTCATTTGCCAATTTGCATCCTTGATAAAAAGCCTCACTGTAACAATTTCCATGCATTTAAAAGCACAGAAAATACAATTATGCATTAGCAGGAGAAAACAGAAAAGACCTTAAAACCTCAGGAGATTAGAAATCCGTATGTTTCTCTGATCAGATGTAAGTGTAGAGGTTGTTTTCATAGTGTCTGCAAAGGATAGACACCAGCATTTTGGAACACCTGGAGTAATGTAAAGGCCTTTCAATCAAGCAATATAGGATTTATTAGCTGATAAATTCTTAAGCAAATCATAGTAGGGCAAAAGGAGAAGAAAAGTGAGTAAAAGTTGCTGAGAAACAATTACAGCTCCTCGTGCTTTTTATTCAAAACATATTTATTATGCATGTTAGGTATCAAAGGAGACACCCCACCGGAATTGCCTGGTTGAAGCTTTCCCTTCAGGACCAGACAAGCCCTTCAGTGCTATCTGTCAGTACATATGTGACCCATTCTGTGCAACCCAGTCTCTCAGTTAGCAAGACCAAGTTATGTCCATTTCAAGGAGTCCAAAACTGAGGCTTTTCCATTCACTGAGATGAAGAAACTCAATATATATTGTCATACTGCATTGAATTTGCCTTGAAATGAGTGAAGCAAATTATCTCTTTAAGGAGACACAGGAAAAATAGAGTTTCTGGGTGGCTGGGGTTGCAAGAACTCATTCTGTTTGCAATACTTACCTGGACCATTTGATTAATCTGTTAGGAGACGATTTATAAGGGCAGGAGGGAAGAGAGAGACAGACAACAGAAGTAAAAATGTATTTCCATGCCAATAGGACAAGTTGAGACTAAAAAAGGAGAAGGTCAAGCCAGAGGAAGAACAAATTTGGTACTTGTGATTTTAACTGCTTATTAGAGTGTAAAGGTCTGATTGCCTAATCTCTCACACCCCTGAATAGTATTAAAAGACATGCTGCAAAATACCACAACTGACTTAAAACGCTGCCAGCAATCAGATCAATATGCCTTCCTGTCACTTGGTCCCAGCTGCACAGCCGTCCCCAACCACAGGATAGCTCTGACCCAGTGCCCAGCCCCACGGCCAGCTGTGCTTCCCTCCAGAAGGATGATCACACCTCCATGTTCGGCACAGCTCAGGACTCCCAGTGCCCACGCTGAAGAGCAGCTTTCCCATCCAGACTCACTCAGGTCCAACTTCAGTAACAGCCTCTGCATGCACTGATACCAAAAATAAGGGCGGCTGGTTCCCAGGACCAGCTCAGAACCGGGGAGAGGCTGGTTCTGTGCAATCACAGGACATGGTTTTCCTCAGGATTGCTGGCAGTGAGCCCCCAGCTGTTCGACGCTGTCCTGGGACCTAATAAGAGACTCGGTTCCCTCAGCAGGGTCCCTCAGAGCGGGTCTGGGAGCTGCTGAACATCAGCCTTGGCTGCCTCGCCTGCCGCGCCTGAAGGGGAGCAGTCAAAGCCTGCTAATTGTCACAAACATCTGTCTGCTGAACGCTTTCTGCACAGTGTGGTGCCTCTGGAGCAGATGCAAATTCTGTCTAGAGCAGGCAAATGCAAATAAAGTGCTGGAGAGGATACCTACAGTGAACAAATGTACTGCTGCTTGGATGCCTTCTCCTCCAGCAACACAGCACAGATGCCCTGCTCTCCCTGAGGGAAGTCAGCTCTGGGCTGGGGGACAGCAGGAGCATCACCAGAGGCAGCACACGTGGATACAACTGCAGGCCTTAACAGGAGGGGCAAGGAGTCAGAAGGCAAGTTTTTCTCCTTTAACAAGTTCACATTCACAGGGGTTTTTAACTCCTGTTTGTTCACTAAGAAAACACAAAGGTGAAACTATACTGCTCACATCAACCTGCAGGTTGGTGTCTGAGTCCCCCTCAGCACCTCTATCTGATCAGAGGAACACTGAACACACTGGAGTGTAAGTGATGGGCTGGGAGATCAGATGTATTCTGGATGGGGCTAGAGCTGCTCACCACAGGCAGCTTAGTCCAAATTCCACCGCTGTGATTCTGGGGGGTCTCTTCAGGCATAAACTGTCATTCCTTTCTGCATTTATAGCCACAGAATCATTTCCAAATCTCTAAATGAATAGTTATCCTCTAAAGAAGCAAAAGGGAAAAATAATTATATTTGCTTTCTTTCTGTAAACATTTCTTAAATAGAAATGCTTAAAAGCTCTACGAAGTGAATGCCCAAATGTCACAGACAAAACTAAATGCAATTGTTTTGTTCTGGTTTTAATACAGTGAATCAGAATAACATTAACTGCCTGCTCTCATTTGAAAACACATTTGTGATATATCAGCATTAGAGTCAAGTAGATATTTCCCAGTAAAGCACTTCTGCAATCGAAAAAGGTTTCAATGAGTATAAGATTTCCAAAGAAATAAATGTATTTTGACTATGTGTTGTGATTTGGATTTGCTTTTTAATAAAATTTAGAGTTCTGGTAAAATTAACTTTTTAAATTCAATTTCAAACTTACTGTTAATTTTAAAAAAATTTAATAACAAATTATTGCTAGAAATCAAATTAAAAATTATTAGCTTTGATTAAAATGTATTAACTGTTGTGACCCCCTGCTATTTTAAATTGTTACTACATTAGAAGCCCCGTAAAGACTGAACATGAAAAATGACATTTTGGCATTTGGCACAAAAAAGAGTCACATGTGGATGCAATCGAGGAGACAGCATTAGGCAGATAATATTAGCTAAAAGTGGTAGTGCTTTGGTCTTTCTTCAGCAAATACTTCAGACAGCTAATCAAATACTCAAATTTAAGCAAGTGCTTAGGTGCTTTGTTGAGAAGAGTGATTCAAGCACATTCTGAAGGTTAATCATGCACTTCACAGGCTTTGCTGAATTTATTCGTGTGGGTCTGATCCAAAGCCCTTGAAGTCAATGGGATTTTTTTTCTGAGTGAATTTGTGTATCAGACTTTAGAAGAGGCAGCTAATTTTTTTCTCTTCAAAAATCTTTTTCTCTGTAAATAATATTTTAAAGCAGTCTAGTGTGAGCTATTAGTATAGTACAGAACATTAGCATAGCAGTTATTATGTTTAAAAAGGAAAACAGTATCATTCCTTCCTTCATATTTTTCATGTTAGGCATCTCTTGGTTTTCTTTTAATTAAAATTATCTGCACTGAGAATGCCCATAGAGGATAGGGAGCAATAGAGTCAAAATGATAAGTTATGGAATGTAAATTTTAATTAAAAAAATCACTCTGTTGACAAAACCCACAAAGTAATTATGTAACAAAATCTATCTGCTATTTAACCAGCCTGGAGGTGTTGGTTCCCTATGGGTCCCACACAGAAATCATCACGTGGCCCTTCCTCAAAGTAGCAAAAGGCTGTTTCAGCAGGACAGGTGGGTACTCCAAGCAGAGGGAGAATAAGAGTGGCTGGTTCTGGATGTCAATGGTGCTCGTGTCAGTGCCAATGGATTACACACCAGACATACAGAGGAGCCAGGTTTCTGTTACAGGACCAGAAAGGTTTGTGTGCCCCGTTAACGTGCGACGGTGACACCAGCGGCAGAAGGGCCACGTGAGGAAGAGCAATGGCTGGAGTCATGGAAATGAGAAAGTCAGCTTCAGTCCAAAAAGGATCCTGACAGCAACACCTTGTGACCCGGGTCCTTGCTACCACATCACTGTGTGACAGATGTAACCACTCCCCCTGGTCACCAGGTGAGTACAGGCACTGAACTGTAAATACCTGCCACAGAAAACACACCTGGTCCACAGGTCAGGGCCATGCCAGAGCCACCAGTGTTCCTCAAGCCATCATTCCTGGTAATGTAGAAAGAACACGGGAACTTTATCATTACTGAGTGTTTTACACACTTCAGGATGCCACAGGAAAAGCCATTTTGATGCAATTCTGATCCCTTGGCTCCCTGTCCAGCCCATTCCCTCACAGCTGAGGCAGGTAAGGACATGCTCTCAGCTGCCTCTGGAGTGCCCACTCCAGACCAGTCTGAAATGCTCTAAGAGAAAGGAGAAAGAGACCACAGGTTGCATTATATGTTCCTATCTGATTCTGCCTCGCAGGCAGATCAGCTGCAGTCATAGCTACATTTCAGTGAACTTGTTGTGGTGGGAAGGAAAAATTATTTCAGCATCAGAAAATCCGGAACTGCTTCACAGATACTAATTCAAAACTGCCTCCTGCCCAGATGAATGCTTAGGAGAAATAAAAGCAAGCTCTGAGCTTGCAGGTAATCACATTACACATCACCAGAAAGCTGTTGCTTGCTTAGATTTCATTCAAACACACCAGCTTCATTCTCATGATTTATGGAACTGCAGAAATCTCCACAGATTTCTTCCCCCCTCTTAGCCCTCTGGTTTAAATATAACACAGTAAGTTAAGCTGAGAAACTGGGAAGGCAATTTCCTTTGCTAATATTAAACCAAAGGAAAAAAAATCAATTTTTTGTTCCCTGGAAGGAAAAAGAAAATCAAACTGTTCTTCTGTCTTAAATACTAACTGAAACCATCCCTTCCAGATAGAAGCTATCAGTAAGATAAGCTTAGGTTTCCCATCTGCCTTTGGCAAAACAGAATAACTGTCATTCCGAGGGATCCTGGCAGAAAGCACAAAATGCAGAAGCACAAAGACATTATAGGAAAAGTTCAACATGTCAGACTGTTTTATTGAATAAGTAAAGCCCATAAAAAGAAATATCTGCAAGGGAAAAAGTAGCCAGTTATGGGGAAGAAAACTTAATTAACTTCTTAGGGAAGTTCCTGCTGACTCCCCCATAAGGGGTTGGCCTCACGAGGTACCTGATCCCCCAACAAGTGGAGGAGAAAGGGTTACCAGAAAAAAATCCAACTATTTTATCAGGCTTTACTGTAAACTTCAAGGGAGCACAAGACATCCTGGCACCAGGATACTTTCAGAGTCACTACACAGCCACAACTGGGAAAGGTCGCTCATTTATCAAAGAATCAAAAACTGGGACCATAAATTACCTCTTGCTTTTTATCTAAGTGAAATTTAGTTGTGACTAGACACAACATTACTTAACCATCAGATATGCCAAAGTGCCCTAAAGGCCTTGGGTACATTATACACTTGCCGTTGCCATGGAAATAATGATTCTGATTTAAGCAGTGATAGGCAGCAACCTGTCACAGTGTCATTCTTCAACATCCCAGGGGAACGTGGCAATGAATGCTAGGCTGAAATGCCTCATTGCCATTCCTGTGAATTCTCTGTCTCCAGGAAGACTTTGCTGATGCAATCATGACTCCACTGTTACTTTTCTGATGCCTTTTGTACTATCATTCCACGCAGTTTACTGTGGAATTCACTACCACTGATGACTGGAAAACCGAACTTACATTGTACACTTTACGAAACCTGTAACCGTTGGCCTGGGAGATGCAGCCACAGAACAGACCTGCTTAGAACAGGGATGGTTGATTCCTGCTTTGTAGCACAAGACACTGCTCAACAGTGACCATATAGCCCAGACAAGACTCCACAGTTCAACCAAGTCGGAAACAGAGTGACAGTACTGGCATTCTTCTGTTTGCCATGTTTTCAGATGCTCATTTTTCATAGGCCATACTCTAAGCCCGCTGCATTCAAATGTGAAACTGTGAGCATGTGGGCTTTGCCACAGTACAAAAATGCAACTTCACCAACTCTCAAAGGTTTCCTTACTCTAAAGACAGTACAAGTTGTAGGCAAGCCCTATTTATGAATACATTGTTGTGACTTCTAGTAAATATTTTCATATTTATTATTTTCATACTGTCATGCCCTGGATCCTTGCCAGAATCATGAATTGCTCCCCAGTTATTTCTGCCATAAAACATTTCACCTTGTGCAAGGCTCACTACAGGAACTGCTGACCACACTATGCAGAGTCAAAAACCTCCCATTCAGAAACACCACCATTCACTGACAGCCTGGAATCTGTGCTACAGGGACTGTTCTTCCTTCCCAAGCACATGGCGTGCTACATGTAAAACAGCCAGACCTCATCAGCTGAAGATATGAGTTCCTATTATATCCCTAATAACAGCCTCATTTCTAACTCATTGAAAAACAAGTAAACCACCATACGAATGGTTATGCTTTTCAGCCCATTTGATTTCTCCCTTTCACTGGACTCTATTCATCAGTCCTGCTGATGCTGCTGTGGCTGAAATCACATCAGCACTTTCCAGGAATTCATTATATAACAGCAGGCCAGATTCTCAGCTAGTGAAAAATCTGCCTTCGTATTTCTGCTTCATTCTATTTTACAAGAGATTGCTTTAGTGATAGAGGAAGGGCCAGACACAGGCAAGGAGCCTTTTTGCAGGCTCAGAACACTGATATGAGCATTAAGCTATCTGACACTCGCAGCTTTCCCTTCCTTGCCCCAAAGGTACCGGTGACTCCTGGGATGCGCCGCTCATTTTGAGCTGTCGCTTTCCTTTGTACCAGCAGCTCTGCCAGCCCTTCCCTCCCCAGCACCCTGGCTGTCACAGGAGGCCATATTCCATCACCCAAGCAAAATTTTCCTTAAAACCTCCAGGGGCTGTCAGGGTTTGATGTTCAAGTTTCCAATTCAGCGCTAAGCCAACTGGTTAGTTCCTCTATCCTTATTCACTGGATGTTTTTTGATAGAAATCCTCAACTGCTGTAAAACTGCAGAGCAGCCTGGGCTTCCATAGAACTTTGCCATTTTGTATCTATTGAAGATTTGACCTGTCTGGATAGGATAAATTTTAAATCATCTTAAGGGGAAAAAAAAAAAAAGGAAGTGACTGGTGAAGTATTTCTCCCTTTCTCCAGCCTCATGCGCTCCGGAGGAAAACCTCAAATACAGAATTATAGCACACTGTTAAAATATCTATCTGTCCAGCCATTCAATAGCCTGTAAAATTACCAGGGCTTGTTCAGAAAGCAAACAGAAGAAAATAGCACAATTCCAGTCAGGTTTTACCCACTACTCCAGTACTTTCCAGTTAACATCCAATCTACTGTTTACATGTACAGAAGACAGAAGTTCATTTCATGTGCTTGAATCAAATAATAGCCTCAATGGCAGAGTACAATGGTATTTGATTCCAGGGCTTTCATCTTCAGTAGTTTATTGTCCCCTCTGCCAAGAACATGATTTGGCTCAACCTGCTTATGTGGAGAAAAGAAAAAATCCACTGGCTGGTGTGTTCTACAGCAAACGCTATTTCCTGTTGCTATCAAAGATGTCTGAATTCATGTTTACCTTTTTTTAATTTTAATCGTAATAAAAATTGCCTTCATTTTTCAGTCAACTCTTCTCTGGTGTATGCATGAAATTTTGATTCACCTTCTTTGCACTCTTGTGGCATTGTTCCAAAACACACAGGGTTTAAGGGCTTGTACTCAGATATTTACTTGCTGCAGAATCCCAGGGAAAGAACAATGCAATATTGTTCCAACCTGGGAGCACACAGCAAAGTAAAACATCACTATTTACTTTCTAACCCACTGCTCTTCCCACCCCTGGCAAGAGAAGATGCTTGCCCCACGGAACAATCTGGGTTGGAAGGGATCTTACGGATCACCGAGTCGAGCCCCTCTGCCGTGGGCAGGGACACCTTCCACAAGACCAGGTTGCTCCAAGCCCTGTCCAGCCTGGCCCAGATCCTTCAGGATAGAGCCTGCTTTCCCCAGCACGCTGTTCCAGCTGCTCTGGCCTGTGTGTTAGAGGAGGAAGCACCCTGGATGTCTGCAGGGGATGCAGCACAGTCGTCATGTAGAGACAGAAAGAAGACAAGATTACCATTTTTTTCCCTTCTACTGCAAATAGGCCCACTAAAATCAACAGGGATAGCCACAAACTGAGCTACCAGTTGCATAACATAAAGAATCTAACGTTAGTAATTTTATTTTATGTTTTGTAATTCAAATGTCATTTTGATGATTGCTGCCATGCACTGCAAGTCCCTTATTTCAGTAGAGCATATTGTCTTTGCAAATGGCATGTTGATCCTTTTTTATGTGACTTGGTACTTTCCTTTTCCTACCCCGTGCCTTTTTCTCAATGGTGACAGGTAGTTCAGACCGAAGGGGCTGTGGGACTTCTGCCCAGATGGTGGTTTTATGCACCATTTCTACACTAAACAACCGTGGTCTGCACTGCTCTCTCCATGTCGGCATTACATTCCTTCCCCACAGTGTCAGACATCCCTCCCCTGCTCCAAAGAGGATGTGCCACTCTCTGGCCAGGGACTGTGAACCATCACACTCATAAGGGCAGTAAAACAGAAAAGAGAGTAAAACATGCCTTAAAGGTGCAGGTATTTGATCATGTAAACTGTCCACAGGAGCATGAGAATCTGGACTGCCAGATTCCAGGAGCAGCTTCCTCAGACATGGTCATTCCTTCATAAGCAGAATAGGCACCCTTTTCTTATTACAACAACCTTTGAACTTAATTAAAACCCTCAATTATCAGCTTTTGAGAAAACAGTAAATCCATAATACAAGCTTTGAAATGCATTTGAATGCTAAACTAGAACAAGCACACAAAGTATACAACCTTAGGTGCTCCAGTCACTAATGTCCCAAACTAGTACAACCTTTCCACCAGACTGCAGACTTTGAAGAAGGCTTTTAATATCTCTTAACTCTACGTTCAAAAAGATGACATCACACTCCAATTTAACCCTTCAAAGAGTCAGTGTCCTAGGCTGCTACTCCCCCAGCATAGCACATTATCAAGGTGAGAGCTCATTCTCTGCACAGACACACTGGGCACTGCCTGCAGTGAACTGTTCCTTTTAATGAGGTTCCTCAGCACTGCAAAGACCAAGCCATATAAAAAACATTCAGCATCCCATCTGTACAGTATCACACAATCTTACAAGGAGGCAAAAATTCATAAGGAGTTCTGGGGAAAAAGAAAGCATTACTTTGAAAAGCTGGGAGCTCTGCTGCAGTACCCTGGGCTTCTGTGTCTTTAAACCTGCCATTGGACAACTATAAACTTTTTTTCTGATTACACAGGATATAAATCTTGGAGTAAGAGAGTTTAAAACAGCATTTAAGACTGGTGTTAGGAGAGAAATAAAATGTACTGCTTAAAAATATGAAAGAATGAAGCACTTATTTTCTGACTGAGTAATTTATAATACTTAAGTCCATTTTCATCCTTTTGTCATGGTGAAAAACACTACATGATTGAGAACATTTTGAAAGAGAAAAAAGTTTATGAGCTCCCTCATAAATAAATGTAAGGTAAACATTTGGTTTTATTTTTATTACTTTCTAGTTATTTAATAACAAAATGTAATGCTATTATTTGGCTTAAGTCATTGATTCAGACACTCCAGGTTACAAGAGAAAGACCAAGTGAAAAACACAGCACTGACAATACAGTCATCGGATTCTTTCCTGAAAGAAAAACACTTGTAGAGTATCTGAGTATTTCAATTTGTCATGCAAGTTCAAGGACTGTCATCTATGAGACACTGTACTTCTGAGTCTCTGGTGTGCATACTGACTAGATGGTTTAAGAGTTGATATAAAACGTGTTTTAATTCTCTGAACTCTGGCAGCCTATTGAATTATTTATATGATGTCATTTACTTACTACAATCAAGTTTGACAATTCCAGATTTAGTACCACACATAAACCATCCTTCCTGATACAATATTAACACCATGGCTTTGCGACACTTCTAAGAACTCCAGATGTAATAAATATGCTTCACATTCGGATTTGCAAAGCAGAAGGAGTTGCTACAGCCCCATGGTATTCCACTTCTGGTTAGTTTACTGAAAAGCATGCACAAATTTAAAAAAATCAACTATCTCAGTTGATAAAAGCCTGGCACTGATTGCAACGTGCACCATTTCCTGATCTCCAAGAGTATTTCTTTGTTCTGATTCTTCACACACCTGGTATTTGTGAAGCTCTGATTTGTACTGGTCTGGGTTGCAGCTGTTCAGCCACTGTATCCAGGTGATTTGGAGAAAGCTCCAGCCCTGGCCCTCCTTGGGTCAAATTAACAAGAATCACACAATCTCAGTGATTTCTTTAGTGAGGAGAATGTGATGAAACTGATATTCCTCTGACACACAGCAGGTGAGAAAGAGGCCAATGGAAGGAGTCTAGCCCTGACTTTAGACTCTGATTGCAGTCTCAAACATAGCATGCACCTGGGAAAAAGATCACTCATCAGCCATCAGATTTAATGCTCAGTCTAACATAGAATTGAAAAGAATGTGTTAACAGAATGTCAAGCTTGCTGCTGCCTCAGAAAAAAAAAAAAGTTATCTGCTGCTCCTGTGCTAAAAATGGTTTCACTGTTATGGGTAAAGCAGCTCAGTATTTCCAGCACTGTTGCAGGTTTAAAAAAAACTCAGACATTCTTTGTCTAGGAGGGCTTAGCTGGTACCAACAAAAAACCAGAACATTTGTAAATCTGGGCTCCAATTCAAACATAACAAACATAGACATACTAAATCTAAATATATTTTTAAAATGCAGTTCTGAAGTGCTCTTACTCTCATATAACAAGTAGGAATAAGGAAGGCCATTGCACCAGCCTTGGCTTTAAATGACTCTATTAAACGCAAGCACACATCATCACCATCATCATCAAATTGTCTGGGTTAGAAGGAGCAGCAAAGCCCACCTTGTTCCACTCCCTGCCATGGGCAGGGGCACCTTCCACTGTCCCAGGTTGCTCCAAGCCCCGTCCATCCTGGCCCTGGACACTTCCAGGGATGGGGCAGCCACAGCTTCTCTGGGAAACCTGTGCCAGGGCCTCACCACCCCCACAGGGAAGAATTTCTTCCCAATATCTGATCTAAAGCTACCGTCCTTCAGTTTAAAGCTATTCCCCCTTGTCCTGTCACTGCATCCCCTTGAAGTCCCCCTCCTGCTGCCTTATCAGTTCTCTTGGACTTAAAGATCAACATCATTTAAGAAACTATTTCAGAATTTCTGTATAGACAGGGACAACAACCACTAAAAATCCTGAATTAATTTTGCAGAGAGAACACATTGTTCATAAACATCTCAGCTTAAAAGCTACATCACGTGCAGACACATATGTTGGGTAATAATTAGAACCCAATTAAGCAGGGCACCAAAGGAATCTCTGTAATTTTATTTATGATATTAACTTGGGAGATTTTTTTCCCCAGCTGTGTAAGAGACATTAAGGCTATTTATCATCCTGGTAGCAATATGATAGTTTTCTACAGAGACATATGGAAATAAACTGAGCTTGTATTTTCTGGGTATGACTTTTTAAAACCAATCTATTCAGATTTGTTTTCATTTCTATCAAAATTTTTCACTCATCAAATCCATCACTGCTTTCCTGAATGAGCTAAAAATCTAAATTCACCCAGAGTGGTAAGCACTATTTAATTCACAAGCAGCACAGGTATATAACAGTACCAAGATCCAAAAAAGAGCATAAGTACAGGAATGTTTCCCTAACCACAGTCATGGTTTTGAGTCCTGAATTTCTACTAGATTTTCTTTCTTCTTTCATTTTCTTTTTTTGAAATTAGCTCTTTCATTTGTCTTTTCTGTTCAAAACAGTTTGAATTTGACATTGAGTTCTTTTGGAGACATTTTTCTGGTCTCAGGCTTAGAACATATAGCTCAGTGTATTTACTGGAGTGACACAAATAAGACTTAAAACATGCACGAAGCTTACACTTTCAAACCCAAACATCTGGAGGGATCTACAACAAAATTGTTCTAAATTCATCGAAATATTTTCTCAGCAACAGGGATTTGGCCTAAAGAACAGAAATAAATTATTCAAGTTCAATTTGGAAATGGTAACTAGAGGATAATATGCAGAAGTTTTGGTGAATTGGAAACTGGCCTTATTTATTATCACTGCTCTTAATATACATTTCAATTCCTTTTCTCTTCTTTAGCTTCTCTGTGACTATGTCAAAATCAAGAATCCAATTTTGGCAGAACATGCCTTAAAAATCTTAGAATTCAATTAAAACTCTTGGAACTCAAATCAATTCAGATCTGCAGGTAACAGTGACAGGTCAATGCAGTAAGTGATACCCACATCAGCACTAGTTCTGCTGCTCAGCTGATGTGAAGAAAAGCTTTGCCCTATTTTCTAACACTACAGGGGTTGAAAGAGCAGCATTGTTTCACATTTAAGAGTGTAGCACATGACAATCAGTCCAAAGTAGTTAAGTTCACACTTCAAAAATTCCCTCACAGAGCTCTTTCTTACATTTCTTAAGTTATATTTACTGTTTTTCCAGTAGCATGCAGCTTAAAGAAAAATCCTTTTCAAGTCTGAAGGCTGTAGCCTTATTGCTTCATTCCTTGAGCAGATGCACCAAGATCTTACTTTCCAAGCAGTCTATATTCAGGACAACACTGAAGTTTCTACAAGATCTAAAAGCACAGTTTTATTAAGATACATGCCATGCACATGACACTGAACAAAATAATGCTATTACGTTGCATTACTTTCTATGATGATTTAATCCTTTGATGGCCATCAATTTGTATTTAATATGCCAATGGTTGCCCAGTAAACAAGTAGAATGAAGCTGAAAGATATGTCAAAGGAAAGGAAACATTATAAACAAGGAACAAACGTGGATGTGCCTTTGGGGACAGAGATCTCTGTGGTACTACTTACAGTTGGGAAGGGAGGGCTGAACTAAAGACAGAAATATAAATAAGATTGTGCTTTTCAGCATCTGCATTAGATGCCTGAGTACATGGGTCTTCAGCACAAACATTTCTAGAAGTTTAGAATTATTTGGAATAAATAGAGAAGGCATATGAAAAGCTGATCCTTTTTTGCATCCCACAGACTTGCAAAGCCCACTCCTGATTTTAGAAACTGAAGTATACACATACATTTCTTCCAAATGACTATTTTTAAGTCAAACCTTTTCAGGACATGATATAAGTCCCTGAAACTAGAGGTTTGTAATGAAAACACCATCAGGCTCTCAACTAAAGCAGTGTGATTGGTGCAGCTACAAGGAAAAAAAATTTATCTACTCTGTATCTTCCTCAGAATGAAACAGCCATCTCTCAGCATATCCATGTGGAAAGGGTCGTAAAAATAAGTTCTGTGAAAAAGATTCCAAAGGGTGGAATAAAGAATAAGATAAGATGGATTCCTGTAGGAAAGATCATAGTTTTTGTAGGCAAGATCAAAGGGATGAAGGGCTTACCTCTATCTGTGCAATAGCTGTATTGCTTGTGCTTCCTGCTCTTGGATCCAACAGCAGCACCTCAGTGAGCAGCTTTGTTCTGCATCACCTGAGAATGAATCAAAAGCCAAGATGCTTTGAAGGAGCTGTGTGAGTTAAAAGGTGCTGTGCAGGTTATACAAAGCAGTGGTACAAGGGGCATATGAAGGGCTGGGCCCTGGCTTTCCCTGCCTGCCCTGCCAAGTGTCTCAGAGGGAAGGCTCAGAGAGGCCTCCCTGCTGTATGTTTATAGAGCTGCAGGTGGACAGGGAAGGATGAGATCCCTGCTCTGATGTGGAGGACACAGTCACATCCTTTGGCTGCTTTAATGTTCTGAAGAACAGCACAGGCCCCTCCTCCTGCCATCCACATTCCACAAGCACAGCCGTGCCTCAGACAGGCCTGTTGGTTCACTGCCACTGCTGGGCCCAGGAGCTGCCCTCGGCAGAGTTCTCAGCGGCAAACTGGCAAACACCAAAGCTGTATTGCAAATTCTTTACTGCTTCCAACAGTAACATATTAATGGTCTACTACGAAGTCTGTGGCCCTTTCTCCAGGCTGTGGGTGAGGTAGCTTGTTTCTTTATTAAAGAAGCTGTGAGAACTGTTTGGAGATGTACACAAGGTACAGCAGGCACCCTGTCCAGTTTGTTTCCTCTCCTCTGTGCTGGTATTTATTTCAGAAGCATTGTTCAGCTCACTACCAGATTTTGCAATCTAGCCCTGAGACAGCTGAAAAGGTCAATTAGAAGAACATATCCTACAATCAAATTCTATTCCACAAAATCACTCATCACAAACAGATGAAAGAGGATAGTCATTATTATAAATTGTGCATTCAGCTAGGCTTGAGGCTTTGCCAAAAGATTTGTGTAGGAAGAGCTGCAGAGGTACCAGAAGGCAATGTGCTGCTTGGAGCACAAATTCCTTCTCACCCTTCCTGTTTGGTGGACAAGTGCTTGTTTGCCATGGCATGCAGCTCAAAAAACCCTGTTAGAGGAAATCTCTGCTCTGCTACAGTCCTGTAGCAACCAGCTCTAACTGGTGAGATTATCCACATCAGCTGAGTCACTGCAATACCAGTTTGAGGACATCTGATCCTTTAGCAGTTTTGAGACAGGATGTTCTTTCAATCAGTGTAACCACCTACTTGAAGCTTCCACTTTAGACATTTTCTTTTTTAAGCATTTACTAAGGCACAGCGTGCACAACTCTTCCAAAGACTTCTGGATGGAAAACTAAAATCAAAACTGGCAATCCTTCAGACTTTTGGACCTGGTACTTCCTGATAACTAGCCTGAGTTCATTTGTATTTGTATTCATAAAACAAAACAACATGAGGACGGAGTGTAACACAATTCAAAAAGGCCCGAAGAAAGAAGAAAAGAGTGATCAGAAAGGAATGGAAACTTCAGAGCAGTGCAAGAGGCTGCCCAAGCCAACTGTGGGTCAGTACACGCTGTATGAGCCCAAGACCCCTCCACTCAGGAAAGCAGCTCTTGTTAAGTCAGAGCATCAACAAGCAGAGGCAATTTTTTTTTTCTAGACTGATCCTTAACTTCTGCCCCCAAGGAGAATAAACACATGGCACAGATGCACACCTTGAAGGGAGTGTAACTAAGCAGCCCAAGGCACACCGCTGTCATTGCTGCAGGAAAAGTGAGGGATCAGGCCTCAGGGGAAGTCCTGTCCTGTGCAGTGGCCTTTGTGAGAGTAGGTCTGACCTCTGGTAGATCCAGGGGGAAAAATCTCTGGTAGATCCATACTCATGAGATAGGAGATAGAATAGATTCTCTACATTAAAAATGGTCTCAAAGTTACACTGGCATTCATTTAATTGTGGTGTGGGTGTTTGGGGTTTTTTTAAATAAAAAATTGTTGAGCTGTGTTTCTTCCCAAGATAAATTGTATGTGATATGAATTTCATCAATTAAGTTAATTAAAAGTTCATATAATCAGAGAATAAGGTACTTCTGGCTGCATTTGCACTTATAAATAGTTGGCAATTTGCTAAACTATGAAAACTGCTTTCTTATGTTTCCTTACCTTTTTATTCACCAAGAAATCAGTTATGTATTGAGGTTACAAAAATAATGGTACAGTTAAAATAGGATTTATTACACTGCCCTACAAAATACGTCCAAGAAGTTTTCAAAAGCCACTAATCCAAACAGAAACCAACCCTGCACATATCTGAACACATACTTCCATCTTACCAGCTCCAATCCAAGTCAACAGATGAGCTTCCATTAAAGGGAGAATGTGGACAAGTGTTCCTGGGAATGGAGCAAAAGTTTTCTAGGCAAAAAACCCTTTCGATCTACAGCTGGAATGTATACAATATATCCTTACTCCAGGGCAAACCTAAGTCCAACTAATGCTTGGACTTCATGATCTTAGAGGTCTTTTCCAACCTAAATGATTCTATGATTCTACCTTTGTAAATACTGTCACTGTCCTGAACCTCAGCTGAAGGAAGACAGCAACCCTTGCTTACATATCTATTTCTATTCATTATTGTCTGCAGTTACTTCTCCATCTTCCTGTAGATAAGCCAGTTATTCCTCTTTTAACCCAAGAATTCCAGACAACAGGTCTCCTCTGCACTCACCCAGGCCAGGGAGGAGAGAACAATGAAGCAGGTGTGATGATCATGCAGCAGGTTGTGTTTGCCCATCTTGCAGTTTATTTTTCAGCAATGACAATGCTCACTCTAAGTCTTGCCTTTGCCCAAGCAAGAGAGGCAGTTTTCTTTTCCCCCACTGTGCCTGCTCTGTCTCCTTTAGCAAGGATCCTGAAGAGCTATGACAGTCAGCCTTTGTTTTTTGGGCCACCTGTTGCTTCTTTTATGGTCCAAACCCTAGCACAGAAGTAGTAATATTTTGTCCCCTTTACCTGGCCAAGTCCTGAAATACGAGTGGCCAGAAAAATCATTTTCATTCAAGAAAAATACCAGAAAAACTGGAAGTCTGTTTTCCTCTCATGTTTTCTGTGGACTCCCTATGTTAAAGCTTAAAAATCTAAGAAAACTTTATCAGGATTTTCACAGACTCATAAAGATTTTTGTAGTTTGAAGGACTGAGGGTCTATTTGACAGCTAGTCGACACAGTTGATGTTATTAGACTATGCAGAAAAAAACAAAACTACTGCGAATTTTTTCTGGCACAGCCAGAGTTGATTGTGATTGTGATTCATCAGCTACAGTTTGGAGGAAAATAATGTTCATTCAGACAATATAAAGAGTTAATGACTGAAGCTGCTGAATTACTAGCAGGAACTGAATCAGAGTCAGCAGGAACAATTTTTCTTTCCCAAAGACTTCCTCACAGTGCAATTGAATAGCCATTCAGGTGTGAATTTTATAGTTTCTGCCTATTAACTTGCTCTCCTCCATACATACACACTTCAAGGAGCAGGAAAGAAAGAAATATTGCTGCAGAAAACGTCAGGGGTAAAAAGAAACGACACCACGCTTAAAGAGCAAATGGATGAAAGAATGCATGTGTACACAAACAAGGGGGAGGGAAGGAGGTCTAATCAGTTAAGTTCATCACTGCAAATCTACAGGTTTTTGTTTGTGTCTTTGTTTTCCTACAGAAGGGTTACTTAGTACAAAATACATGTGTAGGAGTATTCAAGTGCACTACTTCTTTGTGAGGGGGCTCCTGTTTACTTAAAAGAAATGACATGAATCTTTAGCTTTGCACAACACCTGTAATAGTAAACTTTTGTCACCTTATTGATATAGGGCTCCAGTTTCTGATCTATGGGAGGTAGCTGCCTCCATCTCTCTCTCTCTCTAGATAATGATATTTTTTATAGACCAGTTCAAAAAACAGCTGCACAGCCCTCAAGAAGCAAAACACTTCACAAATGGGGCTTGATCTTTAGCATTGACGAGGAAATAAAAGGTAACATCAAACAGAGTAATAAATATATTGACATAGTATAGAAAAACATCATTGCCCTTGATGGCCTACAACATCAATACAGGCACAAACTAAGAGTTCTCTTTCAGCTACAGCAAGAGACCTCAAGTGTGAGGCTGGATGATGTCGAACTGCTGCTCTCTTTCATGTACAACTACCTGCTTGCAGCTCACTCTCTTGATCCTCACAGATCAGTGAACCCCCCCATGTGTTTGTACAAGCACAGAGGAGCTTTGCTGAGCTCACATTCTCTGCATGCAGATAGCTCATGGCATGCTCATCTTTTGCATGCATAATTTGAGACTCCCATCTTAGCGCTTTGGGCCCTCAGAAGTCAGATCCTAGAGCAAGGATAGAAAGTGAGTTACCCCCTGACTGCCACATGACAAATGGAACAATGAGTCCTCCAACGGTCAGGGGCAGTTTTTGCCTTGGGCTTTTAACACCCCTTACCTACCACTGTTGTTAAAATAAGCATTCAGTGCAGCCCAACAGTTTGCAGTGAGTGACAGGAATGAGTTCCTCACAGAAGGCAAGTTCAAACATGTTTAGATGTGTTTAAATAAAAATTAATTGAAAGCAGAGTAAAATAAATTAACAGCAGCATGCAGCAGAATCTCCAGTTCACTGGAGTTATCCTTGAGTAAGTGCTTGCACCCAAATTTCCTAGAGTAGAAAAATCTCCTTCAACAATATTTTCCCCCTGCTTCTCCTACTTGCTGTCCTTAAATATTTGTGGCTCTAGAAATTCTCCATCTCTTCAGAGGATGTATCCATTCAGCATCCATACTTTTTTCTCTCTCTCTGTATGCCAGAATACTGAAGCCATTCATGACTTTCCAACACAAAGTCATGCACGCCAGGACACAAGACAAAATTCAGTTGAAAGAGTATCATATCCTGCCTTTTGTGCTCCAACAGAAGCTCAGTCCCCTCACACCACCCCTAAACATAGTGCCCAACCTGTCCCCAGTAACACCTGGTGAATTTGAGACCCCATGATATATCACTGCTTAAACATATTTACCATTAACAACTGCTTTATCTTCCAGCTCCTTTAATTTCTTTCCATATTCAATGAACACTGAAAACAATTTACTCTTTTTTGGTTTTTTAAACAATCTTATTCATGTTTCTGTTAGGTTACCCCTTAACTTTTAAACAAGCCAAGTTCATTTATTCTGTTCTCATAGATCTTGTTTTCTCATTTAGATTTATAAATTACTTTCATTCACAAATCCTATTAACCCTCTACCAAGTACCTTTAAAAGTAGCCAGTAGTTCAGAAGAGCAAAAAACTTGAGAGTTCAGATAATTACATTTAGTTCCAAAACACGAGGGTTACATGACAGCAGTATGTACATCGTGCACATATTAGAGGACATCAGGGCATCCAGATCCCAAGCTACTAAGTGAAACTTCCCTGTGTTATCTTCCCTCAGCTTCAGGAATAAAAGTGTTCATATTTGTATCTCAGACCTCTGCTGCTACCACAGGATTCAGGCCTGCTCCCATCATTCACCCCATCATTCTGCATCCCAGCAGCCTCAGACTATTTAGTGCCCTGCTCCGGCATTGAAGTAGAAACCCTGCAGATCAGTTTACTTTTCTATTCCCAGTAAATGGCAACCTGGAAATGACCAGCCAATTCTTCTGAGTGCCAAGAAAACAGCTTCAGCAGGAAAATTGCTCAATTTACTCTGTCAAACTGAATTTGAAAGCAGGCTGCCCTGCTGGTGCCCGTGTGTTGTCTGGGAGGCTATGCTGTCTGCACATTGTAGTTTGTGTGGCACTTGGCCTTCCTTGCCTTTTCCTATTTCTGCTCTGAGTCCATTGAGATGTGCTAAGAGAACAGATGCCTTTGTATAGCCACTGCTTTAACAAACACAGAGCATCTCATGAAAATGTGAACAGTTTTGTCTCTGCCTTAACCCCACACTTCAATTGGAAAAGCCATGATCCTACCTGTACACCTACATTTGGTCCTTCATAAAATCTTGCCCTAAAAGATGCCAAAAATCAAGTTCCTGGATGAATAGGAAGTGTCTGCCAGAAAATATTTCATTTAATAAATTAGATGGTTAACAGTAAGAAATCCATTGAAAAAACAATCTAAAAAAAATTCTTCTCTGGTCAGAGCAACAGAAATCTAATAAAAGTCTACAGCTATCCCAGCTTACCCATGATAAAAAATTACTGTTGTCATCCAACGTGATGTAGTAGATATAACTATTGTCTTTTCTATAGTGTTGACTGAGATTAATGTTTGCACCTTGACTCCCAGCTCAACTTCTGTCGTATCAAACAGGTAAACTCTTTGGGAACTTGCCTTTTCCTGAACTCAAGGAGAACAGTCCTTGCCTCCAGCAAGCAGTCACACCTTTGCTCTTGCTGTGACTGCTTCTAAAACCAGTTGTTCTGCTGCAGTCACCTACAGGGAGAACACTGCAGTTATTACAGACAGCACCAGCACCAGACCTGGGAAATGACTGGTGCTCAAACACAGTCCAGAGAACTTCCCCTGCAGTGGGAAATGCACACCAGGGAGATACATGGAAATGGAATACTTAAAACAAAGGTGTTTGGCTGAGCAAATGCAAACCTGTTTGGAACAGAGGAATGTTTCATTAAAGTTCATGGAATTAGCTATTTCGGATAACCTACAAACAACATCAGTATCCAGCAAGGACTCCCAGTGAATCCAGAAGATGTTGGGCAAGTTTGTGCTTCAGAAAGGTCACTGTGACATCTAATGCTACACATACAGGGCAGTCAGGAAAATTCACTGTATCAAAATTGAGAAGGAATCCAAGATCTGGAAGAACTCAGCATATGGCTCCTGAAGTCTCCAGAGTATATAACTGCAAAATTTCCATAGAAAATAAAATTTCTACAGCAGTAGTTCAAACAAGCAAAGAAAGATTTAAGAAGAAAACTCTCATCTCACAATACTGGCATCCATCTCCTCATTTTGCAAGCTCTGAAACAGCCACTACTAAGTCTTCTCCAGCATTTGATGTACGATGCCCATGTCCAGTCTAGCTGTTTTATAAAATACCTCTGGCATGGCCTTGGGGGAGGATGGACCCAAGTCTGTTTTCAAAGACCCCACTCCAAGCCATGAATGTGTCAGGGTTATGCTCAGATGGGAGAATTCACAGCAGCTGTGCCAGGCAGCCATGTAAGAACAGATCTAAAGGTGGTCTAAAGGTGTAGAAGACAGAGAACAAGCTCATATTAAGACATCACAGTTTTGTATCGTTCTATTTTCCTCGTTCCTGCTGGTTGAAAGATCCATGGGTGCCTTTTAGAAGTCTCTTACATAATCTCACCTTTAATTCTCTGGACAATTCATTACCAGAGTCCTGAGGATACAGCCTGACAGATTTGTACAAAAGAAACTGCACTGAATCCTCCCCAAGCTGGCTATCTTAGCCATCATTGAAAGCAGAATGAAATTTGAAATCCATTTGCTTTTATAGATGAAAAAAGCATCATCTTATTCCTACATTGCTTTTAATGCTGAAAATAGTAATCTCTTCTAGTTGATGAAAGCAGAGAAATTGGCAATTGTAGGCCCTGGCAGGCATTCTCTGACAAATGCTTGTATCAAAACTCAAGTTAGTGTTAGTATATAATCGATATGAATGGCTTTTGTGGCAATGATTAATTGGTGTGGTTCATTTGGAAAGATGGCACTTTGCTAAGTGCACTCAAAATGTTTCTTGATGAATTTAAACACAGGTGCAGGAAAGCCAATCACATAAGAGAAGGGACTTACAGAAAACTGTTTGGGATAAATGGAGTGGGGCCCAGAAGGAGAAAGAACAGCAGTGCACAAAGTCTCATCTGCTGCAGCAGAGGTTTCCTGGGGCTGAACACTCTGGGGGGTGCTCTGCCCCACTATCAGCTTCACCCCTCAGCTGGGCTCTGCTGGCCAGACCCTACTGACTGGCAATTAACAGTTCTCTTCTTTGAGCAGAGGGAATAATCCTAAGCCCCCTTTAAAATTTCTGTTGCTCACACAAAGGGATTTTTATCCCTCTCACACACTTGTGACCAGAGTCACAGAATCCCAGTTGTGTTTTAAGGCACTCCTTGCACAGTGCACTGGACCAGGACAGCACAGAGCTCTGGGCCTGCCCTGCAGGTACTGATAGAACACCTCACACGAGCTGCTGGAGTGTCAGCTTCCTGCCTCTGGGCAATTCTGGGATATTTTTTCTTCTTGGGGAAGTGTTTTAAGAGCTCACAAAAAGTTATGTGTAAGAGCTGGGTTTCTGCAACGTTTGGGTACAATTAAGAACCAAAACTGGTGAAGAGCAGAACCACATAGCACTCTTCCCATCAAGAGGCTCTGTCCAGCTACACTCCTCACAATATAAAAGAGTGAAAAAAACCAAAACCTAACAGAAATCCCAACCAAAACCACCTCCCATGAGCATCAGAGCACAGGTAACCCCTGACTTTACAGATGATCTCCCAAAGTAAGACAAACCCGTAGATTGGTAAATTCTAAAGCCACATAAAATACCAAACCAGATTTTCCTTTCTGGTGTGTTATTCATTAGTGTGCAATCCTCTTGAGAAGCATGATTGATTTTTGGAAGTGTGCATAACACCATCTTCCTTAAGATGCTTTTGGAGGTACAGTTACTGAGTGGGATCAATTCCTGAAAGCACACCTATTATTATAACAACTTCTCATGCCTGGTTACTAACGGGCTATATGTTCTCCTGGGAAAGCATGTTTGAATAATTATCTTAGAAAAGACAATGTGATGGAAATATCATTTCACTCTCCTCGGCCTTCAGACAGCAACAGGGAATAAGAATTTTCTAGAATGATCCCAAAGTCTGCCATTCTTGATTCTCTATCCATGTTCCAAGTCCAGGCATACTTTAGATTATACTTTTTTCTTTTTCTTTAAGATGGCTGGAAAAAAAGATTTTTAAGAAAGTATGACAGACAGTGAAACCATCTCCATTGCAAACAGCAGGACAACATTTTCTCATTATTTCAATTTGTAGCTTGTTAGGTTGTTACTGTTTTTCAGGATATATTCCAATATAATGTTCTTAATCTCCCCAGACTGGCTAATTCTCCCCATGAAGTAGAGAACTCTTACAGTTTGCTGTCCCGAGCAAATAAGAAATAAAAGAGGTGATGGTAGGGAACAATTGAGCTCTATTCCATGGCATAATTTTCTCTTCTGAAGTATCTCTCAAAAATCAGCCCAGCTGCCTAAATACTTTGAAACACAACGTTTTAGAAAACTAGAACAATTTCATAAAAATATTAACAAATAAATATAACAAAGAACGACAACCTAGAGAAGGTATGGCTGGTGTGGTATGTCACACTCTCACTCAAAGCAAGCCCCTCAGAACCACTGCCTTCTGACAGCTCTGCCATAGCAAGAGGCAGAGAAGGTGTAATGAATGAGCAAAGCCGTCTTGTACTGCCTCCCAACCACTGAGCTGAACGAAGAAGCAAAGTGAGTCAATTGTGGGGGCTGAAAGAGACAATTAGAGGAATTCCACCCCCGGTTAAAAAAATAGAAAAAATAACCCCAAACCATTGTCATCAACAGTTTTCCACTAAATAATCCCTCTGGGGTATTAGCTCAGCAGCTTTTCCTGGAAATAAGTTTCTTCATCTCACACAATATCCTGATTTAACTCTTGTTTGCAAGAGTATCAACTGCAATAGTCAGCATTGTAAGTCATGGCCCAAGTCTCCTCTTTAGAGGTTTTAGTAATTAACATCTAAAGCAGTAAGAAAGGGTTTTCTGACATCCACCCCCATCCCAGACACCTCTAAGTGACAATACTAAATGCTGAAGTGCTTCTTGAAACCCTAGAAAACAAAAGAGACCTTTGTAATTTGAGGGACATCTGGCTTTTTCCCCATGGCAAGAATGAAAGACTGCCTTTTAGTTTTGAAGGTATTGACCCACAGGCATATCAATATCTCCTCAAGAATACCAAGATTTTATTCAATAAATAATTTCTGCATCAGACTGAAAACAGGTTCTGAAATTCAGAACACATTACTCCCAAATGTAACAGAACTCAGATGCATAAGGCTTCTCCCAATTAAACCTTACCAAAATCTAGACATAGTTGAAAATTGAGCCAGTTTGGAATTACTGCTATTTTTGCCCCAATTATTTAGAGGTAGGCATTACCTCATAGAAGGAACTGATAAGAAGTTTTACTGTACAGCATTTTCTGTCCAACTGTTCTTATATAATGCAATTGCATACAGTTTTTAACAGTAACACAGCCCTCCATTGCACTGACAGAAGGAGAGACAGGAAAGGAGAAGGAAGAAGGGGATAAAAAGGACTTTATAACAGGTTGATATAAGATCACAAGTACTAAGTAAGTGACATTCAAACTTCAGGAGCTGGGCAGTACTGAAATGACAGTCTAGGAAACATGAGTAGTCCAACTGTGCATTTTAAAAAAATAGTATGGGTGGGTCTTTGGAATTTAGTATTCAGTCTTGTAAAGAGAAGTCCTGTACAGGCAAGAGAACTCGAGGAAAATTGGATCATATCTCCACAAAAGACACTTAAATGCTACATTATGCAAAGGTGTCCTAAGATGATAAAATCTTTCATATTTTTGAGACAATGCAGAAATTCCCTGTGATTAATATGAAGAGCTGACACTGTTCTCATACTGCACTGTACACTGAATGTTTTTAGGAAGGTTTAGGGACTTTGGGGCTGCATTGGTAGAACATGGACCTAAGCTTCTAAAAACCTCCCCTTGCACTTGTACAGTAGAATTATCTGACAGCAGCAGGTGTTGCCTGGGACCTCCTGCACTCCAGCACAGCTCTCCCCCCGTCAGTGCCAGAAACACAACAGTACAACCAGACCGAGTGCACAGTGGTGACAAATGAGCAGTGCTGAAAATCCACTGCTGCTCTGAAATGGTCCCACTCCTGCAGCACAGCACTGTCCACACCCACGACGGGATGTGGAACTCGTGTTGGGTGAAATCCCAGGCAATTCTTGTGTGAAATGCACACACAAATTACTGGCATATTTCATATTTGGATTCTTAACCAGAGGCCTGGCTACAGAACTGGCGTTTTGAGATTTGGGTTTATTTCTCATTACCTCACTCTGATTTGATTGGCAATAAAATGAAATTCATTTCCCCAAGGCAGCTCTGTTTTCCCTGTGATGGTAATTGGTGAGTGATCTCTCCCTGCCCTTGTCTTGATCCAGGAGCCTTTCACTGCATTTTCTGTCCCTCCCTGGACAGCTGAGGAGGGGAGCGATAGAGCAGCTTTGGTGGGCACCTGTTGTCCAGCCAGGGTCAGCCCACCACATGGTCCCACCAGTCCTTTCCAACAACAAATGCAGGAGGGTAGGACAGCACTGTACCTCAGGATAGAAGTCAGTGCATCCAAATTATGGCAGTCCCATCCTGACTGACACAAAAATGTATGACTCAAATGGACTTGATCCAGAACAGAGCTCCTCATCATTTCTAAATCCTAGCTAATGCATAACTAATGGAATCTGAATCCTGTTGTGGTATCTCATAATGTATTGTTTGTGTTGTCTGAAATATGGTGAATAGAATTATCTGACTGTTTCTTCTCTGAGTCTCACAAAAATGATGCTTCTCAAGAGGTTCTTTCAGAAGTCACATTTCCAATAATTCACAAAAGAAGATGAAGCTACAAGGTTTTTCCCTCAAATGGATTTCAGTGCTACTCCATCACATATGAGTGCAAAGCACATATGAACGAATTCTGTTTGTGCTGATCACCCTCCCTCACCTTGCTACAATCAGGAGAAAGCAGAGAAATGGTTAAATTTACATTCTGTTGCAGCCTTATCTCTCTGTCCTTCACACAGTGGCACTGTTGCTTCTTCAGCAGCAGCCTCTTTCCTCCAGCTATTCTGCCAGAATGTTCTAGAATTTGTTCCCATAAAGGAAACAAGGCAGGAATCAGAAGCTTTGCAGGAAACCACTGGAACACTTGGCATTGTCCTGAGTCAGAGGGTGGGAAAGACAAATGTACAGTGGGATGGCAAACAACAAGAAACTAGAAACTAAAACTGAGGGAAGAGATACTTCAAAGGAAATGTCACCTGTTGTAATGTGGCTCCTGGGCTGCAAGCACCCCCTCTGAGCACAGCCATGCAACAGGGAGATGAGAGCACAGGGCCCAGAAGCTTTTGGCCATGTGATGATGGCAATCCCTGCTTTCTAGCTGCTGCCCTTTTTGCCAGGCACTAATTACCTGCCATTCCTCCAAGCAGCATGTTGTTTACAAGCATCTTCAACGACTGGGTGTATGCTTGATTTCACATATTCCTTCTGTTAACTTACATCCTTGGAACAAAAGAACTGCCCGTGGCTCGTACAAATGCCCTGGGATTACCATGGAATTGCTGAACTGTATTTCAGTGCCCTGGAAACCCCTTACTAATGAGCAACTTCACTATTTTCTCCACTTCAAGAAGTGCATAAACATGATGCAGTAAGACACAAAGTGGCAGCCAGGTTTCAGTGGTGACTGACACAAACCAAATTCTCCCATCAGCTACAACCTCTGACTGCAGCTGCAGAGTAAAAGGGCTGACTGGCACTGCTGGAGGGTTTTAATCTGTGACACAGATGATTCACATTCATCATTATACGTGCATGATTGTAATATGAAAGTTCAAATAGCTGAAACACAAGCAAATAAATACAAATGCGGCCATAACAAAGGCACAACGTCTATTTCTGTTTATTTGGATTTGGCAAATTTCTGTAAGGCATAATGGTTTTAGAATCGTAGGAACATACTGATTTTGCAGGATGTTTGCACAATAGTCCCCTGCAGACTTTCCTGCTGATCTCTGAAATTAGTAACAAGCCACTGTTGCTAAATTTAGGAGCAGGAACTCATATTTCTGTGACATATTTTGTCAATAACCCAGAGAAGAGATGTATTTATAGCTGTGTATTTCAGGCAAGTTCATAATTTAAAACAAACTGACAAAAATTGCAGACTAATGCTTTATCAATAAAGCACACTGTCAGTTCTGAGCAGGGAACACAGAGACAGGTACAAAGAAAACCAGCTTTATTTAGATATCTCTAGCCACACTGTGTTTCAATCACAAGAAAAGAAGAATCTAAGTATTTGTCCTCAAAACATTTTTTGATATTATATTCAGGCCCTAATCCACAAGTTATCCAACCTGATGCAGTTTGGAGACTTCCCAGAAGACAAGGACATACTGTAAGTGAAGGACTGACAGCGCTGAACACAGTCATTGTTTAGCTATTCCCATGCTCCCCTGGAAAAGGGCATGATGTGTTCTTACTCTGACCAGAGAGCAAAATCTCATACAGAACAGTGCCCTGCATTTGAAGGTTGGAGGAGAATACATTTGGACTTATTCAGTCAAATTGTGTGAAAGGGAATTTAGGAAAAAAAGAGCTGCTGTGTATGAACATCTATCTTCTATCACTAGCATTTAAAGATGAAGATTTCAGGAACTGCACAAACCATAAATTGCCTGAAGTTCAAATAATCTGCTTCTGAAGTCTAGTTGTGCATTGTAACAGTTTGTCCATAAGCAGCATTTGTATTCAAGATTTTTTTCTTCTTCACAAAATGACATATTGACACAGGCTGCATTCCAGTTCTGATCTGTATCTAATCTGGGAGCATATTTGAAAAAATTCTAGGTTGTGCTTCCGAAGTTTCTATTACTTCTGGCAATAAATCTCATTGTCCTTGTCTTTACTACAACATCCACACATGACAAATGAACACAGATTGTTCAGAGAGATTCTTCAGTCCTGAGCTTTCCCACCTGCTCACCTCTCAGTTCCCTAATTTGCTCCATATGTTGTAAGGAGCTGTTTCTGGATGGGTGGGGATGGATATTGGGGAGACAGTTGTCAAGCAGCATCCCCGAAGGAAAGAGCAATGACATTGCCTTGTTTTCCTCAGGATACACTGTTCCATCAGCCTTGGATCATAGAATCATAGTCACAGTCAACAATGGTGAAATCTGGTGATGATATAAAGCTATCTGGGATATTGCATATAAATGTGGCAAAAGGACATTCCCAGACTGAACAAACAGGGAAAAAATTAGGAAAGGGAATTATAGATAATGAAATGAGAAGTCATACACACAGCAGAAAACAATCCTAACTTTACATACATCATTAGGGACTCAGAGTTACTACCACCTGTTTGTATCTTTATCAGATTAAATTAGCAAAAGGCAAACTCAAACCCAAACAAACCAGGTTCCATCCTTGAACACTATCAAATATGGAATTACCTGCTTCTGGTCACTGCAAAGTCCATAAAGCTTATAGGGCTTCAAATCTAACCAAATATATCAACAGAAATGGCATCTACTGTAGATTATAAAAACTGGAAATATTATCTCTGCACAAAGGTCATCCCAGGGCTCCATGGTTTGAATCATGAGAGTTGCTGTGCTTCATGCCAGCCCCCTTTAGCAGGCCAGGGAAGGGCAACAGAACTACAATCACTTCTTAGCCCTGCCCTTCTGTGAGGAAGCTCATAAGAAAGGGAGGAAAGAAAGAGCTGGGACAAGCAATGAAAAGGTAATATTTCTGCAAGCAACCCTGGAATTTCTCTTGGGCCTGCTGCAAGAATAACCAGCCCTGTGACACGAATGGGACATGACTACTGTGCTCCAAGCCAGTACTCTGACATGGAAAGGCACAATAATCTCTTCCAAAGCATAATAACACTGAACAAGAGTGTGGCAGGCACACCTGATAGATACTGCTGCCTATTCTCCAATAGTCAGGGCTTTTAAGTGAGGAGGCAAAATAAAGTATCAAATATCATGGAGCATCTTTGAAACCATTGTAACTGTGTTCAACAGGATAACCTACACCAGTGTGCAGTCATTATTTTAAGTAATACTACCTGGAATTCAAACAAAATGAAAATAAATGTAAGTAGTTCAGCTTTGTCCTGCTGCAAGCCTGCTGCAGGAATACAAAGGATGCAGCAAACACAGGAACAGATACTCAGGGACTGACTATGGATTTATCTGACCCTGTTAACTTTACCTTTTAGCGGCTAATAGCAAATTTTTACTTCTCTTTCCTTACAGAAAACTCCTGACAGGATGTTTATTTCCCTGCTATGTGCTCCAGGAACCAGAAGCTCTATCTGGACCCTCAGGCTTCTTGTCACTGATGGAAGCTCTCATCCCTGAACCTGTGAGTTATTTTTCTGAATCCACTTCCAGTCTCCTCTATAGCCTCTGGTAAAATTCCACAGCTATTACAGTGCAATGTACAACAAAATACCTCCTCTTGGCTTGTTTCAAACATATTATTGCATCAGAGGCACTTTCTGATTTCTGTATTGTAAGAGTGTATAATTTCCCCATTCCCCTTCTCCACAGCACTTGGTAAAATGGAGACCTCTGTCTTAACTTCATCCCCACACTTCTTCAGCTGTCTGTCCATATACAGCCTCTCCTAAAACACAGCCACATCCCACATTTCTGATGCACTGCTCTGAGCTCTAACTCTACTGTATCCAGACTTCTAATACTCACGGTGCAGAAGGAACCAAGCATTGCAGCTCTCCAAACCAACACCTCAACTCCTCTAATCTCCCACTATCAAACCACTCCTGACAGCAGAGAGGACAGAACCTGCCCTCAGACTGACCTGCAGAGCAGCACTGACACTACATTTGGGACCCAATTCATTATACAAAAGATAGTGTTCCCTGCTTAGCTCCAAAGGAGAGAGGGGAAGATCTCCTAGGAGGGTCATACCACCCCTCTACAGAATGGTGTGATGTCAGGGGAGCTGTACTTCAATTCTACAGGCTATCGGTGCCAACTCAAGGTCTATACAATTATAAAAAATCCAAGGAAGGTAATTTGTTTTCCTCTGAAGTTCTAAGATCAATGTTTTACTTGTGAGTGAAGAAGCCAGTGACTCCAAAGGCACCACTGCTCTTAAACACATAAGCTTAGGCTGTATCTGTTTTCCAAGACTAGAAGATGCTTATTAGACAAGATTGGATAAGGTTATTTTAGCAAACTGGTGAAGATTAACTCACCTGAAGGCACTAGTTACTATTCAGATGACAGACAGTGGGAACAGCTGAGCTGCTGACCTCCACCAAAATGAAGTAGGATCACTTCCTCTTATTAGAATAACTTGTGTCCTTGGAAATTCTGGATCTGTGCAGCTCTATCTGACAAAGGGGAACTCACTGTAGGACCAGGGCTGGGTTCTGGTTATTACCCAGGAAAAGGAAGAAACATGGTATTTAGAGACAACTCTCCTTCTAAGCTGAGCATGAGTTGTCAGCACCTCTGTCTAAATTACTGTGCACTTTCTTTACCAGACTGCTTGGAAGGGCTGTAAAGTTTCCTGTAATGGAGGTTTTTAAGAGCAGTTCAGAAATGGAGTCCCTGCATTCAAGCAAATCCCTCAGTGTCTCTGTCCCTGATCTCCCAGGATCAGGTAGAGGTTACTCGAACACAGTGTCTTAGAGAGGAATGGAAGAAGATTTCTTCCAGCTCCATGATTCTGCAACACATGGAAATCACAGGCAACTAGAATGAGGAGTGAACACATTGTATGACTGAATGACAGGTGCTGGCATTGTACTTAAAAAGTATTATTTGGGTGGGAATATTCTTCTTGAATAGTCAGTGTCTAACATATTGCAAGTATAAAAAAAAATTAAACACCAATAATATTCAACCTAGTCTAGTCTGCAAGAAAAACTCTTGTTATTTGCAGCGTGACTGAAAAGCCAGAATTTTTACTGCATCAGTGATTCCTGTGAGTTATACAAAAATATAGAAATACAAAATGAAGTACATAGTGCAGAAGTACTGAAGTGGTAAAGTAGTGCCTTAATAGTAATGTAAAAACATAAAAATGATTGTTCACATTCAATGGTAGAATTTTTAACATAATAATTAATTGCAGAAAAAAAAAAAAAAAGAAAAATGTCACTTGGCATCTTAGCTTGGGTTGCACCACTAATTTAAACAGAAGGCTGTCATGGCCAGCTACAATTTTATGGAAAACTGACCCAGTATTATTTCTTCAAAAGCAAACGAAATTACCAATGGCATCATACTCAAGTGTGATAGGTATCATTTCTTCCCCCCCAAAAATGCTCAGACAGCAACATGAGCTGCATTAAGTTTCAGATGCATCCATAATAAGAACATGGTATATGAACACCGTTTACATAAGTATACTAAAGAGTGCATGAGATTTGCATTAATGAATATAATTTTACAAATACAGTCAAATATTAATATTTACTAGTGCAAAATGGCTCAACAAAAATTAGGTGCATCTGCAAAACAGCTACTTCACTGAAACAATATTTGGAGTTTACAAGTTCTTCTCAAATTCAAATCTAAATTCGCAGAGAGTATTATTTCAGTGACCACCTTCCTCTGGGGGCACCAGGCTTCTGCTGCTCCTTGATATGTTTGGGGGCACGAGGAGACAGGCTGGACTAGTCTGACAGTGGCTGGAGGAGAATCACACCTCCTCTGTGCATCACTGACTGATTACTTGGGGCCCATCCACACTCCCAGATTGGCAGGGCTCCTTCAAGCAGAAGAGAGGACTCCAAGGCTAGGAATCTGTGCTGCCTGTATCCAGGAACCTGGGTCACCTTTTGATAACAAGCCTGAAGAGAACCCACTTGGGGGCCAACTATTCCTGATAGCATTAGAAAGGTAAATAGTTAAATTAAAGGTGAATAGATGCACTGAATTGGGCAAGCTAAGTTGTATGTTTTTAAAAGGTTATTGTATAAAATCTAGGTTTGTTATTACAGTCACCTTAGTTCGTGATTCTGGTCTCTTTTATTTGCTTTTGTCCACAAATTTATTTATTTATAGAGCAATAATAAGCTTGCAGAATATTAGTCTGAATCAAGGAATCCTAAAAGGTTTTAATTAAGGGGATTATAATACCAGCTCAGGCCAAGACACTCTTGTTAAATGCCAGGACAGAAATAGCTTTATTGTCTAAACAAACTTTTCTTAAAACATTAGCTATGACCCCTCCTGAAGTCACCCCACTTCAACTATAATAAAAATCAGTACTATTATCTTTATCTTTCCCATTTTGCATAGGGAGAGATTTTAAAGCAGCACAGGCAGAAACTCCAATTTTCTCTGCAGTGCAACGTATCACACACCATAAGGTCAACAACTACATTTTTGGCACAAATATTTGGAAAAGCCCATTACAGCATAGGAGAGACTAGTTGCTGCATTAACACCAGTGGATAACAACAGCCCTAAAGAACTCTTTGAGTGTGGGGCATATATCAATAAGCTTTGTGTTTGTACATAGGGACATTGTTTCAGCTTTGCACTGCTGGGGGCACACACAGGACACACAAATACACACTGAGGGAAGTATTAAGTGTGTGAATTATTGTGCATATATATATATAAATATAAACTGAGGAACATATATGTGTGCCTGCAACATTACAAAAAAAAATATGAGAGGTGTGGCTTGTATGAACAGCGTGTGTGCACTGCAGAGCTGACATTCAGGCCATCCTTGCCATGCACAATGTGAAGAGAGGATTCTAAAACCATCCTGATCCCTAGATGGTGCTATTCGCTGCAGCAATGAGGCACCCACAGCTCGTTGCCAGCTCCAGCACTTTGGGACAAACAGGATTTCTTGGTTCAAAATTACATAAGCTGAATACAGACGTGAATAATGCTGTTCTATATTACAGATTTTTGCCTTGAACTTGAGGCCCACCTCCTTTCCTGTAGACTGAAAGAAGAATAATTCCATTGAAGTGGTACAAATGAAACCAGGGTCAGGCACTGTCAGTCTGCCAGAGCTAGTGAGGATTGTGTAGCATTTCCAACATCTTGGACTATCTTCTTCTGCCTCCACATGCAGCTACCATTCAGTATTCCTCATCCATAATAGGAATGAGGAGCAGACACTGTTTTTGCCTGGGCCTGCATCCCTCAGGGGGTACCTCCCAGGGAAGCTGTATCAGCAAGGCCTCCTGGCAGAGCTCAGCAGTTTGTGCCCAGCACTGCAAACCTGGAGCTCACCTGCTCAGCTGAAACAGGTTCTGTGCTCCACCAAAGGTCTGACCAGCAGCTCTGGCACCAGCTTGGGCATCTCACTGATGGGGCATCAAGCATTAGCTGCACCCCACAGCTAATACCCATCAGGATCTGGTCACCTGTTACACTGGCACGGTGTCTGGAGTGCCTTCAGTCCCAGCACTGGAAGTCCTCTTGAGTTAGCCTGCACCGTTCCTGCAAGATTTAGGTCAACACAATTTTACAAGTGGTTGAGGAAATGGCATGAAACAGAGGCAGAGTAGGAACTGGGTTTCCTTCTGGCTCCTTCCAGACTTCAGAAGTGTTTTTGAGCAACGCATAAAATCTTCCAGGATGGGATACAAAGTCCAAAGAATTTGGAAGGAGTTCTTCTATCAGCTTGAAATAAGTTTTACAGGAGATATTTTGGCTTCTGTTCTGTCCCCATAATGTGGGAAGGTGCCTGTGACTGCATAACAAATAAAAAAAGCCCAGTATTTTTAAGTTCTCGGGCATTGTGACAGTCAATAAATAGATAAATAGATATTAATCATTTATTGTACTGTTGTACTTTCTTCTGATTCTCTGCCTTTATAAAAAGGTAGCTGTATCTGGCTAATCACTTAGGCATTTGGCTCCCATAAATGCAATATTTGAGCATCTCATTAAAAAATCAACATTTCCTAAACTGCTTTGTTGAGCATTTTTTTGGGCTTCTTAAACTGATTAGATTGACAGCATGGACTAGTAACTGTCTTACTACAGACAGATGCACTGCACATATCTCTTCCAATACACTTCACATCAGATGCTCCAGGCATGATATTCTTAAATAGAAAACGGCAGCTGTGATGATCTGTCGACAAAAGTGGAGGTGATGTTGTGATAAACAACTGCCCTCTGCAGCCTGACTGCCAAGCTGGCAGTCTTGGTTTGAACCACAACCACATAGAAACTCTTTAACCCACTGAACTTCATAAAAAGGTTTCACAGATCTCTGCTATGGCCTCTGCTTAGGCATGTAGTGTGTCTTTACATATTGGTGTTCCCTAAAAATCTACCCTGACATTTTGAAAACCTCCTGAAGGTTTGTCATTGAAGACAAGAACCCCCACACTCCTTAAGCATATTTGAAAACTTCTGGTTGAAGTTATAAATTTGTCATGAAATATAAAACTCTGGCTGAGATCTGTTTCAAAGTTTCTGAAGTAAAGGGTGCCAAACGTTAAGTGCATGAAAATGCCAAAGAACTGAATTAGATAAGAAATAGAAGGATTATCTTTGCAAGGTAGCAGGAGGGAGCCCTTCATGGGAATTATGCAAGTTTAGTGTGGAGTAAATTTCAGAGGGAAGACACAGGTGATGATCCTCTCTGCACCTCCCTGTTTGTGGAGAGATTTGAGGTGGAAGGATAGACAGAGGCTGACAAAAAAGCCATCACCCAGGTGGCAAATCGCAAGCCACAATTACAAAAAAATATCCCCAAAAGGACAGGCTTCATTTCAGCTTCAGGAGGAAATCAAAAGGCACATCCCTAACTCGATTTCAACTACCAGATTTCAATCTCCTGCCCTGAAGAGTCCGGGCATTAGGACCCTTCAAAGGGTCCTGATTCCTTTAGAATTTCAGTTACGTCCCAGCTTCATTCTCGACAATGGTGAAGCTCCTGTGGTTCTGTGCTACAAATGTTGCCCTGCTGCCTCCCCCTTCCTCCCTCCCCCCCAAAAACTGCCAACCAACCAACCAACCAAACCAAACCAACCAAACCCCCAAACAATTAAGAAACCAGTCTTTATAAAACTGAAAATTTCAGTGTCTTGATGTTCAAAGTTACAGATCATGGGCAGTAAGACCTGATCTCAGGAAGTGTCTGGCAGCATCGTTAGACAATGCTAAATATCCCAGAGTAAACCCCAGCCTGAAGTTTCAGGATGCATTTTACAAACAGACATACATATGTAACTTAAAGCAACTCTAAGCCCTCCAAAAAATCAATAATACTTTGCATGTTGAAGATACTTATTAGTTAGTTATTGTGGTAGTGATTAATAGACACCAAGGAGAGAGTATTTAAAAATACCCAAGTCACCAAGGAGCCTAAATTTTAAATATAATAAGCTGCTTGAATGTCCACTCCTACATCAGTCAGTCTTTTACTGAATGGCAAAGAAGCTGAAACCAAAAACATTCTCCTTATTAAAAGAAACAACGGAATTACTTTTCAGTTTTATCCTTTGAGAAGTAGTTTAGATGCCATTCTCCCTGCCTTTTGGTGAAATTCCAGACTTTAAAGGAATACTATGACAATTCATTGCTAAATGACAATGGAATTCCTCCGTAATTGCACATTACATGCATCCACATTAATACAAGATCATTTCATTAGGTCTGTTACTATAATGAATACCAAACACAAAATGTGAGTCTAGAGATCACTTTCCTAATCAGAAGTATCAGACCCCAGGAACTCTCAGAGAATAGGGCTATTAAAATGTAAATAGTTTCTCTGAAATTTAAAATGCCCTTTTCAAAAACAGATGTTCTTCTTGATCATTCCTTGCATAGATTTCCAAAATCTGTACTCTAGATGGCTAACTGAAAATCAACTGGATATTAGCCTCAGAAACTCTTCCTAATTTATGTGAACAGTTTCATTAGAATACACTGCTACATTTAATTAGCACTTTTGATGAGGTGGTTTAAAGCTAAAAAATTATAAACTTGATAACAATGCATGTACATTTCTCTCAACCAGCCTAAAACTTCAGGACAGGAAAACATCTGTTGTAACCTAAAAGCACAGGACAAAATGGACAGAAAACTCTGTGGCTGGTAGTTTAACACATCACTTTAAAACCACAGAGCTGAAAGTTGCACAGTATCGACATTATTCTTCATCTCTTCAGTGAGATGTGAGAAGTCAGGAGGAAAACTTCCTATTGCCACAAGGGAGACGGGGTTCAAGTTCAGGTTACTGGGTTCAGCACCAAGATCTAACAGCAAATATGGCATCAATACACCAATGGCACGTTGCTCCCTCATACAAGCAGGTATCCTCCAGCTGAAGAGGGCAGGAGATGGGGGGACTGTGCCATGAACTGTGTACAAACAGTTGATGCTAAAAATCTAGTCCAAAGAACTTTCTTTTATGATGTGCCCCAAGACTGAAATCTGGCACAATAACTCTGTAGGTCACACTAAGACATGATTCTGGCTCCCTGTTGCTTTTAGTCCATTATGTGTGTTATTTAATATCATCTGCAGAGCAATAGTTCTTTCAAGTTTTGCTTTTGTTAAGCACTGCTTTTCCTCAGACATCAGTAATTACAACCTTCTAAAGCACTTCATCAAGAGTGACTTTTTATTGCTTAGCTTCCCCATCAGTGGAAGAACTGAGCTCCCAGTGACCTTTGGTCTGATCCTTAACATTCCTGCTTCTTACAGCACAGGCATTTCTGCAAATTAGTCTTTAACTGTGCCTGTACGTAATAAGTGCTTTGAAGGAGAAAGGTTTGATATGGGTCCACAATCATCAGTTTTCTGTGCCTTAAAAATAACTTGAACCCCAGTCTCCATGGTAACAGATACCACCAGTGAGCCCCAGCGAATCTTGGTTCTTTTTATGGACAAGATGAACAGGAAAACCGTAAGGCTCCAATGAAATCTCTCATTACTGCCAGAGTCTTACATCTTCTTTAATCCTCTGTTAATGGTGTGCACTAAAGGGTGCTATGCCTACACAGAGCCATGTTTAAATACTATTATCCTTCCTTTACTTTCACATCATAATGCTAGAAATGCTAAGAACAATTCCCTCAAATCTATCATGCCACTAAAAACTGACCAAGGCACATATCTAACTGTACTCTGTATGCACAGACTGTCTTTACAGTGTAGAATAAAAGTCTCTGACTTGTTAGACTTGATGGCAATTTGCTGATCCATGTGTTCTCACTTCATGACAGTCATTCAGGAAAAAAATTTGGCAGTGTGACAAATTTTCTCACCTGCATAACACACACTAAGGCCTGCCCATGAAAATGCCCTTTGGATTATTTTTTTTGGAAACTGATATTGACTCTCCCATGGCTGAACCATCAAAGCAGTTATGAGCAAACTTCCCAAATTTCACTGGGGAGCCTTTCTACCACCGTAGCTTTCCAGCTGGAAAGGAACCAGCACCAGGCCACCAGTGCAGGCAGATTTCAGGTTAAGATCAAGCATGTTTCTGAGCTGCTCTCCAAACCTTTTACTCAGCCAGACAAAGCTCTGTAGCAGAATGCACCACTGTGTCTTTTGTTTTCTGGACAAAGTCTTGGGAGCTTTAAAGATGCAGACACTGCTTTCAGTGCTTTGGAAAACCCAGATTATAAATGAAAGTTTTAGTTAGAAGAACATATGTTCTCACTTGGTTTTAAGTTTATATACTACCAGTAGCTGTAGGGTAAAATTTAATCAAGAATTATATTACTATGTCTAAAATCTTATGATCCACCTTAGTCTCAGCCAAACTGACTAAATGTTAGGCAGCCCCTACATGCCTTGAAGTCTTGTCCAGCTAAGTGGCACTTTCAGCAATTTCTCCAGGATCAGTAGATACAGGGTACAGCTCTTTGATTACAAATGCAGTATTTCCTGCTGTTTTTAAAATACTTGTCTCTCAGGAAGCAGCACGAGTGGGCCTCAGCTAATCAGTTCCATGTCCCCCAGGCAGGGATCTTTGCAATACTGGTCTTCTTCGGAGACATCTCTGCACAGAGCAGCCTGTGCTTACACTGCCAAAGGCAGGAGAAGGTACGGGATGAAGCTACCCACATACCATTTGCCCTCAGGAAGAAATACAATTATACAAACTCTAAAAAGCCATTAATTCCCAATTTGAGATCTCCAGCTCAAGTTTAATAAAGGCTTTAAGACTATGCTACATAATTTATGCGGCACTCACAGGCAGAATCCTCTGCATAAAGTTCTTCTTGGCTTGAAAAGTACAGGAACAAATCCTAAGGATATAAACTCTAAATTGAGAGACACTGGGACTAACTATCTGGGGGGCCTTTCCAGACTTTCTGATATTTGAAAAGTTATTTAAGAAAGAAAAAAGAAATAATGAAAAGAAGAAAGAAACCTGGTGATTTTCTTTACTCACTTTTACATGGCAAGAGCAGCAAAGCTAAATAGGAACTCACAAACAACTAAAGGGACCAAGAAGATTTAAGGAGCCTCTCCAGTGATTTGTTGCATTCATTTAGACTGTAAGTTCCAAAAGGTAAATCCCTTTTCTTACCATGCATCTGTGCAGCTCAGTATTGTATGGGCTCCATCCCACTGGCAGTCACCAGCCTTGGGTGCAACACAACTGAAGGGCAGAGACTCCAGCTTGGACTAACTGAAAGAAGCATAAGAAAGACATTTTCTTTACATTCACACTTTTGACAGAAAAAAACATAGTTCCTGGAATCACTTCCATGAAATTTCTTGCATGTAACACTACTCACCTTTATGGCTACACAATTCTATCTGAAAAAAAACCCTACATGCCTAAATAGCAAAACAAGTCAAACAAACAACCCAGACCATTTACAGCTTCTATGTCAACAAGTAGGTCCTAGTATTTCTCACTTTCTTTGAAAAAGCTTAAAATTCACCCAAAGATATGAAAGAAAGATGCATCTATCAATGTCTTTTCAGACTGGCAGCCAGATGAGAAGAGATACAATCTATATTGCTTAAATAAACACTTATTTTGAAAGCTTTCTGTTGGTAAATTGAAACATTTGGGTAAGGACTGTCATATCTGCCCTAAATCCATTTCTATGATAAGCAATGCTAGTCTTTCTGATTTGAATTCAGTTAATGATAATCCACAAGGTTTTTAATCTAAGTGCCTCATTCATCATTTCTAGGCTACCTGAAGGTGCAGTCAAAAGCAGGGAAGAGATGCCATTATAGCAGATGTGTTCTATATTGTCCTTTAAATATATCCTCAGATCATTAACTCTGATTAGTGTCCTAATGTGGGTCAGATTCAAAACCATTAACATTGCAATCCTTTCCCTAACATGCACCAGGCCCACCATTCCTGTTATGCTACTTTTTATAAAGTAAAGATTTATATCTTGGCACGTACTGTTTGTTTTGAAATCCCTTCTTTTGCTATGCTTTTTTATTAAGCACACAGAAGGATCTGCCAAGGTTTGGCACAGTTAAATGGAGAGTATCCTCCTGTGGCGACCACAAGAAACAACAAGCATTTATTGCACCCAGTTTTAACAGGCGATTTTTTCTTGGACTTTCCAGGAAAACCTTAAGAGAGAAACTGCACTGAGAAGTCATCAGCTTGCTACTTACTGGATGGATTACCCTGATCTGCCTGCAAAAGTCCCACAACTTCTGAGTCTGGAAAGCCCCCCTCACATATATTTAAACTATCCAGACTGTCAATCTTGCTATTATTCTTCTATGAATAGTTAGTTATACAAACTATGTTATGCTATTTCTGCTATTATTCTTCTAACAGCATTTTCCAAATCATCCCAATATACTCCTGCATCTTCACCCAGTTAAACATGATTCAGTTTGTGAGTATTTCAGTTGAGTTCCTTTGTGATGGGCATTAAAGTCAAGAAGAATACAAATAGTTAAAGCCCAGGTGCAACAGAATCTTACTGTTTTCTACTCACTGACTTGGACAAACTTGCTGTTTTGCCTCAGCTTTTCCTTTTGTCATTGCGCTTCTGGTTTTTATTTCTATGCATTTATCACCTTTAGTGCACACATTTTCTCACTCCTTGCCTAACTCATTTTCAGGGAAGCACCTCAGCAGTATATCTGGAGAGCTCATATTTGTACTAGCAACAAACACACCGCAGAAATCTGAACGAGTGTAATCCAGAAGTGATAAGGTCCCAACCAAACATACCTAGTGGCCAAATCTCAGCTCATTCCAAAATGCCAATTTTTTTCAAATTAAGTTTTTAATAAACAGTTGGTCATTTAGAGATAGCACAGACCCTACTGCACTCAAGCAAAGAGCTTGGACACCTACGGCACTCAGCTTATGCCCAGGTAATTACAGGTTCCAGAAAATTTGCAAGGCTATAAGCAGATGGTCGTGTCTCAGTCTCACTGTGGCCACTCCAACTGTAATCATGTAAAGCTTTATTACACAATTAAAAACACATACATGAGGTCTTTCACTTGACAGGTCTATATTTAAGCAAGGACAAAGCAAGGTCAATAAGGACAAAGATTTTGGGAAGAGATAACAGGGTAGGTTGAATGTCTATTGGGAAATAAAGGGTGACAAAAGCCTCCTGGATTTCTGGGACTGAAAGGACACACACAAGTCATATTCCCCGCCACCTGCCCGTGACAGCACACAGAGGAAATGAGGTCAGGATTCAGCATACTTTGACAACACCGGCTTTTAATGCCTCAAAGGAGCAGGTTGTTCTTTGGCTTCCCTTTTACAGTAATTGTTGTGCCAAAGACTGACTTCATAATTATCCTGCATTCATGGGTTTTTTTCTCCTCTCTGACTACACACAGAAAACTGGCTGTTGATTAGAACTTTATTCAAGCATCCCCTGGTATCCAGCTCATCTGAAGCATGAGAAGGTAATTTAATTTTCACTCTTCTAGTCCCACAAGCTACACTCTGGGGGACAATAGAAAAGGAAGCAGGTCTGTGGGTCTCAGCTATTCTCCTTATTAGCTTAGTGACACAAAGAAAGAGATGAACTATGAATGAATGCTGCCTTTTCTGAGCCAGTTCTCATAGGCTTATGCTTCCTTCACACCCAGGAGACTGCCACTTCAGCTGGATAGGAGCTTCTCACATTGACTGGGTCACCTTGTAATGCAAAAGTAGCAGTAACACAGCAGCACAGCTAGTCTCTAAAACATCCCAGTCTTTCTTTATCCAGTGCTTGGTTGAAGTGAAACACCCCATTTTCACCAGAAGAAAAACAGCTCATTTGGAGGTGAGATGGAGGGAAATACCACCCAAACCAGACCCTAAGAAATGCTTTATCAAACTCATTTTGCAGTGAGAGGATTTGACACAAAATGTCCCAGATTCACAGGGAAAACAGACAGCAGATATCTCAGTTCACTCCACACAGGAGGTAACAGTGAAAGAGGGGAATGTGCCCCAGCAATGAGGCTACAAAACGTCTGTTTTCATTTGTTTGACAGTGAGTGAAGAACATTTTATCTGGGAAGTCATTCAGCAAACCCACTCTGTGTGGACATACAAAAGAGAACTGGCTTTGCTGCCTATGGAATAAAAAAGGTGTTTGCTAAAAGAGAAACTCATGTAGGGCTCTGAGTTGTGTAAGTCTTTCCCTTTGTGTTCAACAATCCCAGTGTCCATGTTTCTTGCTAAATCCTACTATATTCCAGTTCTGAGCTTAAAACTATCTTTGCCACTCTCAAAAAGTTTGAAGGCTGTTTGTTTCAAACCACTGAGTCAAGCCTCTGAGACAAAGTTGGTTCTTTTCTTAAAGTGTTCTTATAATTTGCAAAAACTCTCTCATAAGTGTATGTATCAGGTCACTGCTTGATTGATGCAAACTGTGTTATGTTGCTCGGTAAAATTTCTGCAATATCTTCAGAAGGTACATTATTGTCTGTGACTACAGAAACCAAACTCTATTTTGGTGCCTTCTGGTTTCAAGTACTAATTGAGAAGACCATGCAGGTAAATATTAATCAGCAGAAAGCAACTGCTATTGAAGTTGAAGAGCTCTTGACTTAAGATGTAGATAACAACTGAGGTGACAAATCTGATGTTTACTGAAAATTAGAATTGTGCAGTTTGTAAAAGTGTCAGAGACAACTTTGTAATGACACTGGCTTGAAATGGAGTTTATATTTGTTTCAACTTTCAGAAGTCAACTGAGGAACGTCAGACAGCACACAAAGGAGAAGTCTGAATAAAAAGAATAAACCAAGACCTTCTAAAAGTACCTGCAGGAGGACCTCATATAACTGCATTATGATTTTTAAGCTAGACCTTCAACTGAAAGTTGCCCATCTAATGGGCACATATGAAATCAATATTATTAGGTTTGGTTCACCTTACCTCAAAATTTGTCCCTGCTTTGCAAAATAAACCACGACAAATTCACTGATCTGCATAGTAATTGAATAATTAGCTAATTAGCATGGAAGCAGACATCCAGTGATGTATGCCTGTATATTCATTAGCAGCAAGCATTTCCTGATACAAGCAACAGAAAGAAATCCCAACCTGATAAATAAAATTCAAGCAAATTTCCTTTCCCTTTCAAGAAACTGAACAAGAACAGTTTTCTGAAAAAAAATCAGCAGTGATTAACCTGAAATAAAATGCCAGTTCAAAAAGACTAGCTTGAACATGTGATTATGAGGAAGTTAATTTCCTGAAATTTATAGGTTCTTGTAAAACCTATAGATGCACATCATGACTTAGATTAACTTTATTTTAAAGGGATATTGTGCAGAACGAAGGAGCTGCAGTTCTTTAATATCTTTTGGGCTTGCTGCTTAGTATTAAACAGGTTTTATGGGCAGAAAAAATAGTCCACTAATTTAATGTCTAGTCACTCACCTTGTCTTTGGTGACCGTTTAATATAAAGTGAACTAATAATATTAGTAAAAACATCAAATGACAAAGAAGTGGTCCCACACATGTTTTAATTTCCCTTTCTAGCTGCAAATTATGGCAGCTAACAATTGGCTGGCTTCCCATAAGTCAACATCTTCCATTACTCATATATGCTCCCCCAGAAGACATACTGTCTTAATTTATACTTAAACTTTGATCAACTCCCCACAAGTTTAGACATTGCTTGTAAAATATGCAAAGCACAACTTCTAGACAGGACAGTCCCACCTTGCCCAACAACTCATTCCCTTTTCTGCAGTGACCACTATTGCAAAATTCTGTGAAGTGCAACACAGTTCTTCACAAATGAACGTTTAACATGTTTTATTCAGCTTCTCTTCACTGCTGAATCTCCCCCTGTACCCAGCCCTGACGTACTTACTGAGCACGAGATGCAAACCTTAGACAGGGAACACCTGTAAAACCTTAAGGACATAGCTAAGAATACTGGAATTTGGCAGCTTTTTTGGATTATGTATCACTTCTACTTATTCTTCTAACTGGCATTTATTCTGTACAGGCATGACAGGCCATAAAAGGAGCTCGGTTTCCAAGTGCCTGCAATGACAGTTTGAATGCCAGTACTCAGCAATCCTTCAGACTAGGTGTGAAATTCTGATAAAATCAGCTGGCATTTGTGCTGCTGATTTCAACAGGATCAAGGCTTTATACTACCTCTGTTGGCTAACATGATTTAAGATGTGGGAAGGATCATTACAACAGTGAGCTATCAAGTTACCTTGATATATGGTCACCACAGAAATTTCTCAACTGCAGCTAGGTGGATTAAGATTCTCTTTTCCCCTGGGGCAATTTGGGAGTCCTTAGTGCTGAGGAGACCACTCCTTCACTTTCCTAACTTCAGGAATTTAGGTAGTATTACCCTTTATATATAAAATCCTGGAAGATAATTCTCCAAGGTTTAAAAAAATCCTCTAAGAGGGAAATGTGTAAAGATCCATCATAGCAGAAAGCCTTGTCAGATTAATGAGATACCTCTGTCTGTAATACAGTCAGGGATTTCAGCTGGATCACACTAATTGCCATTAAATGAAATCATCAGCCTGCCCTCTCCTCCAGACTGTATGGCAAGCCTGACAATGAATATATTCCCATTGAAGAGCAAATGACAATAAAAGGACAGAATTTAACAGAGTAATTTCCATTGCAAAAACTATTTCTTAGCCTATGAAATTCCCAACTCTGTACTAACCAGAGATGATTCCCAAAAGCACTGTGTGCTCGTTTATATTGGGTGTTCCAAGAGTTTTCACTGTATACAGACACGTTCTGAAGAGATTTATGCTATCTGAACATGACAGCAGCACAGAGTGACAACAGCACAGGCTGCAGTCCTTTTAAGAATTCCTGGAAATGCTTTATCCCATTTTCCCCTAATTCTGGCTATTAACCTGATGTGTAACAAGCTTTGGTATACAGGCACAAAGGACTAGGTCCCCTGTTAGTGCAGAACAGCAGATCTTTACTAAAGACACCAGAGTGGCATCTATAGTTTGGCAAGGGCCAACAAACAGGCCGAGGGCACAGCACCAAGTGAGAGGGGCTGAGCAGCACTGCTCTGTCCCCTGCATGCCAGGGGAAAGCAGCAGCACGTGCCTGCCTTTAGCCACAGCCTGAGGAGCTGCCAGGCACAGACAGGCAGAAAGCAGGACCCGACAATCCGTTGAGACTTTTCCATCCGAGCGTATCCATTAGAGTTGCATCTGATGTATACAGGCCCCTCGGTAAGCCTCCAGTAACAAAGAAAATTTACAAAAGTGTCCATGATTATATGGGTTAAGACCCATATTATTTTAGGATTATTTGTAATTTTATACTTATCTACACATACCAAATACTGGGTAGAATTTTATAAAGAGAAGATTCAACATTTGGACAGGATATGCAATATTTGACATCACAGTAAACTGCACATTCGAGGTGCAAGTTTTGCAATAACACAGCTCCCCTCTGCAGTCCACACAGTTTGTAACATCCTCATTCAGTACTTGGTATGGCATTCACCCTAACTGAAGGTACAGTGAAATTATCAGTCATGACAAAGGAGGATGGTCTTGCAGCTAGACAGCAAACTTGGGTCCAGATCAAGCCCAAGTCAAATGAGGACCAAATAAAGAGATTCAGTCTTAAAAACTTTCTTTACAGGCTTCAAATCAGATGCAACTTGTCTCAGCTTTGCCACTGACTGACTGTGGCATGTGAAAGCTAACAGGAAGTCACATCAATGGAGACTTTCAGAAGAACTTGATTATCTAAAAGGAACCTGAAGCAGAGACTTCAGTGCTCCATTTACGCATTTATGGATTTAATTCCCAAAATCACATATAAAGTCAAAAAAAAGTATAGTAGCAAAATATTCTGTATCCCAAATGCCAAATTATACTTCTGTATCTCTTTAGAATCACTCAGAGCTGATCAGATCCCACAGGACAGCTGTATCTCTGTGCAAGTTCTTAGAGACTCAGTGAACCTCTAACACAAATTAGAGCAGCAGACTTGGCACAAATGTTGCAGCAGCCAATATTTATTTACTTTAGTAAAATACAAGCAAAGGAAAAGATGTCTCAAATCTTTTTATCCAAACAAAATATAGGTTAGAGTAGTCACGGACACTTCCTATGTTTCCAAAGAGCCAGAAAACGATAAATAAAAGGTTAACATGAATTGAAGACAACTGTGTTAGAAACTATTCCACCTGGATTAAAATAGAGATTCTCTGGTCAAAGTGTACACCTGATTCTCCATCCCTACTGGACACTAAAACTTTCTCACTCGAGCAGTCTCCAGAGACAGGGAATGGATTGAGCCCTGGAGCAGTTGAACTGATTAATGGAGACACCAACAGTTTATGTATTCTTTGATTACTTGTGCACATTTTTAATGGCATCTTCAGATTCAAACAAGCTGCATGGCAAACCAGCCTGAAAAAAAACCCCAAGACACTTGGATGAACACAGATCAGGAATGCAGCCCAAGTTCTTCCCAGCACTGCTCTGGGACCACCACCAGCTCCAAGCAGAAGCACAGCACGTTGTCAACAGTCATTCCCTAATGCTCAGAGGGCCTTCATCAAAGCAAGTTTGTGTTTGTTGCACTCACCCTCAGGGAAATATTGCAGTCCAGACACGCAAGTGCTTGCGAGAATTCAAGGTGTGCCTTGCACAGCCAAGAGCAGTTTCAGGGTCTGATTTAACCTGGGGGAGCTGCTCATGGGCTGCTTAGGAGGTGCACGACGTCAGAGAGGAGCACTGCAGCTCCTGCCATTCTGTCCTACTCCCTCCATGCCAGTATGACAGAGGGTAGCAGGGATGTCTCCTGTATCCACCCATTCGTACCTCACACGAACAAGAAAGAATCAATCTCCTCAAACAGGAGATGCTTTGCTTGTGCAGCCATCTAAAGATACTCTGGACTTACAATACTGAGAATATATATATTCTCCTGGAAGGAATATATATATATACTCTTCAAAGCTTATGAATACTATGGAACCTGCTTCATCCATTCTGGGTTTTTCAAAGCACTTACTTGCTCCAGACAAGTATTTCATTAGCTGCAGCTGCAGGCTGAGCAGTGGGCCAGCTTACATGGAGCAGTTCAGCCAACAAGTAGGCTACCTTTACCAACAGGTGATTTTATGATCATTTGTATAGTAGTCCTTTCATTCCATAAAAAGTATACCTAGAGAAAACAGAGCATTGCAGTAATATTAAATCACTGGCCTTTGGTATGGTAAAAGCTTTAATGGCAGGCGGTGCTGAAAGATTTGAAGAAATAACAAGGGTTTTTGTTTGCACAGTTTACTGTTCCATATTTCAGTCTGACAGTCTGGAGAGATAAGAAAACAGAAGAGAAGGTAAAAGTGAACAGAAGCCTCAGAGAAAATCTAATTTCCATCTTTCTTTCAATGAGACTAACACCCAGCAAGAAGGAAAGTTAAATGCCCTTTCCCAAAAGAAGAATATGCAACTTGCTGCAGGCAAATAGGCAACATCAATGAGAATGGGATCCTTTACAAGATCAGGGATTCATTGGCTTTAAGGCTTTCTGTGCCTTGTTAGTCTTCTCCTGTGTCAGTCTGCTATGGACACAAAACTCATTCTGAGCACTCATGACACAGTTGTTTGTTTTTTATATCCTCTTTTCTGCCCATTGTTCACCAACAGTCTCAGCCTCAGCAGCCTGCATAACTGGTGTTACAGACCTTCCATCTCCTTCGAAATACAAGAGCTGTAAGATTTCACATACTTTGTAGCTGGTGACATTCAGTAGAGCAGGTCATATGTAAACACAAAGAAACATTCCAAATACATTTAGAAACCACATTGTTAATGCAAATCAAATGTAAACATCTTTAAGGGCAATTTGCTATTCATCATGCTGAGGGCCATCCGAACAGTCAGAATATTCAAATCCCAAATCATAAGCTCTTATTTTGATCCAACTATTTGGACTGTGAAACTCCTGACTCTAAATGGGCAAACCTATGCTATCGTGCTTCTAAAAAATTTTAAAATTAAGTGGATCAAATGTTTTTAACCAAAAGAAAAAATAAAACTGCTTCTGATATTCGGTAGCTCATTGGAAAAGGCCAAGTGTTCCATGCAAATAAAAAAAATTATATAGAAACCTTCAACCAGACCCTAAGCTATTAAAATTTAAAGATAACAAAGCAGGGCAGGTTTTTACCTTCCTTATTGAGGTTCAATTTTGTTAAAACCTTTGTGTTGTCCTGGTTACTGCAGCTATGGGCTTCAATCTGGTTTCTCACAGCTGTCCCCATTAAAATACATAAAATATATAAAAAAACACTCCTGCCTACTTTGATTTATAGCTTGTTCTGAGCTCAGTGAACTAAACATGTCACCTCTTGTATCAGCTGACAAATTCTAGAGGTCTTATTTTATATTGTCTTTAAGCCCAAGGTATAAGCTTGGGTTTGCTTCAATAGCTGGATTCTCAACCAGAAAAATCCATGTACCTCCTCTGCAGTCAGAATAGCTCGGCCTATTCATCTTTGCCATCCAAAGCCCCCTCACTGCACACACATGAAACAGCAACAGTTCTCTCCCCATGTACTACCCCACCACTGCACTTGACATGAACCTAATAAGGGTAAGAGTGACTTCAAGGCATTAGCTGTGTCTTTGCTAAGGGAAAGCCACACTCCCAAGGCCCCATCACAGCTGAATCACCACAAACAGGGCACACAGCAGGTACCTCTGCCCGTGCTCCCGAGCCCAGCAGCAGCAACGCCCCGGCTGGAGAATCGCAAGCTGAACATGTTCTGTATCCCATACGCAGTTCCATTCACAGAATCACAGAATCCTCTAGGTTGGAAAAGACCCCCAAGTTCATCCAGTCCAACCTTTGACCAGTTGCCACATTGCCAGCTAGACCAGAGGACTGAGTGCCTTGTCCAGTTGTTTCTTGAACACCTCCAGGGATGGTGGCTCCATCACGTCCCTGGGCAGCCCCTTTCAGGGTTCTGACAACACTTTTGTGAAGAAATTCCTATCCCATAGTGTAGTAACCTCATAGTAAACATTCTGCTACACATGATTCTCTTCAGGATTCTCTAGGAAGAAGAGAAGGCTGATTTATCTGCCAGATGCTGTCAACGTGCTGTCTCAGCAAGCCCCAGTGGGATGGACTGGAGACCAGCACACACCACAGGCAGAGATGTCTCTCAGACTGGTGGGATACCTGCCTTGTCCCTCCTGCTGTGCTTCTGAGCTCATCCAACACAAACACCAAGCTAGGCCTGTATCCAAAGCACTTGTATCAAGAGCAGGTTTGTCTTCAACACACACTGCAGCCCAGGGCAGGTGGGGACACCAACAGCGAGGAGTCAGGGACGTCACCTTCCAGCCCCTCCACAGCCACTTGCACACCAAGGAAAGGGACATGCAGGAGGTGCAACTGGCTGCTACTCTGGGTAAGGGTAGCCTGGAGACACATAAAGGAAGTTCTGGATTGGATGTGCAGCAGAAAAGAGGATTTGATCAGTCTGAACTGAGCCCATGGTACTGGCATTTCCATGTGCCATATATCCAAAACCAGCTGTAAAATATGTCAGTGACATTTGCAGTGTTCTGAAATTTAAGTCACCAATTATTCCCCCAGCCCCTTGTTTATCGCCTCAATAACCCATGAAGGAAAGGTGAAAGGCCAACCAATGAAAACACTGAATATTAAAAAGGTTAAAGTCTATAAGTGCATTAAAAGTTTACAGTTTTGCTACTGACTACACTGGGGATATAAATGCTGTTGTCTTGTTCTCATGACAACGACAAAAAAGTGGGACAAAAAACCCCTGTTCTTGTGGTAAATCTTGTGGAAATCATCGGTTACAAATTTAACTCTTTCTGTTTGCAATTTGCAGGGTTTCACTTCTAGAGATAGACCAAATGCAGAGTCAGAGCAAGAGGATTAAATAGCCTCTAGTGACAATTCAGATGACTGATCTCCATATTGATTGCACTTCTCATAGATGTTATTTTAATTTTGAATATGTTATTGGATATCTGAATGCCAGATTATCTATCCACTGTGGTTAAACAGATGGAGTGAATAATGCATTCCTATTTGCCTTTCTTTGATCATTTCATTTGTGTTTCAAAGCTGGCACAGAACAGCTGCTTAAGGTACAGAGCTCAAAAGACATTCTAAATCTAAATGGCTGACACTTGATGAGGCATAAAGCCTGCAGGACATGCTTCCTGTAAGGACACACAATGCTCAGGGCTGCAGGTTTATTATTATTATTATTATTAATCACTCACCTAAGAAAGTATATTGAAATTAATTATCTCAAGTATTCCTTTAAAAAACAACCTTAGGGATCTTATCTGCTGAGGACAGAAAAATCAGTTAACTAATGTAAGAGTCCTCTGGAACCTTATAGTGAATGAAACAAACATGATTAAGTTTTGCAAGAAGTCTGATTAGACTCATTAGTACTTTTCTTGTCAGAGAAATCACAAACAAAATAAGTCCTAATAGGAGCATAAGATTGTTCCTTATGGTTTTACCATCTCCATTTAATTGCACATTTAAGATGGAATATTTAAGAACTATTTCATTCATATTCCAAGTAGTAACATGATGTGCTCCTACTAACTTAGCTGAAAATGGTAAAAACCTGTAATCTCAGACTTGGGTAATGTACTTGAATGGCACTTACCAGTCTGACTACTCTAACCCTACACAAAACCAGTGTTAAACAGCTTACAGGTAATGAAAGGAATTAAAGAATTAATTTCCAGTGAGAAATCATATTGGAATGTGAGAGCTGTAATGACCAAATGATGCTAATCAATGTATTGTATTCCATCTCACACCACAGAAAGAAAGGTCAGCAGGTGAGAGATGAATGAAAAGATGTGAATAAAATCCTGGGTGATTTTTCAGAGCACTTTGATTATTTATCATGATACGTCCAATTAAAGATACTAATTTAAACCACCAAATATTTTAGCCTTAAACTGCATTATAGCCCTACTTTGCATTTAACAATAGAGGACACAGAAGAAAATCCATGCACTAGAGAGCTGTAAGTTGATTCTAAAAGTAATGCACTCCTAGGAGTGAATAGCAGTTGAATGTTATTGCCCCTAAGTGCTGCTGGAGGACTAGTAGGATCACAAGAATACATAACAGCAGCAGAGAGGAACTGGCAGATAATTTTAGGCTCCTATACAGCAGTGCTGAAACAGCTATCAAAATATTGCGTCCACTCCTCATGCCCACATTTTCAAAATAATTTTTTTTTAAATACATGAAAAGATTTTAGGGAAGAAAACTGTATTCAAAGGTTGGGTTAAACTCTTTGGAGAGAAAAGTAATTTTAAAAAATAGGAGGTAGATTAGTTTAGGAGAAAAAAAAATATCTGCTGCTGAAGAACTCTTTAATTTGGTCAAAGAAACTGCAGGAGAAAGTTATGCCTGACAAATGCAAACTGTCCTTCAACAGTGAGGGCAATTAACTAGTAAAAAAACCAACAAACTAACAAAAAGATGGAAACCCTCGCTTGATCCATGTCTTCTCATCAAGAGTCTGGAAGTGGGGCAGAGGAGAGACAGATCATACAGTCTCATCATGACTAGAAAATGTATTATACAAAAAAGTCTCTTTTGTTGCTCAACTCCATAGAAGAGAACATTCATTTAGTAAAGACAAGGGTTATACAAAAGATCTTATAATTTTATGAACCATAGTATTTTGAGGAGCAAGTGTGGATTCCACACAGCTTCATCATGCTTTCAGAGCATGATGAGCAAAAGTAAGTGTATTCATTTTCCTGTCAAACTGGTTCTGACTAAATTAACACAGTTAATGCAAGAGACAGTTTTCTTTCCTCTGAAAACAACCTCCACATCCTGAAATTGCTCAAGCAGAGAAAAAAAAAGGATTTGGAAGTACAGCTAATATAACTCACATCCCCAAAATAAGCCAGCCTGTCTCAGCTTCCTGAGGAGCACTATCCTGCCCGTCCAGGTGGAGTGTCAGCTCACCTGTCTGAGGCATCAGTCAAGGCTGCAGGTGGAGAGGATTAAGCTTTTACCTCCTCTTTTCTCCAGAGAAGTGCTCCCTGTGGAGCAGTGTGCTGCTAAGTCAGGAGCCGGGACAGACAACCACACTTCAGGTTCTTACCCCTCCACTGAAAATCAGCCACGCAGGGTCTGCTGCTCCGGGGGTCATTTCACAGCTGGCAGCGGCAGACGAGAAGTCACTGCCTTGAAAAGACAAAGAGGAAGTCGAGTTGTGTAGAAGGTTCAAGGTAATTCAGTCAAACGTTAGACAAATGCCTAAAAACCCGGAATGTGTAACCAAAATAAGGGGCTCGTGGTGCTGAGGGAAGGGGCTGCCTGGTCCTGAGGGAAGAGGAGGCCTCAGCTGCCTCACGGCACTGCCCCCGAGGGAGAGACTCCCCCTCAGCACGGACCTGGACTGGGAGCAGCCTGAAAGATAAACCAGCACTGCACACCACAGCTTTCAAACACTGCCATATAATTTTTCATGAGCTCACCATCAGCCCCTTACAGGCTCTGTCAGCAGCACAGTGTCACTGTCCCTCCACAGAACGGTGGCTGCCACACAGAGCCACCACACTCCAGGAGATTCTAAGTGTTCAGGTCCTACCAAGGGAGCCTTTCATGAGCTACTGAAAGACTGATTTTCACCAGATTTGACTGAAGCTACGCCTCCAAACAGGCCTATTTTATCTTTATAACATACAGGACCACACTTTACTGCTTACTGTAGTATTCTATTCAGCACCAAAGTTCCCAATAAATTAGACCCTTGCAAAGCAAACTTAAATTCTCAAAGACCTTGAAAAACTTTACATAGGCTCCAAAATCAGTTAAATGTGACTATGTTGAATGCTGCAGTATCTTTAAATATTGACTGTACCATTAGTTATGCCAAGCTAAGTGCTTAACTGCAATTTAAGGCTAAGCACACTCTCTTATTAAAGCATATCAACAGAAGGATGAGAATTTAGGAATGCTCCACAAAGCTCTATTCACAAATCCATCAGAGGTCAATAGCTGTCTCTCATGATCTCCTTTAAAACAAAAAGTAACACATCATGTAAGACACCCACTCATCACTGGTTGTCACTGACAGAAAGTCTCAGAGGAGTCCAAACCAGCTGATTGACTGTGAGCTCTGTGTGACAGGGGAGATTCCCAGGGCAGCAGCAGGCCTGCTCTGTCCAGAAACACATACCTGCATAAAAGGCATTAAAGGCACATGGCTGAGCTAGAAGAGAAAAGCACAGGGAATGATGCAGCTTTACAGTGTCTAAGAAGAAAGGTTTCAAGGGTAAAATCACAAGATCACAGGTTTTCTGCAGTTGTGTCACCAGTGCTGCACCTGCTGCTAAACAAGTGCTTGTTTTTGTACCCAGTGCTCTGGGGTGTGGGAGCAGTGATAGACGAGCACTTGCCATCAGCGTGTTAAGCTGTTCACTATGGGAAGCTGTCCTGTTCCATGCTGCACTGCATCATTTTAATCAGTGTCCCGCTGCTTTGTCAAGCACATTAAAGCACTAGCTATAAGCTTTCCTATTTACTCTTCAACCCAAGTTATACTGCACACATAACACAGGGGATGGAGATCCAGATATAACATATGGCTTGTGTGATGGGTGGGAAGATAATGTGGAGTGTATAGTTCATCTCTGAAGTAGGAAATAATTCACAAGTGAGGAAAAGATATCAAGTTTTTCCTTACCAATCAAGAAATACACAAGTTAATGAAGGTCAGCTCTTGGTATATTTAAGCAAATTTTTTTTTATCTTTTAATTTCCTGATAATCCTGATTTAGGAATGCAAAGGCTCTACCTTAGAGGGCTAGTAAGGACTGTTTGAAAACAGTGATTATTGCTAAGCACACGCAAACAATTTTAGCTTGCATATCAAGAATACCTCCTGCTCATTTTGGAATTATGGCTCTATAAATCTGTCAAGAGGCCATCTGAGATTAATAACCATGCACTGGGGAAGAATCTTCCAAAGCCTAAGATGTAAGCAGTGCTTCTATAAATCTTGCCCTTTCTTGGCCAGACTTTGTGATATTGTCCCTTATTTCCAGTGGCTGGTTCAAATCAAACCCAAAGCAGCTTCTGGCTTTTCTCAGTCAACAGTACAGCCTTGAGACTACAGGCTCTTAGAATGTGAGACTGAAAGTTCCCCTTTCCCAAATCCTTCAGCAGTGAAACCAAAAAGTTTTTGCAAGCCTGAAACAGTGTGGTATTTGCTATTCTGACAAATGGTTTCTCTCAATGATGGTCTGAAAGACCACTATTACAAAACACTTTAGAAGTGTTATCACTGTCAGACTAGAGGAAAAAGGTGACCTGGAAGGGAATCCCTAAGAGATATTTTACAGAGTGCTGTCACTATTAATCTGCAGTTAAATTTCTGAACATAAAATACTTGGAACCTGGCTTCTTTACCATTGTCTCATTAAAAAGTAAAGAATCTAAACCATGTGGCTTCTTTATAGGCTTGCATCCTTCACAGCACAGTCACACGATCCACAGCCAACCCTACAAGAAAATGAGCCCCTGTAGTCATTCCAAATGACATTCTGGACAGCAGCCACCTGGACCATCTCCCACAGACAGCAGTGGCTGCTGCTCCTTTACAAGTTCACCTTTAAACTAGGAAGCCAAAGAACTGCTCAGGACTGCCCAGCTGGGAAGTCAGTGTGGACCAGAACCAGCCTTGGGAGCTGCTCCTCCATCTCTACACAGCACAGGACACCCGTGTTGCCAATAAGTAGAGAGCAGACTCCAGGCTCATGTGCTGCTTCTTGGCAAAACAGGCCAGTTCATGCAAAGCCACAGGCTGCTGTGGTTCAGCTGCTTTCACTGCCAGTGCCAGATCATTGAATTAGCTGTAAAAAACAGCAGCTTGAAGTGTCGAGGCACTAACAGACTAGATATCTTGCTCTGTTTCCAGAATGGAATAAGCTACCTAACACAGTCACTCTTAGGCCAGTCAGTGTACAGAGTTAGCATGGAACGAGTTCACATGCTGGCTCACAAACTGGGTGCTTGTAAACAGCCATGAGACATGATCAGGCTTTGTATCTACCTTGTACAGAAAGTCAAAGGCAGAACTGATCATCAAATCCAGTGGATAAAATAGGGCTTTATTTATCCTGACCCATAGCTGTGCTTATTAGCATCTTGTAACACCACTGCTGTGGGTTACAACCCCTTCTGTGTTGGCCACTTTTCTCATCATGTGTTTTTACAGCTTCTGTGATACCATGCATAGAGGAAAAGATTAAATACTGAAAACTGAGCTCTTCACATAGATGATACTTAGAAAAACTCACCTGTGCTACCCCATTCAATATACAGATCTATTGGAACAGTGAGGTATATCTATGTATATCCCCAAAATATTTCCCTCCTGTGTGCAGCATACGTGAAAATTTCAGAAGGAAAAAAAATTAAAATAGCAATGAAACACCCAGTGCTGTGCATACAGTTGTGTTTCAGCCAGGGACACCCTCAGCCTATCTCCAGCAGCCCATACAAGCAAACTTTAGGTGCAAAAGCAAGTTCCATCACTATCACTGAAATCAGGCAGCTGCAGCCACTAGAACTCCACTGCACAAGTACCCAGGGTAAATTTGGTGGAAACGTGACTCCACAGGAAATGAAAACTTAAAATAAAAGATACAGCAGATTACACCATTAATTGAAAAATATTTTGGTAACAGTAGTCTAATTGGTAAAGCTCTGGATGAGGCATCAGTCTGGGTTTAATTTCCAGTTCTAAAGCTAGTGTGTCTGCGTCCCTTAAAAAAAGGCACCTTAATGTGAAGCTACTTAAGTTTCACACACATATCCTGCTGAGCATGCAGGAACCTATAAATGAATTAATCTGACCTGATAGATCTGTAGCAAAGATTTACATGATAACCCATCACACCAAGCATGAGAACCACAATACAGGTCATCTAAAGGATCATCAGTTCTTAGAAGCTTTTTTCTGCACAGCATTCAAAAGTTTGGACCCCACAGGGATAAATCTGATCCCCAGTGTGTTACAGACTTTTTTACCTCTCAGACCGTTTGCTCACATGGAGCCCAAGGACAGTCTTCCAGAGCACACGCTCTTCCTGCAAGCAGCAGCCAGAGGAAAGCTCTTCAGGCTCTTTTCCTACTCATTCCTCTTACTTGCCTTGTCCATTCATGTTGGAGGCTTTTAAGGAAAGGACTGTGCTTTAAGATTTTATACTCCCTAACTGCAGTCTTAGGTAAACACGCTCTTTAAATATAACTTATGAATATACTCTATTAACCTTTCACTTTATACCTTGATTTAACAGCAAAGTGTAACATTTCTCTGTGTTTATTTTGCTAACTTCAATTCTGGTTCACAAAGCAAACTTTCAACTTACTATTTTCTATTTGTAAAACCCAGTTAAAGACAGACCTATTTTAGTGATGGGTAAATTGATGAATGATACAAACTGGAAAAGCTGCTCCCCAGCAGGCCAAATGAAAAATTCATCTCTCAGTGAACTTAAAATCAAAACAAATTAATGTATACTTGTGAAAAGTATACAGTTACTGCACTTGGAAACCTTTTTTTTGACAGCTCCTAGAAAGTTGATGTGTACATGCCAGGAGTTTTTATATGAATGTCATTAACTGAAATACTGCCCACACGTGTGCCACACTCTGGCACTGTGGATTGTCCCCTTGCTCTTTTGCAGTAATAGAAGAGTGGAGGCTGAAAAGACAACTAGCAAAAAAAGAAATTCCATATGTGTTGTACACCTATGTTGGAAGTTCTTATTTGTAATGCTCTGGACTGCAAACTGGAGTTATAAGGCAAAAGCACATGTTATGGTGACCTGTACATGGAACTAGTGTTGACTTCCCACTAACGGATTGCTCCATGAAAAGCAGTGATTTGGAAAGAAAGCTTGTTTCTAAGTACAATATTCTGTAACAGAAGGGTTTCAGTTTAATTTTGGGAAGTCGTGTATATGGCTTGGGTATGAGTTTTCTCCATTAGTATAACAAATCAATTTCTTACATATTAAATTCACTACTTTGTTGAAAAGTTGCTAAATGCAACTGAAGGTAATGAATTCTCATAGTCATTGCTACCGTTATTATCATCTACGATCTAAAAGAGATTTAAAGTAAGTTTAATTAAAAGGCAAATGTCAAGGCTTTGATTATGCCTCTAACATGACTGAACTCAGACTAAGGCAACTCACGACTGAGAGAACAAAACACCAACCACTGCAGTCACATGCTGGCATTTGTAACTCTACAGGCCCTGGTTCTTGCAAATCTGAAAAGCTGAAAACGAACAAAACCCAGTTAGTGTGATTTTCCATGACTTACAGCATGGAGAAGAAGCAAACGGTGCTGCACAGAGGAGGTGCAGCCTCTCCACATTGCAGGGACAGGGCTGCCAGGCACCATTTCCCTGTTCAAACACAGGCAGGGGGAAGAACAGGCTCCACTTCTGCGCTTTGTTTCACATCCAGCTGTGCCTTCAGGGAAGTGTAGTTTGAGTAAGTTTTCTCAGTTTTAAAAATCCCATCAGCTGCTCCCACACAGGTACCAGCAAGCCCATAGCAGATGACTGTGTCAGGAAAAGAGACAGGGGCAAACAAATACGGAGGCTCTTAATGCCTAAAGCTTTATCAGTGAGGATTCATCATGATAGAAAAGAATTTTCAACAACATTGAAAGCCACTGTAGCTTTGGGAAAAGGTCATGGAGACTACACCAAGCAATGACTTCAACAGAACCGGTGCTTTTACATATCTGGCTTTGACTTTGAAAAGGGCATTTTCCCCAGTGACAATGATCAGTGGAGTTTCAGGTTTGATATTTCTTTCCCAGCAAGTGTTTGGGTCTTGCAACAAACATAAGGGACTTGCAAAAGAGATGGATTTTTTTAAATTATTTTTTCGAAATTCTTCTTTACCTGGAAGCAATAAATGCCCAGCTGGCTTCTGAAGACTCTGGACTGTACCTCTAAATCCTCAGCAAATAAAATTAGTGCCAGGTTCTCCATGTTGACTGTGCAAATCCCACTGTTACTAGCACAGTTACTTGCTTGTGCAGAGTAAGAGGACAGAACAAAATCAGAAGCCTTTGCATAGCCTGGAAGGGGAGATTAAGAATCTGAAATATATTATTCTACTGGAAAGAAGGAAGAAGCAAGATTATCCTATGAAAACACTAAATTGTAATGACATATTTATTTAATCATTTGTGCACAATCATTAAGAAAAGAAAGGAAGTGAAATAATAGTGTATATACCCAGAGTCCAAAGTCCCCCTATCCCCCAGGGCATCCCAGCAAGGCTACCACAGATAACAAGGCATATTCTGATCAATAAGATGCTTTCAGCCTGCTCATTTATGCATTAATGAAATGTGTGCAGCAGTTCACTCAGCTGATAAAGGTTCCCACAGGGGACTATGTCCAAGGGAAAACAAATTACCAAAATGAACGAAAGTGATTAGAAGAAGAAAAGAGATGATGAAGTGCAGCTTGGGGAGAAGTCAGAGCCAACTGTTCCTTTCGTCACCGTGTGCCACCCTTCCTCTCCGTCAGCTCACAAGGGGTAGCAAGGAAATATCCCAACACATAGACTTCTGTCTGTACACAGAAAAACAGCCTGGATTTCACCCAGTCTAACCCCTTTATTTAACAGTGTCCTGTAGATAGATGCTCTTCTTTAATCCAAACTGAAAAGCAGCTACTGAAACAATGGCAAAAGCCTGGCTCTGGCTTTAGAAATCCCACATCCATCCAGAGCCCCCTGGCACCAAGGCCACTTGGGAAGAAGTCAGGCTAGGTCTGCTGGCTCATATCATTACCCACGACCTCTGGTAACAGCATCAGGTCAAACCCCAGAGGGTTGCTGTGCAGAGCCCCATGCTCAGCCCAACAACAAGCACACGGTTCCCAGAGCTCAGCAAGTGCAGCCCCCACGTGCAGAGCTGCACGGCCTCAGTTTGTGTTCTGTCCTCCCCTCCTCAAAAAAAACCCCAACAAAGCATCTTACTTGCCTCCTCCAGCTTCTGGAGAGAAAAATCAGCCTTCTGAGCATTCAGAGGAGCAGATGGTGGTTCAATGGGAGCACGTATCCCAAAATCACTACGGCACAAATACCTTTGCACAGCACGAGGGAATCATGTTGCTGCATCTGTAGGGTGTTTTCTTAAAAAAAGAAAAATTTGGTACTGAGTGAAGAAGCTATGATTTGCTATTAGAAATTTCATGACTTTTCATAAATGAGGTCAAGGTCAGTAATTCTGATTACTATCTACATTCCAGATAGGTTTCTGCTTGTTCATCCTTTAGCTGTCTGTGACAACTAGGAAACTGTGCTGTGAAATAATATCATTTTACCAAAAAACAACTGCTCCAGCACTGACTGCACTAATGATGTACCAAAACTCTTTGTAAAAAGTACATGGCAAGGAAAAACTCTTTAGAAGCAGATGACAGAACTTGATTTCTAAATATCAAGTTGTTCTGAGGCTGTGCCCTGAACAGCAGTGTAAGGTACATATAAAACCCATGTAACACAGAATCAGTTTCAGGAGAGCTCAGAGATAACAAATCTGCATGTGTAGGCTGTCCAAAGCAGTACAATTCATCTCACAATATAAAGGAGAGAAGAGTGATGTTCCCTGTCTCTTCCTGATGAAGCATTTTACAGCACTGTAGGTGTACATATTATGCATGGAATTGTGTGGCTTGTTTGCCCTTTTAGAGAGCTGTGCTTAGAAATAAATAAGGTGCATCAGAAGTAGAGAGAGATAGAAGCCATTTCTGAGCTGCACCATGAATGAGTCTGCATGGTTTCCCAAAGGAGAGACATGAATCTAAGGACAGGGGAATGCAGAATGGCTAAAGTTACAAAGAAGGCACTACTGGGACCAGCAAAAGGGGAATTTGCCTGCAATTTCCCATCACTGAGTCTTTCCCAATTGACTGAAAGCTAAAGCAGCAACTCCATTAGTGTTTTATAGAGTTCACAAATCAATGTGAAATTCCATATGCTTTGCAGAGACACCAGCACAGACGTGTTTAGGAGTATTTATTCACATCTATAGAGTGTATGTAAGTATACAGAGAGATAAGGGCCCTCCTCTGCATCCAGATTTGCATGAAGTCAAACAAATTGATGCAGTATTTGGCAGGGGATGTAGGAGGATTCACAGAGCCATGCCACTGAACTTGTCAGCTAAAATATTTCATTCTGTTATTGGAAATCATTATTCTCACTGTCTAGAAATCTCCTCGTATTTTGAGTGGTTTGTGAAGCAAATGGAACTGCACCAGTAAAGCCATTCAGAATATAAAGTGTCATGGCAAAAATGTAATGTATCTTGAGAATTAAACATTGGTATTGAGCTCCTTTCCAGGTTAATCACTCTTCTGCCAGTAGCTGTATTTCTTCTTTCCAAACGCTCTTAACACAGGTTTTTGTTAAGACATTCCTTCAATAATCCAATGTGGAGAACACATTCTGTTTCAGCTGAGGGGAACTCATGACTTCCAGTATTTAGAAGTGACCCCAGAAAGGGAAATTGCCTTTGCCTCTCTCTCTGTGCTGGTCCCAACAGGGCCTGCCTAGTAACTTCAGCCATTCTGGCTTCCACTCTCTGCTAGAAGTGTAAACTTCTGTGCACATTTTTGTCTTTTCTTTTTTTTTTTTTTTTTAATACTACATTAGAATCAGGGAGATACATAAAACCAGCAAGGATGGATAGCGAAATTTAGCCCAACTCAGGAAACAGTTGCATACCTTTATGTACTGGAGGGAGACACTAGATGAAAACAATCTTTTTGCCTTAATGAAAGGTCCTCAGTGTTGCAAACCTACAAGTTGCTAAGGGATGCCTGCTCAGATTTTTCCCCAAATCTTTTAAGTAAGTTCCCATATGAATTCAAAAGACGGTTTCATCTCCTGAACACTTCTGAGGTAGCATTTCCATAAGCAACACACTGATCTGGAGGGCTGTGCTGCTCCTTGGAGGGGGCTGGATACCTCCAGCAGAACATTTCTCTTTCATCACACACAGCATCCCGGGCCAAGCTGATGGCTTGGAAGCTTTCTCCATCTTACTGTGGTGAAAGGCACCTTCACTAATTTAATCACTACTGCAAGCAGCATCAGTACATCTAAAAACAACTCACTTGAAAAAGGAGAAATTTTCCAAAATCTGCATTTCTATTCCTTTTTAATAAAGCCCAAGCTTGCTAACAATATGCTGTGGCACAATGGAAAATTCTCATCTATAAAGTAACGTAAAATCTATCTGGTGTGTGGGAAGAAGATAAGGGCTGTTTATCAACAGGAATAAAATGATTGAACTTGGAAATAAGATGGTGGATATCCTTCATTTGCAGGCTGCACAGATGCAATTAGCAACACAAAGAAGGTATTCACCATTTCAAAAATCTTAGTGCACTGATGCATCTTGCTAAACCTATCTGCAGTGAAAGGTTCTGCCTCAGAATGCTATTAATTTTAAACACAGAAAATTTGAAATTCATCAGTGTTTGTATTCTAAATAAAATGCATTTGTTTAAATGATGTATATATTCTCAATACTTGCACACAAATATGTATGCTTGTACTTCCCTGTGATAAGACTTCAGTCATTTTTATTTTCTATTAAATATCTATATAATTGACACGAACATTTTTTATCTCATTTCGTTCAGCATGCATGGTCATTTATAGATCTAGACACAAATACCATCTGAAGTGAGAATACAAAATAAAGCTTTTTTTCCTTAATGTGCAAATTTAAGAACTCTTTCTATAATTTATTTTCTCATTTCTTTTCTACCAGATTGTACTTGCATTTAGTATCACTTCAGCTGAAGCACAACGTAAATTTCTCACCAAAAGACTCCATCTTCAGAAGAAACGTCTGTGTTTCCAGGCTTTGTATCGCCTATTTAACATTTTTCAAATTAAATCTCTCCTCGATGAATCCCGTATATTGCTCAGCAGTTATTGAAATTTATGAACATGTTTAAGCTTTTTCATACTGCTGTTAACCACTATGATTGCCTCCTTTAAATCTTCCATTTTATAGCTATCACTTCAGCAGACTGTGTTGGTGACATTCATGAATTTCTCAGATCACAGCCGTGCCCATACTTAACATCTCGGGGTAGAGTTATGCTTCCAAAGCCATTCCTGGGTTGTCTGCTTTAACCTCCTGCTCCACTGAATCCCCAAATGTTCTGCCATCAGACTGGCAGAAGACTCGTGTTCTGGGGAATGAGCACTACAATCAGTGAGTTGGATGGTCACCTCTGCCCCCGCTGTGCAGAAAACCCAGCAGCAGTTGTTCTCAGCTCTTCCAATCCCACTGACACAACAGCACCAGCTCAGAGACAAGGGAGAGGTGCATTCTTTGCATGAGAAATGACAGCAGGGGTGAAGCCCATGGGCAGAGTAAGTCTAACTGTGAAGCAGAAAGCTTCACCATCATCTTTCCCTAGGGAATATGTAGGTAGGCCTGGCTACTGTCTCAAACCACCCAGCACCCACGATCCAACTCAGCTTACAAAGCTTTTCTATTCCTTCCCCTGCTCCGGTATCCTCCCTCTTTCCTTGGTCACTGCCTAATGCACAGAGTGAAGCAGAGACCGAGGGTGCTGAGCTGTGGGGAAAGCCTGTCCACACGTGCACCTCGTGGCACTGCCCACAGTGACAAGCACTGTAAAAGCTCTATCAGGTCTGAGTGAGCAGGAGAGCTCCCTCCTGGAGTCCTGCTCTCCAGATGCCCCCAAGGCAGCTCCTTCCCTGGGTATGCCAGAGCAGTGGGCAGTGTCCCACGCGGGCAGGAGGAGCTGCAGGGCTGCGTGGAGACAGAGCAAAGCCCACACCACACTAATGGGTAGGAGCACACCACCCTTGTACAAATAAAGTACAAATAATGTACTTTATTGGTACCACACACTAACAACAACACACATCTGGCACAAAGCCAGGTACTTAAGACTAGGGTCAGCCTACTACAGCATATGAGAACAGCACTGGATCCAACCTCAAACACCTTTAGAGGCTGAGCCCCTTCACAATAGACATTTACACCCCTGATTCTATTCTGCCTAAGGTTTACAGATTCATATTTCTTTTTGAAAATGAGACATTCTCATTAGTGGGGTTCACAGTACCAGTGTTTTTAACTCTGGTCTACTGTGGCAGTTTGAGCCACATTAGAAATCCAAAATCCAATTTCCAGGTTTCCCCCCACCCCTTCCCACAATTTATCCTAACACCGGAGAGAAACTTTCAGGCCAGAGGCTTCTGTAGGGGAAGGGGGAAGTATATACATTTATTTACACAAATAAACATACTGTACAAACTAAAAGCAACTATATATATATATTTACATTTTTGTCAGTCAGTCCTTTCAAGCCCCTCCTTTAACTACTTTAGTCCAGAAGCAGCTTTTCAAGGCTGATATGTAACACATCTTTGCCGTGGGAGTGTTCTGGACTCCTGAACACTCCCTCCTCACCAAGTTCTAGTTGTTTGTTGCAGTCTCTCTCCTCACGAAGTCCAAGAAGATAGCTTTGAGCCCTTGCTCCTCTGCTGCTGTGTGATCTCTCCCTCTCGTACCTCGGTTCTGTGGCTGCTGCAGTGCAGTTCAGCTTATCAAGTGTCTGTGTCCTGGACTGTTGATTTCTCCTCGGGTTTTCGGCTGTCCTGCGTTTTAGATCACGGCACAGACATCCCCCGGGCCCCCCTCTCTCTCTCTGGGGTCCGTCTCCAGTTCTTACCTGGGATTTCCTCCCCAGCAATGGACCCTCCTCGGCCCGTCCTGGCTCTGCTGCAGTGCTGAGCCCTCACATCCACTCTCTAAAGAGCCAGAGGGAAAACCAGCCCTGCTCTGCTGCAGTGCTGAGCCCTCACATCCACTCTCTAAAGAGCCAGAGGGAAAACCAGCCCTGCTCTGCTGCAGTGCTGAGCCCTCACATCCACTCTCTAAAGAGCCAGAGGGAAAACCAGCCCTGCTCTGCGGCCTGGCTGCACAGGGGGGGAGGAGAAGAGGGCCTGGCCGCAGGGCCTGCCTCTCTCTCCCACTTACCATTGTTTGTGAGTCTCATCCCTCACAAACATGCTCTCATTCCAGTGCTGTCTCCAGCTCTGGCCTAGGCAGAGTTAGGGGGGCTGCAGGGCTCCCCTCTTCCCCCTGGAGGGGCAGAGAAGGAGCCCAGCCACCCCCTGGCCTTCAACACCTACACCCAGCAGACACCAACAGCAAAACAACCCAGACAGAGCTGCCAACAGCTTCTGGGGCTGTGATATGTGATTTTGAGCAGAAGCGAACAACGTGGACAGTGACTGGCTCTCCAGGGAACACTGCCCTGGCACCCAGTCACCTCTGAGCCCCCCAGCCTCTTGGGGGGAAGGGGGGCAATCTCAACCTATGACATCTACAATCCCAAAGCACTGCAGAAGGTATGTGAGGAAAGGCAAGTCTGCCATTAGGATGCTCACACTCACTTCCCCAACACCTGCACTACTTCCCTGGCAAACTTCTGATTTCTTGACACACACCCCTCACCAAACACAACACAAACACATGCATGCACACAGACACAGATATTGTGGGAAAAATCAGAGAGGACTTGCCTGCTAGGTGAAAACATCTCCTTTTCTTCTCAGCATTGTGGATATTTTACACCTAGAGCAACTTTCTTCAAACTCCAACAGAAAAGAGAAATTCAGCTGAAAATTATTCTGCAATCAAGTATGCAAAATCAGGCTTGTCCAGTTATCAGGGCTGGAAGAGGAAGGCTGATCTTTCTAAAACACACAAAGTCCTAGTTCTGTTCTCACTCATGCAACAAAGCCCAAAGCTGATGAAGACACAAACTATACAATGAACATAAATGCTTTTGTCACCCCACCTCCCTTAGTCTTCTAAGCTATAGGTCCTCAGGGCAGGGACTACCCCAGCACATGAATATATTCTTGCACCTAATCCCGAGGTGCAAATCTAGTCAGCATCTCTCCCTCTTTACAACACAGACACACTCGTAGCTCCCAGCAAAAAACCACAGAAATTCCATGCAAAACCTATAGCAAATTCAATAGTGATTATTAATGAATTTTACTTGTTCTAAATACTCAGGCTCTTTTTCACCAGGGATATACCATGTGGATTCATGCCCAGCTAAACCAGGTGATGGTCTGGGGCTGCCTGTGCCATATCTTTGAGAGCTGTGACTGAAAGCAGTTAAAAACCTTTTTGTATTTGTACACACCTGTATGCAGATACATATTGTACCTGCCTACAATTAGAGATTCATTTAAATGCTGAGATGATGCTTCTAAACTGGGAATCACACATTTTAGAAGGAACCAACCAGACAGAGAACTCATTAATGTGTCATATGTTTGCTTACAGCCTAAATAACTGGGAGTCAAACAGGTGAACGCCAGGCAAAGCTCTGGGGAGAGAAAAATGGTGTTTTCAGCTGCAGTCCCTGCCTCTGCTGCCCCTCAGCCATGGCCCCACTGCCCTCCCCATCCCGGACAGCGGTGCTGAAGTGGAGCAGATCTGCTTTTACAGATGGCAGGGTTGGTTACACCCCACCACAGCTTTAAGCAGACGTGACTTAAACACAGCTTGAATTGTACAGAGAAAAGTCAGACCTAAGAACTTGAACAAATAGTTCCATGCCCAAGAGGGCTCCTCACTTGCAGTGTAACACACAGTCCTGCTAGAAGTGCCAGCAACTCTGACCACACAGCTTTTAGGCATGATTTATACATTTCTTCCAGCTTCACTAGCCCTTATTTTACTGCTTAATTTTTCCTGGTTATAAACAGTGGTAAATCAGCATTAAAAGAAAAATTAAGTCTCAAATTTATTTTTAAGAGGTAAATTACATACTAAAAGGCCTGTCCCATTAATTGTTAATGATATTAAAGCTACACCATTTTTCACAAGAACATTTTCTATTTTTTATTGTTATGTCACAGGTACCTGGTAAAAATATTTGGTAGGTCCCGATATTTAATTAAAACGAGGTTTGATAAGGTAATTTTTTTCCCCAGATTCCAAGGGTGAGTGTAATTTGCTCCAGCTCATTTAACCACAGTTCAGTGGAAAGAAGGAGCAAAGACCCTGCAGTGAAAGGACAGAGTGCAGCTGCTCTGTTCTGCTCAGACTCAGAGGGATGATCATTCTGCTACTCTTTAAAAACATGAAGCTTTAGGGGGAAAGAAATAGGCAGAAATATTTGCTGAATTAGAAGGTACCAACATTTTTAGCAGTTTATGCTTTTTCTAGATGTCCTCATTTTCTGAGTGTCCCTTTCACAAAAGTAAATCATTTAGGGGTTTAATACCAGCCCCCTGAGGTTTTGCTGCAGTCCCCTCTGTGCCCAGAGGGTCACACAGGTGTGTCAGTACTCATTTGCCTGTGCCAGGCACATGTTTCCTATGAGCAAGGCTAAGCTTCCTAACTCACCAACTTGTCCACTCAGGGAAACATTTCCTGCAGTTCTGAGCAGCTTTGCCTCAGTCACCACCTTCATCACAAGGCGGTGGCAGATCAACACCCAGATTACCCCAGAGATGATGCAGTCCCCACAGACCCCCCTGTGCTGTGCTATAGTTATACAAGGGCTAATTCTCACAATCAGATGCTGTCCCAAAGGTAACCAAACTGACTGGAGGAATTGTTCCATAATTTTGACAGAAAGCTTTTTGTTGGCAACCATGGATCACAGGGTAGTCCTACTGTTCCTGGGTTATCCAGCAATCCACATCCTCCTGTACTGAACAGCCAGGGTATTTCTCTGCCTTCTGATGCTTAATCACAATTACAATCCTCACATGCAGGAGGACCTCTGGTTTGGATTCAGTCCGTTGCTGCAGCATTCCTAAATCTGCCAGGGGGATTTGAGCAGCTCCTGTTGGCACTTGCAGACCCCCTGCCTCTGACACTTGTGTGACAGAAGGAGGATAATGGCAGGGATGACAGCCATATACACCCGTGGAACTGGGAGTGTTATAATATGCCAAACATCTCGTGTGGACACAAGTACCAGGCCAACACATCAGTGATGCCATGGCCATCTCCCTGACCATGTTCCCTTGTTGAGACAGCACCATGGGAAACAGATTCAAACTAACCAGACAAACATGTCTTTCTTATTAAAGGACACTGTTGATTCATCAGCCATGTAATGCATCAAGTGACTGTAGGAGAATTCTCACATGGTAAACAATGAAAATGGATTTTTATTTATAATACTAACAGCAGCAAAAAAATCTGTTGAGTCTTTCCAGTTTAAAATAGCTTGCTTTACTCAACATCAGGAAAGAAAAGACTTACTTTTCCATGTCAATCACAAACCATAATTTATTACATGCCTGTTTGATTTTCCAAGTTAGTATAATTACATGCTGTTGCTTCTAAATACAATTTAAGGAAAGGAAAGTACCAAAAAAATACCCACACATTCTGATTCATTGGTATGCCATGCAGCCAGAGACTTGTAGAAGCTGTTAATGATACATGAATTATGTATGCTACAGCTCAATATAACATTTGGTGTGATTTAAACAGCATGAACTTTTAGTGAAAGTCATTTTGATTCTGTGATGTATTACACTTCCAAAACCCTTAGCAGGAGGTGGGAATTGAATGATGTTCTCTGAAAGCTTTTATTTGTTAAGCATACACAATGCAGCTGCAACTAGATCCTAAATAATGGCAAGGAGCAAAATGGAAGATCTGATATAAAATTCTGTTGCTGCACAACTTGATTTTGAGGGTGTCAGTGAGAAAACAGAAAAGGGGAAGAAAACAGACAGGAATCACCATTCCCCTTCTCTTCTGCAGCAGCTGAACTTCAAGCTATCCTAGTAACATTTTTCATTTTAAACATCATTGATTACCTGAACACTTCACTCTGCAACACCAACGAGCTGGCTCTCAGTCCCCTGGCCAGGCTGCCACCTCAACAACAGAGCCAGGAATCACCAGCTGAAAAGAGCCATCCAGTTGCTTACAAAGGGTGAAAAAGGAATTTGCCCAAGTACATCACTCATTTAAAAAAAGTTAGATGCAAGAAGGAAGAAAGATTAAAACATAGGTGATTCTTGCTTTTATTTTCTCTTTGAGATGTCCAAGCTATCTGGAAAGAATTTAAATACATCTGAACATGACAGCACCCATTTCTGATGCTCAAGGAGAGCTTTAAGCAAAGACCCATTTCCTACATAAGTATCCACAGCAATCCTTCAGAGGAAACTATTTATAAGATTTACAAAATGTGTCCATGGACAAAGATGTTTCTTTACAAGCTCTGTTACTGCAAAGTGTGGGGTTATTACTGTGGTATTATAAAAAAGCCTTTTCAGCACATATCCCAAAGCAGAGACCCATTTTATTAAACATTAAATATTTCAAAGTACATGTGTTTCTCTGCTTGCTGTAATATTTTGTAATATTTTATAATTCTTTTTCGAAAGCATTTATCATTGCACCTCCTCAATCATGTGTTAAAGAGAAACCTGCCACTGACATGGTACCAGGTACAGCAGCAGCCCAAACCATACTTTTGAAAAGCTTGTCTTTAAACCAGCAGGCAAGGACAGAAACCAAGTATTCCCTCTGTTCATGAGTGGAAATAGAGGCAGACTCCCTCAGCATCATTTAATAAACTTTGCAGTCAAGAAGAGAAAGTAAGTGAGATCTCTGACACGCCAGTCAATAGCTTTGACAAATAATCTACCTCACTGTACAAAAGCTTAAATTTACTCATAAAATAGGATCATCCCTTTAGGGTCAAGTTTGAACATACAGAGGGGGTTTTTTGACTGAATTAATCACTTTGCATGAAGTTTGAGACAGAACCATAAATGTTATGATTTTCTTGCCAGATATTTATAAACAGCCACAAAGCATGATGCCAAAGACTATCAGTTGTCTTTCACACCATCCCCTAACAAGGGCAGCCTCTTTTAATCCTGAAGATGAGCTACAGCCAAGCAACTCCTGCAGTTTTTGTGTGAGGGGTAAGGTTGCTTCAGCATGACCTCCTGGCAGTTGGCCACCGAGTACAATCTGATACTAATAACAGCCACAGTTATCTGTCTACGAGAAACATGGTTATAGTCCCAAAAGACAGGGTGGCACAGAACCTTTAGTCATAATGAAGTGAAAAAATAATTCAGGTCTAAGCTCCCCAGCCCTAGAAATGTTTTTGATGCTCTCTGGAAAGGACACGTCTCTAATGCCTTAGATACACACTTCAGAAGATCTTCCAAGACTTTCACCAGACACACGGAGCATCCACTGAAGGATTAAAATGTGCACACAGTTGCTTCCTCAACACACAGAAAGAATTCCTAATTATAGGGAAGGCTTACAAAATCAAACACTGAGCACAAGGAGATGTCAAAAAGAATCAGAGTAGTCCCTTATACTGTTCAAAGAAAACAGAAATTCATGTAAGTTGCTTATTCTTACCACACTCTGGAAAGGTTTCGGGCTTTGTTTCATGCAAGTGCTTGAGGAATATTTGCAAGGACGGGTGTGCTCAGCACAGCCATAAAGACACATGGTCTAGAGGCAGATCATCAACACAATTATTTCCTACAGCAGCTTCTGCTTTTCCAGAATCTCAGTATCACAAAACACAGCTTATCAGATACAGAGCTCAGACTGCTCTTGCCTGCTTACAGGACTCAAGAAAAACAATTCCTTGCAGAAGAATTTTCACAATTTCAAAAGCATCCTTGTGCTGTATGCACTGTGACACTGTTTATGGACTCTGAATTGAGGCAGCTCCTTCTGTTTCAATGATGAGCCACATTCTAAACAGAACTCATCCAAAGAGAATCAAAATTGTCATTGCTAATATTTTTGTCCTCTTGAGAAGAGAAGCAATTGAACAGTAATCCTCAGTCCATTACAGACTAGCACATTCTACCTGCTATCCTGAAAGAACATGCCAGTTAGGCTCTTGGTTTGACAAATAAATAGATTTTTATTCTGCCCATGGAGAAATATGCAGTAATAAAAAATGCAGAGAACACAAAGATGGCAGTAATACAATTGATTAGCAATGGCATTACAGTCCTTTCCAGGGTGATTCACACAGCACATGCATCACACATATCAGTAACTTACAGTCTTCTTGTATTACAACTGGATCTGGTTCATCTTGGCTAAAATTTTTCAAAAATTCTCTCAATTTTGTATTAAAAAATCTGAACCTAAATAGATATGTGTCTCTAGACATAGGTAATGACTTCAAGTTATTCAGCCCATTAAAATTAGAATGTTGAGTTAGAGCCTCATTATCCTGAAAAACATTGACTTTATAATTAATTTTATAGATTCTATTGTTTACCATTGTTGTCTTCTGTCAAAACTAAAACAAGATGGCAAATACAACTATAATAGTAGCCCTTATGTTTCAGCTACTAATATCCCCTTTTCTTTGAAAAATGCAGAATTCTCTGGTTAGCAACTAAAAAAAAAAAAAAAGAAAAGTGAATATATATCAGCATGGGACCTAAGAAAAGAGATAAAATAATACACACCCATAGACTGAAGGGGTAATGTTGCAGAAATACATCTTACAGGAAAAATGCTATATAGTACACGGGCCAAGGAGACCTCAAAGCCAAGGTGCCTTTATGCAAAACTGTGTTATTTCTGTGTGTTATTTTACCATCTCTCTTTACTGTCATTAAAGGAAATTAAATATGTGATTTTTGAAAAGTGTTTTAATACACAAAGCATTCTTTCTCTCCAGAAAGACAGTGGAGCAGAGGGCAAAGACAGCTGGACAGGGCACGAAGAGACAGCAGTAAGACATGAGGGCCCATCCAGACTCTACAAGATGCAAATTCCAAACCTGCATTTGGAAAAGCATAAGTACAGCACTATTACCCTAAAACCAGGATGAAAATGTTCTTCACCCTTGCACTACATTGCTTGATGTACAAATTCCTGTGAATGTAGCTGCCAGTACCAGGGGAACGCTCCAGACTGTTTGCTGGAATGTTACCACCACAGAATTTGTCCAGGCAGCTGCAGTGCCAGTGCTCCACTCAATTATTCAACCCTCTCCTGCCCATATGGCAGTTAGACTGAATTAGGAATTCCTTTTGTTCAAGTGTTGGTGCTGTTACTTTGCTCCAGACTAGGACTGTGTCTGTCAAGGTATCCAACACATAGAAAAAACTCACAAGAGAAATTAATAATATTGAGCATGGCAGCATTCCCCACTGGGCCACAAGAAAGGATGGATTTCTTCCTTGTTTTGCTATGTCATTGTGTTCTAAACACAACATGCTCAGTAACACAACTTGAGATGCAGTAGAGGAAGGTGCCAAAATCGTTAAAAATACAGACATCTCATCTGCAGCAGCACACAAATATAACTGCTGCTGTGTTAGGTTCTCAGTGTGACAGCAGTCACAACTAGGTAAAAAAAGAGAAAATTATTTTATTGATTTTTTTCTCCTATTATGAACTTTTCTTGCAAAATCACTTCAGAAAAAGAAAAGAAAGACATTTTCACGTTTGTGGGTGTTTTTCTTTTTTTTTTTTGGTTGGTTGGTTTTTGGTTTTTTGTTTTTTAAAAAGAATTGGAGTTTTGACATTTTTCTTCCTGCATTTTCTACTTCTTTGTCTCACTGCAATAAAAATTCTGCAGGAACTGTTTCCTTCACATCCTCCTTCCCATTCTCCTCCTCCTGCCTCAGCTTTTCCATGTTCAAAGCTTTTCCAGCTTCAGTAAGTTAGTGGTAGAAGGTGGCATTCATTTCTCTTTTGTCCCTAACTTTTCCAAAGTTGGGGGAGTTTTGCAAAGCATGTAGGAAAACAGGGGGAAAAAAGCCTGTCTAAATCCTTTGGTTTGTGTTTTTGAAATCCTCTGTTTGCTTCTTATTTATCCAAAACTGTTGAAAAGGAGCTGTTAACTCGGAAATGCTTGTGTTGAGCTTTGGGTGGAGGAGAAACAGGATGGAAGCAGCAGCAGTGCTTTTGCTACAGTACAAAACCAGGCAGAAACCTCATCCAAAGATCAGGCAAAGGTATTTCTTTTTGCTCTCATCCTTTAACCAGAGGTACAAATGAATATCACCAGTGTTGTTGCATTGGCAACAACCTGGAAGGGTTACTGATTGTGAGACAAGTACCTGAAATTAGGGGAGATACAACTTTTTGGAAGACAGCCAAAGCTATTCCTTCTTCTATTTCCCCTATAGTCAGTGGGGAAAGACGAGTGCTTTCTAAAGGTGATTTCAACTCATCCAGACATCCATTTATCTGTTTCAGGAGAGGATAAATCAGCTTTGAAACGTGCCCTTCTTCCTGCTGGGAACCAAAGCTAAAAACCTAAGTTTAGTTTGCTAAAGTTACCCAGGGTAAATCCTACCCTGAGTGCCAAAATGAAGTGAACACACTGTGGCAGCTATCTTCCTGCCACTGACAGCTCAGGATTGCCTCCTAGAAAAAAGAGCACAAGGAATTGAGTTTGCCCACAGCCCTGTTCTCCATGTCACTCCCAGCTGTTCACAGAAGGGCAGTGCTTTCAGGTAGCAGTCCCACACTGAGAGATCAGTCCAAAGGATGGGGGTATTTTTCTTCCTAGGCTTTGGATTAAATGACCTATAAAAAAATAAACTTATTTGATGTATTGGAAATATAAAGACAGCTGGAAAAGACTACAAGGAGAAAAGCTTTGCTCTTCCCTCTTAACATTCCCTCCATGTTCTCTTTCCCCACTTTGTCCTTAGAGCAGGACAGAAACTGAATTGAACCCTGTAAGCCTTTAAATACATTTGCTTTTCTCTCACACTTTTTTTTTTTTTTTAAAGAAGAGTTATCAGAATCAAATCCATGATTTCTAATAACATTTTACTCTGTCACTCTGTTCTCATCCAAAGCTCGGGCACAACCTGCATCTCACAACTTGGAGGCAGCAGCTCACCAGCCTGGGAGCAACAGGAAAACACTCTCACACCAGCATTCACTTACAAGCACTTGTACAGTCCAGGTGACTGGAACTACGTTTAGAATGTTGACCCAAAGCTGCCAAACAGAACAGCAGGTCACAGGAAAAAAAGCAAGGATTGATAGCTGGAGAAGCAAAGCCAGCAAGTCTACAGGTGAAAACTGCTCTCATGCTGTGCCTGGGCCTGAATTATATGGAGAAAAAAGGCTGCAAAGTGCCTGGAAAGCAAGAAAAAGCTCCTTATCTGATCCTAAAATGCTGTGTCTGTGCAAAGATGTCTCAAAGCTTCTTACACAAACTGCTCTCCAAAAAAACCCCAAGAATGATCCCCAAAGCTCCACATACTGTAATGCTGCAGTTAATCTGATGGAACAAAAAACACTGCACCAAATAAAGACCAGTCTATTAACAAATGGAGTATCAGGGGTACCCAGGTGTCTGCCACGGGCTGGCTCCACAGCTGGGGCAGGCTGAGCATTCCCTGTTCCCAGGCAGGCACAGCCATGGGCTGGGGGTCACACAGTCAGGGCACACAGCTCTGGGTCACTGAGTGCTGCAGAGCTCCCTCTGACCTCCTGCTGAGCCTTCCCTTGGGGCTTCAACAGAACAGCACTTTCTTCAGCGCTTTAAGCCCTCTTCTAGTAACCCATCTGGAAAATCCCAACCTTTTCCCACCCCCTTTCTTGTTATTTCCATGGAAGGGCAGACAACATTATGGGAAAACTAAACACAAACCAGAGTACGATGCTGTGGGAAAGCATTGGGATTCTTCAATATAATGTCAAGGAATCTGATATGCCCCAGATGCTCTAAGAAATAAAGTTGCATTTAGTGAAACAGTACAAAGAACTCCCGCCAGGTACCACCAACGAGATGCAGAATTGTACAGTCATAGCAAGGAAAGGCTTCTCTTCCCCCAGAGCTCATGTCTGAATAATACCAGCTCTGTGCTGAAACCAGACTGGCTCCCACCCACCACCAGTGATGCTCCAGTGAGGGCAAGGTTTCAGTGTGAAATGCCTTTGGAAGAATGTTAAAAGCCTCTCAGAGAAAGGGGTTTGCATCACTTACATGGACAGCATCAACCCCTGCCCCATAAGCATGGGAAGACAAAGAGATTTGCTTCCCACTGAGTTCTTGAGAAAAGCCAAATTAAAACTAGATCACCCTCCAAGTGATTCCATAAAGTGACACAGCTGAGCAGCCTGGCAGCACTGCACCCACCCACCTCCTCCCATCCCTCAGGTCACACCCCCCAGGAAGAGCCAGCAGACCCATCCCAGGGACCCCACAGACCCCAGGGACTCCTCCAACTCTGCTGCAGGTCACCACTGCCCAGAAGGAACAGATTTCTGTTTCCACAAATGCAAGTGTGCAATTGGGGCCCTTGGTCTTTTTAGCAGATGGCCAATTTATAGTTCTCCCAAATAAAGCAGATATTCTTGTCCCAAAATATCAGAGAAGTGACAGGTTGCACAAAGAGTCTCTCATTTATTTTTTTCTTTACTATATACACTTTTTTGCCCACAATTGCTGCACAGCTGAAAAAAGCACATGTAAGGAGGGAAAAGGAAGAGCATTCTGAAATGTTGTAGCAGTTAAAAGCTATGAGTAGAGTTCATCTCTTTCCTCCTGTGACACACATCCAAAGCATGGTCAGGTTTTTTGGAAAGCAAAAAAGCAGCCTCCAGTAGTAACAGCTACCCATTTTTAAAGTCAGAAATTCTGCAAACTGCAGTTGCTAAAGAAAGGCCTCTTTATTTATCCTTTATTCATATCAAAAGATGCTGACCTAGGACTTGCTAGCTATGAGGGAAAGAGAGCAACTCTAAAAAACCCTCCAAAAGTTTTGTTTTTATCTAAACAGGCATAAGAAATATAAGCCTCAGGTGATGCATCTCGATTAATCTTGAAGTAAGTGCTCAAGGAACGCAGGAACAAACAGCCTTTAGCAAAAGCTCATTAGAAGAAGCACGGGAAGCAGTGAGACTCCCACCCTGCCCTTCAGCCCCCGTGCACCTCAGTCCTGCTCGGCAGCACCCCCTGCCATCCTCAGCACAGCAGCTTCATGAGGAGCACAAATGGCCGTGGGGATGGGACCAGCACATCTGCTCCTCTGCCCAAGTTAGACAGGCAGGAAGGATGACATTTTTAAGCAAAGACGTGTGGCACTTTTCTGTGCTGCTCAACAAAATCCCTGAAACCACTACGAGGGGTGAACACAGCACCTGCCTGCAAAAACAGCTGTTCTGAATAAGTTTGTTTGCTTCTAAGGGCTGCACTGGCTCCCTTCTTACATAGAATACCTTATTTATAGCCTCACTTTATTTCCTATTTAAAGTATAAACATACTACTGAAAAGGCTATGCAAATCCAGTTCCCCAGAAGAAAACAAACAAACAAAAAAGAGCACATTGATAATAACTCCCTTGCTCCCAAAATTAGGTATTTTGTATGGATTTGCAGCATATTTCAGCAGGAGTTGATGCTGGATTAGTTTTGCATTGCAATAATCCTGGGCCACAGGAAGGATATACACAATGTAGACAACACTCAACTTGGATTCAGGAAGCAAGATTTGTATTCCCATACCCACCCAAGGCCCAGTACATGGCTCTACATTTTAGGCTTTAATATTGTTCCCTCTAATAGTACAGACAAAATGCATTGCTTTGTAGAAACCTGGCAACAAGTTCTAATGATAAGGACAATTGCTCTGAGTTCAAGTTAACTATGTTAATTGGGCAATTTGGGAAAGAAATGTGATTGCTATCAGAGGGAGAGGGAAGGTTGTCAGGAACTACAGAACAGGTCCATAGCATGTGGCAGGAGACTTGGCTGTGGGACACAAGGGGTTAACTGAAGCTGCAAAGAGTGGGGAGCAAGGAGAGAAAGGACTTTCTCATGGCTGAGGCAGAGTCCCAGAGCACACAAATTATAATTGCCACTCTGAGTTCCTCCAGATCAAGTGCAGAGTTTTAACCAAATTTCCCACAGGAGCCACTCATCACATTGCTCATTTCTGGGCATTCTGAGAGCCCATGGTCTGAGAGGCAGGAGCCCTAAGTGCTCCCAGCTGCAGCTGGGGTCACAGCACTGCAGGCTGTCAGCAGCTGAGCTGCTACACGATCTGGCTGCTCTGAGAAGCCAGGGCAGTGTCACATCAAATTAGGCAGCCAGAAATGAGCTGCTTTTTTTTTTTTCTGACTTAATCTGACTCTCAGCTCTTCATCTGGAGAGGAAAATGCCCACCATCCTGTCACCTAATGGACACGCTGAGGATCAATTAGCATTCGTGAAACACTCATCTCAAAATGATGAGTACCACAGAGAAGCCCATAAGGAAATCAATACCTTCTCTAATCAGAACAAGGTGTGAATAGCATGCAATAAATAAAGCATAGTAGGAGCCATCTCCCTGAGAGGCTGAAATGAAGGAAGACAGGCTGGCTTCTGTATAGGTGTAGCATTTATAGGCAGAAAAGGTAACCAGATGGAGGCAGAAAACACACTCCAGCTCTTACAAGTATTGCTCTTTGCACCCCTGATAACGTTCATTTGTGGATTTGATATTTCCTACAAAGCCTGTTAAGCAGATGGCTGAACTGACAGCAGTCCTGTCTCAGCACAGGCTGGAGCTCAAGGAATGGCACCAGCACTGCTGTGTTTCTATCAGGGCTTAGCTACTAATACCAAAGACTACAGAGAGCAAGACATTCCAGATGCTTAAGAGCAGCTGACAAAGTCTTAGTTTAAAAGTAAGAAAAGGATGTGGTCAGTGAGAGCAGGGCCCACAGCTCCTGAAATAACAGGAGTAGCTTTCAGGGATGCCTGCTCTGTAACTGGGAGTCACTCTGCAACCAGAGGAAAGTGTGGAATGACAAACCAGGGAGCTACACAAGACTGGTGCCATGGATGCAGGGCCTGAGACAGAACAAAGCCACTCCAGCAGCAGCTTTTCACTGATGTTCTCCCCCCTGAACACAAGGCAGAACCACATATGTGAATTGGAAGTTCAAGTCTGATGAAAGTTATTTCCATAGGGAATTTATTTTCAGCCCATGAGCAAACACAGATGCAACTTCATCTATTTGTGCTGTGCTGGCAATAACTGCATTCTTATAAGCTTTATATTCTTCTAGCATTAGTTTCATTGGAGTGCAATGGCCAAAAACTGAAGCTTGAAGTCCAGGCTCCCAGAATCCACTGGTTTTACCAGGGACAGAACATGATTCCAAGCCCACAACTATGAATGGACACAGTTCAGCCAGAGGAGTATTGTGGCAACGTAACTTCCTTCTGCAGAGCATGAACTCCTCCGAGAGAGATGCTAAAGGGCCTGCAGGTAATTTTTCTTTTATCTGATAATCTTAGGGGAAAAAATGGACATATAGGAATGGAGCAGACACTCCCAGTTACCTCACTGCACAAGAATTCTCTTGTTACTGTTGCTGGTTTCTATTCAGGCTCAAAAACTGCATTTCATATTTGCTCTAAACCAGAATAGCTGGCTAAAGCCAGGTCACATGGTAATCATGTTAAACAAGCCTTGATTTGCTGTACCTTTGGGCTTAGCCTCTCCTGCAACTCAAGCCTAAAAATTCACCCTCCTCAAGTCCATGTGTCTTGTGTTAGCTTGAGTGTATGTAAAAACCCATATGGATTCCACTAATTAAAAGCATATGCTACGTGGGCATGCACAAAGCTAATTATGACACAGACCACATTTCAAAGCATGAAGCTTGAGAATAACCATCATGGGGTCTGCTTTTAAAGTTTGTTACCTTAGAAAAGTAAAATAGGCTTTGCATATTTGTGGTGTGGAACAGGATTAACGTGTGTGCATCCCAGGCAAACCCTACTGCAGCTGAAAAGCACGTTCCCACCCAGAGCTCAATCCCTACCCACAGAGTATGCTGAGTATGAAAGGAGTAACCCCAAGTTATTGTATTTTGTCTACTTCTCAGGCTCCCAGTGCAGTGTCTGGGCATTTCACAGGAACACTCTTCATGGCATGAACAGAAAACAGCTTTCCATGTTTTACAGGTGAAGGGGGAAGACAGTTACATCTGCAGAGAGATGAAGAACCTAATTTATTAGCATGAGCTGTTGTGCCCTTCAGAGGTCTGTGCAATGTTTAGGGTATGTTCTCTCACTACATTAAAAGTACAGATTTCTCTGCAGAAAACTAGTGGTCTCCAGGTCCAAGGAGTCACCAACTTCTCATCCAACTATTAGGAACACTGGCTCTTCAGCAGATGAACAGCTGTGCAGCCATCAGGCTCTTACACAAGCTGGTATTATCTTCAGGGATGCTGATTTATGAGGAACAAAATAATTACATTTTGATTTAAACCTTGGAGTACTTCAGGTACTGCAATTCAAGCAAAGCATTTTGGGATGTCACAGAGCTTGCACCATAGTATAGATTTGTGTGTGTTTGAGAATCAATTATCATTAATACAACAACAAGTGCCAAGTGCTGTTCAAGCATATTTAACTTGGAAGTTCTGTTGGGGATGTTATAAAGGAACAAAACAAATCCTCTAACTCCTGAATTACTTGCCAGTATTTCCAATTTAGTGGCTTTTTGTTGTTGTGGGCTTTTCTGTGGCTTTTTGTTTGTTTATTAGTTTGCCTTTGAAGGAGTAAAAAACACAGAACCTTGGGAAAAAAAAAAGCCAAAACCAAACAGAAATTAAAGGATGACAATATAAAATGTTAGAAAATCACATCTAATAATGTGGCCGTTATTTTCAAAGGAACTTCAGCAAATGTAATGATGAATTTTCATCATTAAAAGAGTATTTCTTGCCCTTTAACATTTAAAAAATCTCTGACCTGTGGCTTTGTGCTATTCCCACAACTCCTCAGGCAAAGTGAAGCATTATTTGTGCTCCCAGAAGGGCACATTCTGGTGAATGGTGTCTGTTGGTTGAACACTATGCTGAGGCTTCCAGGACCTACATTCACCTCTCCAGTTTGCTAAAACTCCTGGAGGACAAGCTTTTAAATTCCAATTTAGACTACAGACTTAGGAGTCTAAGGAGAAGAAAGCCATATGCTTCTGGCTTAAGTGATCTACCATGAAATACAGCAGCTTCAGCAGAAATGCACTAAGAGCTCTGCTGCTTTCCTGTCAGCCTGTCTCTGCAGCTTCACCTCAAGTTTGCTGATCCCACAAGTAATAAGTGGTGTTTTATAAAAGTAAGCTCCATTCAACATTTGAAGGTCCATCCAGGTTAGCTCTGGTGCTGGATAAACGATTCCCACCAAGTCACATCACAATCAAAGCCAGATCAGTCTCCCTGTTGTCGGAGTGCTACAGCACGAGACTGGCTTCCATCAGAACAGTAGTTATTCTGATACAATTCAACTACTTTGTGCTGCTTTGATAATTGCAATTAGCCCAAAATAAAGCAAGTGTGGTCAAAATTAAAAGGAGCACTTTGGAGACACTAATTCCAACTCGACTCTGGTAGTCAAACCCTGATTTATTTAGAAGTGACTCAGTGTCATGGGTGAGAGGCCCACAAATTCAAGATGGGATGCAAAAGCATGGTTGTGGCTCAGTGAAACGTGCAGAGCCAACAAACACTACAAAGGTGGGTGTCACTGAAGTGATATTTCTTACTACACAGCTGGGACCAAACTCTTCTTCCATTCACAACATAAATCCAAAGAGTGCCGTGTCTGTGATCTGTTCCTATTCCATTGCTCACAGAGCAGGGCAGGGTATCTGGAGCAGTTTTATTCTCTGAATTTCTTGTCTACAGCTAGCACATATTTATGCATCCTGACAATGACAGCACCTGAGGAGGGGGCCAGATCCTGTTACTTGCCATTTAACCCAGTTTCATTGTCATTTTAGGACATGGCATCAGGAAGCCAGAGTTAATCAGTTCCCTTGATCCTACCCCCCTCTGAATTTAAAATACTTCCTTACACACCTTGCATCTTTGTTTTACCTAAAGATGTGTATTCCTCTGTTGGTTCTACCCTGTCCTGGTTTTGCTGGGATAGAGTTAATTTTCTTCCTCATAGCAGGTACTGTGTTGTGGTTTGGATTTAGTGTGAGAATAACATTGATAGCACACTGATGTTTTGGTTGTTGCTAAGTAGAGCTTACCCTGAGTCAAGGACTTTTCATTTTCTCATGCTCTGCTGTTGGATTCCAAAAATTGGACATGAGAAAAAAAAACCTGCTAAGTTTAAACAAAGCCTTGAGCTGACAGAGATGGAGGAAAAACCTCCATCTAGAGTCCAGACAAGGATCCATTGACTCCATGGGTTTGGAATGCCCTGTCCAAGCCCGGAGAAACCATGTCCTGATCTCATCAGACCTCTGCATAAAACCCATTGTGTTCCCCTCTTTGCATGTGTATTCTCTGTATTCCTTGCATCCTGTGGACCCAGTAGCTAATCCTCCCTGTGAAATCCCCCAAGATAAAGTAGGGTTTTTCCCATGAGGTAATTCCTAAGACCCCAAGATGTGTTAACCTGAGTTTTCCCCTTATGTCATCCTTGTGAAACCCCCCAGTTTTAACAGCATGAATATGTAAACTCCCTGTTAAATATGTAAACCCTAAATCCTTTAAATATGAAGTTGTATGTCCAATAAACTATTCCAGTTCCTGCCTCCAAACTGGGATTGTGTTAGCATTTTTGACTGGCTACACTCTGCCAGTGGGGGAGTGCACAAGGAGCTGGAGGGGAGCACAGCTGGGACAGCTGACCTGAACTGGCCAAAGGAATATTCCATCCTACATGCCCACCATATAAACTGGGAGGAGCTGGCCAGGAGCTGCTGAACACTGCTATATTGTGCATCACTTGTCTTACTAAGGTTCTATTCCTCTCTCCCTTTTGGTTGTCTCCCTTTTCATTACTATTATTATTATAATATTATTTTATTTTATTTCAGTTATTAAACTGAACCCATGGGGTTTTCCTTATTTTTTCAGATTCTCCTCCCCATCCCACCACAAACCACGTCATAACCTGTATTTCTGTTCATGTCAGCCCTGCAGGGAGAGAAAGTACTGAACATCTGTGAATGTGCCTCCTTGCTGCTGCTACAATTGGTGCCAATTCCTCCCTTCCTACCACTCCAGTAAGTGCCCAGCTGGCTCTGCCTCTCACAGAGCAGTTCACAAGCTGCTTCCCAGGGAGGTCATAATGTGCAAGTCTAAATTTATGCAGTTTCTGTCCTGAAGGAAATTAAGGATTCCAAACGGAGAGAAGTCCTGCTTATCTCAAGGTGCTGTTCTGACAGCACAAAAAACATGCCCTAGGTGATATCCACTGCTTCAAATTGCCTCTAAAAGTTACAGGCATCTAAAAATAGCCAACTACCTACTCCTCGTGATGTTAACAATCCCCACCAGAAAACAGTTCCTGAACAATAGCTAGGCTCTAATGGTTTTTTCCTGCCTCCCACCTCCAGTATGACTGACACAGCCAGCTCTCCTCTTTCATCTTGCCATGAATACAAGTGCAGAAATTAATGCTCGACTGTCCTATGGACTTACAGGTAATACAGGGTTACAAACTAGGCTATCTGAGACCTAATTCCCTTTATCACTACTGCCAAATGAGAAAGCACTCAGTCTCTGAGCTTCTTAAATGCCATGTGACCTCGATGTGGAAACACAACTGCCCTAGAGAACAACCACGCAGATGTAACAAAGATCACCTTTCCCATTCAGCCACAAGGCAGGTTCCAGACCACAGTTCAACCTAGAGCTCCACAGAGGCAGCTGTTGAACGTGTCACAGGGTCCCTCTGCTCTTCCAGTGCCTTGGTGCAGAAGAAGAGACACTCATATGAGACACTTTAAAAATTCCAGATTCTTGCAAGGTCGAGGGAGCCTTCCCCAGAAAGGACCTGCTGTAGGACACGGGATTACAGAATGTGGGAGAGTAAGTTCATGGCACCCCAACATAAATTATTCTACCATTTAATGCCCAGATAGTGGTTTGACTGGAGCAACCTTCAGGTTTGTTCTCTGCCTAGAATCACCTGCAAGCATCCATTACAAGTGCAGGGAATATCTTCTGCTGGGTTGTACCTGAAGCTGTAAGATGAAGTACTCTATTCTGCTTGTATTATACCTTCTCTTTGCTGCACTATATCTCATTGCAAATTCCCTGAAAATCTATTCCAGTGTGATATTCTTAGGGCCCTTTATGGCACTAACACGTTAGCTGCAAATGAAGCCATTCTTTTCTCCTCCTCCCCATCCCCAGGCAGTCTGATCCCAAGGGGACCAGTCTTCATTGCCGCTTGTCTGTAAGTCTGAGCAAAAAATAATTCACTGTAGGAACTGTAATTCCTTGAATCCTGCAGTGAATCCTAAGGGCAAAGTCTATCGCCAATAAATGACATGCCAGAAAACCTGTCCCAAAAGGATTAAAAACTACTCTACAGTTTTAATCACACCTATGTATAAAAGTTACTTTTTAATTTCCTTTTTCTACATAACTGATCTTTGCATTTTTATATTCATTGCTAAGGAAGCTTCCAGTGTTTCATTTGCAAAGCTGACATCCACTGCATATCAAATTGAGTGCTGGCTGCTTTTTAGAATACACATGATTATACTTGTATTCCAGGATTTTCTTACTCTTTTATTGGCCCCCTCTAATAATATTCTCTCCATACCCGTCCTTGCCCTTACCATACCAACTAAGCATGGTTCCTGAATTATTCATGAATCACTTTCCATTATGAACCCATATGAAACAGTTGTCTAGAAATTATCAGAACACTGTAAATTAGTATTTTTATACCCAATAGCCAAGATGTCATGAGAGCAAAGTTACTGCATTAGTCAATTAACACTTGTGAGACAGCTTAACACAAAAATCCACTGCGTTCAACCTACCACAGTAACAAGCAACACCTTTATAACACACACATTTGTATTTAATTTCGTTACTACATTACCTAGACTTTGTTAAGAAGCTTTCAGTCAGATTTATAAGGCAGCTTCAGCATTCCCTCTCTCCCCATCACCAGAAAAACATGTTCCAAGGAAAGAGATAAGTTTAATATTTCAGGCAAAATAAGGGTCACATTCAGTTTCTGCAAAATCTGCACTCTAATGGTGAGAATAAGACACTAGAAGAAGCAACATCATCTATCAACAAAGTAGATTAATGTTTGATATTATGCTTCCTTTGCTCTTGTGGGCATTGAGACAAATGTGCATATTTCTCTGCTCTACAAAATTGCTGAGAGACTAATCGAGCAAGTTTAATCTAAAAACAAAGGGCCACCTATGATAAATTTGAAAGCAGCAGCCCACTCTTACAGTATCTACTTCTATTTAAGAGTAAAAATACACAGGTATAACGGATAACTGATGAGCAGAAATTTCACAATCATTAATGAGCCACTGGACTTTTAAAAAAAAATTATATAGCCAAAATTGTCCCACATGTGGAGTTTCTTTTCAGATTTCTTTTACAGATGAAATCCAGTCAACCAGATACCCTTTTCTGAAAAGTAAACTCCCAGAGAAAGATAACATGATCACTCCGTCCTTTTCGCCAAAGAAACCCCTCACCTCTCAACAATTAAACAAAGAGAGAGCTGCCAAAGGCATATACAGAGGGGAAAACTGAGCATGATGGGAAAAGGTGATGGAAACAGGTAATTTCTAACAGTACTGGGAGGAAAATATTGCCTCTGCAAAGAGTATCCTCACACATCTCTGTAGCCTCCCCAGAGTAAGCCAGAGGCTAAGAGCAGTAACCAAGCACCAGCTGCTGGTCCAACTATTTTATTAATGAGAAATTCCTTAAAATACAATGCTTCAGTTTAAATGAAACAAGCAACAATAGCACAACAGTCAAAAGTACTTCTAACAGAAGAATAAATTGGTATTGGCACCTTAGGATGAACTCTCCATAAGCACACCTAGACCCCAGATTTGGTTATGTGGCTCTGAGGACCGAGATTTGAATAGAGGAGACACCTGAACCACAGTGGGGTAAAAGAAAATGCATTCCAGTAGCTACCTTGGCCCATTTCTGCAGACAGGATAGAAACAACACTCTTTTAGAGTACTCTGGCAATAATTGTGGTATTTGTTTGCATCCCTATTAAGGTCTAAAATAAAAGCCAAGAAATGTAAGACTAGAAGACACGGCCAATAAATCCAAAGGGAATCCAGTCTGCAGAAAGGGTAAGCAATGCTGTAAGGCAGGGTCTGCAGTTTGGCTGGAACATGCATATGCTGGCAGGGAATTTATACTGCCCCTTTGGAGATAAGTGACCAAGGGGCTTCCATACTCACAAAAACTTTAGTGTGATTGCAGCCCAAGCAGACCCAAGCTAAGCTTTATAGAAAACAGGCAGGTGAAGGTGCTTTCTCTTTTAAGATGCCAAAAATAAATTGACTTCACAATTCTGAATACTAATCAATACTTGAATCAGTTTTTACCTGATGCATTTTTAAAAATGCAAGAAGAAAACCAGTGATTTTCTATAAAGTCTCTAGAGCAGCTTAAAAAAAAAAAAAAGGCATTGAATTGTTTCATAAATGTCCTAGCAGCAATTCTGGGACCAAATCTGCAATTTGTACCTTCAAAATAACACTTGTATACACATGATTTGTAGGTATAAGGGCAGATTTGCCACACACAGCTGCGTCTAAACATTTTGCTTTTAGTTTGAGTGTTTTTCAGAAACAAGGATGAGTAATGCCTAAGATGAGAAGCTGGTATTTCAATGAAATATTGATTACCTATCACAGTGTTATTTCCAACTAATGAGAAGGTCAATTCCATTGCAGGAAAGAGGATTTGGAAGCCTGTTTTGCCTCCAAATGATCCATGGTGCATGATGACAGACCAGTACAGTGGTGGTGTTAGTAATCACAGAAGGGCAAATGTCGAAGTTAAAAATGAGTACACTTCATCTGGGTTTTGAATACAGGAATGTTCGAAAATCTAAACTCTACCCTAGAATCTTGTGAAATGACTACTATCTGTAATACTTGCCTTATGGCATTGAAAATGAGTGTTTACTTGTCCTCATCCTGCTTATATTAACCTCTCAGGTCCTTAAGTCATCTCAAGGATATTAATTTCTTTTCAAATTAAAAAAAATCAGCAATATTTATTTCTTAGAATAAGTAATGTACTGTTCACAGAGCATTCATTCAAGACATACATCCTCAACAGATGTGCATTAAAAAAATCCAGTTCATCCAAATCACTTAGTGCTCCCAGCAGCTACAGTTAATGGAGGGATATCTGCAATTATCTACCAGCACACTTTGCCTCAGCAGACTTCTGGATAAATATGAACAAGATCCACTCAGGCTCTTATCCAGCTGGAAACCACCAATATTGAAGTCAAGCTACAACCTTTTAATTAGCTCAGACTCATCTTTGATTCACCAGATACAGACCCCAATTTGAGGTTCATTTCCTGATGATTCACAGGACAGGCAGTTTTTCATCCAGCTGGAAAAAAAAAGTCCATAACATTTATCTCTTTAATAATTCCAATTTAAGTGTTTCTGATTCTTGGGGTGGAAAACAGGTATGGAACCTGTGTGGTTCAAAGAAGCTCAGTAACTGAAAAGTCAGAGGACACTTCAAGACAGAAGTCTCAAGTGTCAAGTACCCACCCACCCAGCTCCCACTCTGCACTAGTTCTCTCTGCAGCAGAAATACAGACTCACTGGACCAGCTTTACTACACTAGGAGCTTGCACTAATGAAGAATGTGAGCAAAACTCACTCCCAGAGAGCTGCCCCACATGTCCTAGGTGTGTGGCCAAAGTATTAACTCTCAGACAAGTGGATAAAGCAGGAGAACCCTGTACTTGACCAAATCCAACCCCGTGCTGGCTGAGCACGATCCCCTGGCTGTCCTGTATGTGCTGTGTGATGGCACCATCCAGTCTGCCCCACAGGATTTAGGCAGAGGATGTGTAGGCTGATCACAGGTTTGAAAAAGCACTAAGCAACACAGATGCCACTAGCAAGCAAGTCAACTCTGTATCTGGAGCCTAAATAACTTTTATCTTTCAGAACTCACTTCTGGCCACAGCCTGTAAAATCAGATGTGAGCAGTCCAATATCCCTGCCATGGACAGCTCTAGTGGAGACCATACATGCAAGATATGTTCCAGATCCTCTGTTTCATCACCACTTATGAACAGAACAAAGCAACAGGAATTATTTTAATTTATAAGGGAGGCATTATCGGCAGAATTTTGATAGAAACAGTATCTTTAAACTGCTCTGTGGATATGTCTACTTACATAGATGTGTGTACATCCCTCCTGCATTCCACAGACACCCAAGCTGGCTTTTCCATAATTACCAAGCATTTCAGCTAATTGCAGAACAGTTTTGCAATATGAAGTACTATCTCTACATTTCCTCTTGGCTAAACATTTTTCCTATCACATCCCATTGGTACAGGCACATGGGTAATGAAGCCAGGGGAGATGTGGTTACGTGTGTGTATCTAACTGCATCCACATGGGACCTGTACCACTTTGTACCACTTTAACCATTTCTGTTTTCTCAACCAGTGCACTTATGACAGGCATGAAAACTGCAGGAGGGAGTTGAGATGCTGAGAAGTTGAAAAAAAAAAGCCAGGAACAGAAGAGAGAGAGCAGCTCTTTCAAGAGAGAGCAGCTCTACAGCCCTGCAGTAGCTCAGGGGCCAAACAGGAGTTGGACTGCGAGGCCAAATCACACTTTTACATCTGAGGTGTCTGGAGGGACATTCACATAAATGTTTCTATGCTCTCAAGATCATTGGCAGGCAGTGAACAACAGGAGAAGTTTTTGTCTGGCCAAACCCTAAGGCACAATGTGTAAGGAGCACAACGTTATTCCAACGGGAACCAGTTTTCCTACTTGAAATACTTCAAGAGTCAGTCTCAATCAGTCAGCTGAAAAGTTGACAATTACCAGAGAATAACCAAGTACGTGAATCACCTGCATTTGAGGGTGTTCCTTCCCATTTCATCCTAAAAAGTGCAAACTAAAAAGTCGTATTAAATCTGTGAGATTTTGTGCAAACTGGGATCATCATACACGCCGTGTAAGATAAATCTCTACAAGCATTTGTGGGTAACTCAATACAGAGAATGGGGCTAAACTCAACCCCAGGGATGATGACAGCAATCTCTTCCACATCTGATGGGTTTTTCAAAAGCAGCACTGGACAGAGGTGTAAAGCAGGTGTCCATCTTCACTAGGTTGTCATCACCTGCACCCCAGCCCTGCAGGGACACACAGAGTTTGCCTCCCACCACAACCCTCCCTCAGCTGAACATCCCAGTGAAATGATTCTGTGCACACTGTTTTAATCGGATGACCATCTTTTTTTACATAGGCCTTCCTCTGTATATTTTTATGCCAGATTAGGTTTGGTTTTCTTTGCATTTTGCATTACTATTTAATGGATTTAATCCCCTGTTCTGCTGCTCTAACCGGCAACATCCTGATTATTTTTTTTCCAAAGTCTCCAGACCACTGAAGCATCTTCAAGACACTGAAAGAATTTATTCTGCTCGGGAAGCAAAGGTTAAGAGACTTCCCATTGATCAGAAAGTTCCTTATATTAATCACTAAAGGATCATCTGATTCAGCACAGCCTTGTTAGTGGCAACACTCTGAACAAAAAGCTTTCCAAAGACTAGGAGGGCAGACAGTCTTGGAAAATTAGCCAAGACTGATAAGCAGAGCCCTCTTAGAGCAAAGAAACCTTATTAATGGCTGCTACACAGCTGTGGCACCTCTACTTGAGAATAATTATGTGGGAAACCACTGCCTTTCCACTAACTTTTCATGATAATCCAATGCATTGAATGATTTTGAGCCCACTTGAAAATGCCTTACAGGGTTTGAAGTGGGTAAATGGCTCAACACAGAACATTATATTTTCTAATAATAAAATATCACACCATTAATCTTGATAAATTAACTTTCTTTTGTTGAACTCAAAACTCAAGTCTTGATTCTAGAAAATCTAAGGACATATGAAATAATTAGTACAGAGTGCTGACATTGTGAAATAAATCCTTTGGTAACTCTTAGAAATAAATTTTCACCACAAAGATTTTTTGTGTCTCAGGTGTTTTTGTTGTTTGTTGTTTTGTTTTGGGTTTTTTTCCTTGTTGTGTTGGGTTGATTTTTCTTAACACCTTTTTTGCTTAAAAAAAATGACCACTAAGTCCTGGCAAATGAGAAATGAAGAGCTGTAATGGGAGGAAAGACTGACAGCCCAAACAAGCTGCTCATTAGGGAAATTACTTCATTGAGTCGTTGTTTTGTTTAGCCCCATCAATAAGGTCCTCTGAATACCTAAAAACATCCCTGACAAAGAATCTAAAATCTGAATTTTTCATAAAAGACAGCAATGCAATTGTGACAGACACACAGACGTGTTCTCCATCAGGAATTCCAGAGCATGTCCTTGGGCATGCAAAGAGAACACAAAGACTACACCTATCATCATATTTTTAAGTTACCTTAATAGAGAAAGCCTCAAATAACCTCTGTTTTTAAATTAGAAGGGAGTAATTTTCTATTTTTTTTTTGATAGAAAATTCTCTTCCTTTGAAGGCACTCTGGAAAATGACTGTGACCTGACAGCAGAGACCTTCCTGTGAAACTGGATGTTCCTTTCTATGGATGTAAAAACTCTACTGCTCTTCATGCAATTTTATCTAGGAAAAAATTGTGTGATCTCCCAATGAAAATGAATATTTGAAGTTATTTCACTTAAGCTTTTCCAGAGGTGTACACAAGTTGCATTTGTCTAATTCTGTACTTTAAAATGTCAGACATTTTCACTAGTAAAAGTTCAGTCTAAACTTCAAAACCTGAGGCGTTGGCCCATTTAAATTTAGCTTCTAAGCTAAAACTGAAGACAGAAGAAAAGATATCCTAGAAGGTATTAATCTGCAAAATGTCAGAGATTTAAAATTAATTTATCCTACCTCCCCAAGTTATAATTTAAACTACAATATTATACTTCTAAATGCTAGTCAAACCTAAAACAATTCTTTCCAAACAGCCTTTGGTATGTGAAGGGACCTACAGAGACTTGGCTAAGCTGGGCACCTTTGCTGGAGAAGAATTACCAGGTTTTTGGGTTATATTTCCCCCCTGCTTTCCTGATGTTCCAGCCTAGGGAGAACCATGGAATTGCACTGCCCCTCTGCAGTCCAGAAGACAGGCTGCACTCCCTCTCCTGTCTTCTTCTGCTTCTGCCAGCACTCCAAGCAATCCAAGAGCTTCCTTGGCAATCCCAAGCTAACAACCTCTACAGCCTTCCAGACTCAGACACAGTATACAAAGTTTAGAATCACAGAATATCCTCAGCTGGAAGGGACCCACGGGGATCATCCAGTCCAACTCCTGGCCCTGCCCAGGACACCCCAACAATCCCACCCTGTGCCCTGAGAGTGTTGTCCAAAAGCTCCTTGAGCTCTGGCAGCCTTGGTGCTGTGCCCACTGCCCTGGATTTGGGCATCAATCACATTGCACTTGATACAATCAAATATATCCACAAATATATTCACAAACACCAATTCAGAACAGCCAGCACTTGGCCCCACCTACACAGAATTGCTTGTTAATATTTTTGAATGCAATGGCAAATATTTAAATATAAGTGTAAATATATTTAACTGACTCAGTATGCAGTGGGCTGGTATTTTCAAAGCACCTGGAAGACTAAACTGTATTCCTCAAGCAGAGGCTGAGAAGTTTTGAAAAAATCTGTTCCCCTTTAAATACCACATTGACAGCAAGCTCCATATATTTCAAAAGGAATAATTTTGAACTTGAGGGTCGGTGTATTAGCTATGAGGCTTAGTGTATTAACTGTGAGATCCTGGGATGAAAAACACACCAAGTAAGTTCATTGTAAGTGGCCTGTCATGTGTTTGACCACTGCTCCTTGCACAGGAAAAATAAAATTATTAAGAAATATATAATTTTAATAGTTGTTCATGTACTTACAGTATCAAGCATATTTTAAAATCAGTTAATGAATATTTAATTGGCATGAATAATTGTAATTAAACACAGAGAATTGAAAAACAGGGGTGTTTTAAATAAATGTAGTTTACCAAAACTGCTTTCCACTACATCATTTGTGTTGCTTGACAGTGAAGAAAAACCATCAGTTTATCCCCATGACCATCTCTTTGCCATTCTTACACAATTGCAGACAAAGCTTTGCCTTTATCTTTTAGCTCAAATCAAAGCATTTCATGGTTATTCTGGAGGGCATGTGGTGACTCATGTTATAGTTGACAGAAAAAAACCAGGACTCTTGAGTATCTCACCAATGTCCACCACCTCTGATGATCCACAGGAAGGAAGATCATCAAAAGCTCAGCACTGGCCTCTCGCCATCCCATCACAGTCCATAACCACATTCCCTCCCTGCGGCGGCCCAGGCCGTAGTGAACCTCTCCAAAAGGGCACATAAAATTCCCATCCCAAAGAATCACAGTTTATATTAGGGAACTGCAATCTTTTCTCTTCAACATCTTCATAAATGACTTGGACACAGGACTGGAGGGGACACTGAGCATGTTTTCAGGTGACACAAAACTGGGAGGAGCTGTTGATTCCCTCGAAGGCAGGGAGGCCCTGCAGAGAGACCTCAACAGATCAGAGGGCTGGGAATCACCAACAAGGGGAAGTTCAACAAGGGGAAGGGCCGGATTGTGCCCCTGGGATGGGGCAACCCCAGATGTACAGACAGACTGGGAATGAGAGGCTGGAAAGCAGTGCCAGGAAAGGGCCCTGGGGTCCTGGTCAATGGCCAGTTGGCCATGAGTCAGCAGAGCCCTGGCAGCCAGGAGGGCCAAGCCTGTCCTGGGGCATCAGGGAGGGGATTGTCCCGCTCTGCTCTGCCCTGGGGCGGCCTCACCTCAACATTGGGGCAGTTTGGGGGACACAATACAAGAAGGATATTAAGCCATTAGAGAGTGTCCAAAGGAGGCAATGAGGATGGGGAAGGGCCTTGATTTGAAGCCGTGTGAGGGCACTGAGGGCACTTGGTGTGTTCAGCTGGAGAAGAGGAGACTGAGGGGAGACCTCATGAGGGGCAGAGGAGGGGCAGGCCCTGAGCTCTGCTCTGTGACAGAACATGAAGGAATGGCCTGGAGTTGTGTCAGGTGAGGTTTAGGTTGGATATTAGAAAAAGGTTTTTCTCCCAGAGGGTGGTTGGGCACTGACCAGGCTCCCCAGGGCAGTGGGCACAGCACCAAGGCTGACAGAGCTCCAGGAGCATTTGGATGATACTCTCACCTACATCTTGGGGATGGTCCTGTGTGGGGCTGAGTGTTGGACTTCATGATCCTTAGGGTTCCCTTCCAACTTGACATATTCTGTGATTCTGTAAACCTACAGACAGGGTTTTGTACAAAAATCTGAAAGCAATGGACAGAACTGAGGTAGAGGCTTTAGCTATGTTAGTTTAAAATTGCTTTTCCCTGTAACTGGGCTAAAGGAAACAAGGAAGAGGACATATAGGAAAGGTGTCTCTGGTACTGGGAGCCTCTGAAACCTAAATCAAATGAGATGGAAGCTGTGCTTCATTGTGTAAGTAGTCCACAAACTTTTGCCTAAATTTCTAATAGTAACTTTACATGAAGAATGGCCAGTAATTTTAGCAGCCACTACTCCCCATTACCCCATGACAAAAACACAAATCACATCTTTGCAGGCGTGAGGGAAGGCAGGGCCCAACAACCTGATGAATATATATTTTGAACAGCTTTTTAAGACAGATCAGAAAGGCATCGTGCCAAGACGTGTGCATACCACGCAGTGCTAGTATCTAATGAGTACATTTAAAATACCATCTGCCTTCAAATAAACTGGATTTAAATAAAGCTGTGCAGTATAGGATGTCTGTTCCAGGAAGAGCTTAATTTAAAGCCAGCAGTTATCACACCAGATGAGATCAAAGGTCAGTTGTGCTTCTGCACAATCTAGAACCAGAGGCAGCTCACAAATGGCAGGGGCTGGGAAGGGGTCAATCAAGCAGTGCAGTAGGATATCAAGACAGATTTCTGGGATTTTATTTTCTTTCTCCCTAGTAACTAAAAAGTAACAGTCTGTGGCTTTAATTCTAGGATACTTGGGATTGTCAAGTTTAAATGTTCAGCTTATCTGAGAGGGTAGATATAACTAGAGCTTTGTCAACTGACATCAGGTAAAAGATGCATCTTTCTCTAACGAGCCCAGGAAAGCAGAGCTACAACCATTTTAATTGCCAGAGCAAACTCCTTGGGACTCCTCATTACTAGAAATGATAGGTTTTGATACATAACCAACCAATTCCATTCCAACCTAGCCTTCTGCATCACTGCACTTCAGCACCCTGTACTCAGGAAGAGCCTGGCCATGTCTAACCAGGCCATCACAGCTGGAAAATTAAACTGTAAAGTCACAAGGACATAAACAGCTGAAGTGGATGACTCCAAACTGTTCTGCTCTGCTTCCTCCTACAAGAAGCCCTCTGTAAGCACACAATTTGCTCTCCTTAAATCATTCCCTTCATGATTGTTTAATCAGTTCTTCTTCACATTTGTAAACCTTCCCCACCATTCCTTGCAAATGAAGAATACACACTTGCATATAATTAAGATCTAATCACTTAAAGACATAAACCTGGAATTAGTTTTGCTGGCACACACATTTCAACAGCAACAGGAGGCTCTGAGGAACCTTCAGGATCCCCTGTATTCATCTGTATGCAAACATGGTCACAAAAGCTTGCCACCTAGAAAAGCAGAACAGATGGGAAACACATCCAGATTAAGTGATTTCAAGGAATACTGGCACTGAGCTAAGAACTGAGCATGGATCTTGAAGTCCCAAGTGCACATCTTTTCCACAAGACCATTTATTTTCTGTCAACAGAAACCTTTGTGTGAGCCAAACCCAAAAAACAGAAGACAAATTAGGTATCAGCCTGTAACTCAGGTCCTGCACAACAAATACAAGGTGTGATTTTATTTCTCAAAATAAAATACTGATTATACTTAAGGATTCCCATCCTCCCTCTATTCAGTTTATTTAAAGCTAAACCAAACTCTTAAAAGAACTAGTAAAGCAATTACTGGATTACAGAAATAGCTGACAAAGTAACTGTACTGCAATAGCTGTGGTTGAATCATGCCTCTACAATTGCTCTCTGGAACATTTTCTACCCTGAGCTGGTGTTCCACCAAATATTACTGGGTTAGGAGAGTTTAATATCTCAGCTGAAAATTAAGATTCCACAGTATCCTTCTTATAAAAGCCACAGTTCCCTATATTTGCATCCAGATTAACTTTATAGGTGTTCTTATTCAGTAAGCTCAGACCATCTAGATATGCCACCTGATTCTGTGGTAAAAACATCAAGGTGCTACAAGTCAACCCATTGCTGGTCTTCTCTCTCAGTCATCCCCCACACAAGGGCAGATGAACAGACACATGCTGATTAACAAATCTGATCTTGAGACCACTTAACAGGGATTTTTAATTGCTAACACCTCGTTCACCTACCTCAGAGTCTGCCAGCCTGGTTCTGTCACTCTCACTCCTACTGATTTTTTTTCCTGTAAAACAGTCCCATTAATTTCAGTGAGACTATTTGCAGAACAAAGTATTACTCAGTGAGAAGAAACCCCAGAAATACCTGAACACACAACGGTTCCTGTATCTGTCAAGACATTTTCCAACAATTCCTTCCTGTAGAACTAAGCTTTGGGAGTTTTGTTCACCACAGGCACGTTGACCACCATCTCCCAAATCATTTCCTGCTATCCATTACTAAATGAATCTACTTGCAGCAACAGAAATACAGTGCCCCAGAACACTGGGCCATTAGAGAATAAGGCCAGCTCTTTAAACCTTTCAAATTCCACTAATTCTTCCACTGAAGTCTTTCCTAAAGGCGCCTTTTCTATTAATACGTTTCAACTATAAAAAAAGAAACTAATCCAGGGAAGAATCCATAGATTAATGTTAAGCCCTTTTTTTTTCTGCTATTATTATTAAATCTGCCTTTTTCTTCCATATTTTTGCAGGCAGTCTAGCAATTTTTTGCCCACACAGCCCTATTACAGAGCTTCCTAAGAGTTCTTGTGGTTCTTAGCAGCACGCACAGAGCACACGCCCAGGGCAGTAACAGCACACTGGGGGGAAACAAACTGTCTCCTTCATCCACATCCTGATGGATGCTTGTGCATATTTTACCAATGTCATCAGTGTTCTGTGCACTTAATCACTGCCTTGATTCTGTATGCAAAGGTGGAAGAGGGAAAGCAGCAGGACACAGGCAGTTTCAGAGATGGATTAGACATATGCACCAGCTCAAGTACTCCCCTCCCTTCAGATACTCACTTTCAGCTTGGAGTGATAAGAATATGTTGAACAATTGGTGTAGTTTCATAGCAGAACTCAAATGATTTTACACTGTGCACCTATGGCCCCATAAAGTCTTCCTGAAGTTTTTACAATGTTTATTTGAATATTTAACATTCAGCAATGGAACACTGTTTTACAACTTTTCTACTTGACTTAGTGCTTGCTGTTTCATTTTGGCTACTATATTGCCAGTAGTTTTTATTTGCATAGAGTTGCTTCCCTAAAGAAATAAAAATGTATTTCAACTGCAACAGCCGGGAGTAGGAATAATTTTTCTCTTTCTTCTACCTTGTTCCCTTTACAAAATAATCTTGAATTGCTTGAAAACAAAAGCAAATAAAAAGAGAGATTCCTGTCTTTTAAGAAGCATTCAGGTAAATGTAATTCAGGCTTACCTTTCATATTGAAACCTAAACTAATTATCAAGTAATGATTACATTTAATGTATTATTAGGTGCCTAAAATTTTTCTTAAACTTTAGTGACAATCTTCTACAACTAGGTTGCTAATTATTATCTGTGGAACATTATCAGTTGCATCTTTATACCTCTTTACTGGCCTCAAGAATTAGGCAGCTATCAGGCTTACATCTTCCTTAAGGGGCAGGATGAGTACAAAACTCATTTACTAAGTTCCAGTGCTTGTGACTTGGACTGAAACGAGCCCTCTTTTAATAATACAAATTAAATCCTTCATAAGTTGAAGTACTCTAAGGATTTGTAGGTTGGGGTTTTTTAACACTTCTCCACATTTGTCTATTTTACTGCACACAGCTTGACCTAATATTTCAAATAGCAGGGAAACCAAGCTGGCACTCACTGCATAACCCCGACACGGAATAAATTAAACCTTAAGATAAAAAAGAAATCCCCAAATCCACTGGGCACCATCCACAAACAGTTCTGGTACCACCTACGTGCAATGGCAAAGGTGCTCTGGCAAGAAGGGAATGAACTATTATCCTTCTAGGACTGTTGTAAGGAAGACAACATCAAATGATCCTATATGGCATCCATGGCTTGGTCAGACCAGCAGGAACAGGTTAAGGAAACAGGCAGCCACCTCTCCTCCTCCCCTGCTCTCAGTACAACACTTATCTGTGAGGATTGATAGTCTCTCTATATTCAGGTTAATAACTGACTTAGAGATGTAAAAAATTTACTTTAATCCTCTTCTTGTAGAGGATTTTCCTCAGTCTAAGAATGTTCATTCAAACACCAATTGGCAAGAGCCACCCTTCTTGATTCAGTCATCTATTTCATTGCAACCTCTGGACCCAAATCCTGTCCCTGTCTCTCAGGTGGATGAGCTTTCCCTCCTTCCCCCTGCGTCACAATCTCCCTTTCAAAGGCTGGTATCCTCTTCTCAGAGAATTTGTTTTCCAGGATCACTGCTGATCTTGTAGAGGGGCTGGCAGATGAGAAATACCATCCTCTCTATGCTACCTTTGTTTACCAATAACTGATGCTTCCCAAGATCAAATATGCACCACAGAGAGAAGTATGAGGCAGAAATATGGGAAATGTAAATCTACTGTGCAGCCATACTATCAAGAATGGATTTAAACATATAACTACATCTTGTTGGTATAACACAAGCTCACTTTTTCGCCCGTTATTTCATCATTTACCTCAGATAGGACAGGTGCTTTCTGAGAGGAGGAATGAGGTTTCCACAGAGTGCAGCTCTCCAGTCACCTTCACCTTCTTTCAATGTCAAGAGGCACAAAAACCCCGAGGAAGCTGAATTTGTAGAGAAAAGGCATAGGGAGAGCTGCATTACTCTTTTGTACTTTGGACACGATTAATGTATTTGCTGGAACTGTTTACAGAAATGCTTAACTGTATTAAAGTCTCTTAAGGAAGTGCTAAATTCAAATTGATCAGAAATCCAAATATTAATCCTGTGGTAAGGACAGAAACAATGTTATGGAATTCAGTGGGCTTAATTTTAAGGCAGTGGTTTTGAAACCATGGAAGACACCACCAGCCAAGCATCTAGAACTTCACTGTCCTGAAATGGGGACGTTTTTAATTAGCCATAGCCAGGGTTGGAGTGGAGGAGATCAACTCGACAAAAGTACCAGCTGATGGAGAACCCTTCCTCCAGGAATGTTCAGAGCATCATGAACATGCTGAACAGTCCCAAGGAGCAGCTAAAGACAGTCCAGAGCTTTTTGGAGACAAACTACAAGCAAAATACATGTTATTATTGTAGTCACTGCCCCTTGCATTAGGCCATCAGGTAGATGAGACTACTGACCAAGAAACCTTCCTCCTCCTGCTCATAAACAACAACAGAACCTTAGACTAAAGAGACTTGACAGTTGTTAATATCAATTACACATGAAAAATATATCTTTGCAATTGCTTCTCCTTATGTAATGCATTATTGGCACTGCTGGCATGTTCATTGCAACACGACAGAGAAATAATTTATTTACATTGTTTGAGGCATGGAAAAAAAAGAATCTATGTTACAAGCAGAAGTTAAAGGCTGCCACTCTTGTTGGAAGTGTTTGAGAAGATGCCAAATGAGCTCTTGCTTTTGCATGAGTGTTAGTGCTCTGCAGAACCCAGCGTACAAGTCCTTATTCAATATAAATTTAGCTTCAGGCATGTACCTAAGGATACAGCATTCAAGACTGTGGTCATCCTATAATGCAAAATAAAGCTAAATTAAAAGCTGGCCCAATGCATTTTTAATATTGATATGCAATAACAAAGCACCCATGGTATTAACCAGAGAGGTCTATAGGGAGAAGCCTAGAAGGAATCTCCACAGTATTTATGAACTAGAACACTCAACAACAGGTCGTCAATGATTACTACAGGAGTACTTAAAGCCAACGAGGACCTGTTGTCCTTTTGCACTACAGGAACTCATTCATGCTTTAGAGCTCACAGTGACAGTCATAAAAAGCAGTAATTTTACCAGCTGATAAATAGGAGGCGGCATAGCCAGCCCAGAAAGGTAACAGTGAAATGTGGTGCACTGTAACAGGCTGCTGTGGGTGCACTCCCAGCTGCTGGGGCTCTTCCCAAAGACCTCCAAGTGTGTTGTTTGCTAGAGGAGTAGGATGGTATGCACAAGGTAAGCAGGAGGCATCAAGCCAGCCCTGACTGATCTGGGATGATACAGCATTCCCACACGGAGCCCCACTCTGGCATTTCACTGGCTTTCAGCATTCAGGAGACTGAAACGTCAATGGATACTCTTTGTTCCCATACAATATTTATGTCCTCATTAATTTCTCTCAGCAGCCCAGAATTTTACAGACGTCTGCCATGCCCTCCTCGTTTGGCCTTTCCATGAAGCAAACGGACCTTGGCACTTGCCCTCTCCTCCGTGCAGGGTGTTTGACACTGCTGAGCTCCCTTGTTTGCACCTTCCCAGCTCCAATACACCCCTGGGATCCACTCTCTGCACTCTGCCATCCCCTTCAAGCTGTGCATTCCATGAGTGGCACATTGCATCCTGTAGTCTTTTCACAAGTAATTCCTAACCTTCTATTATTCTTTTGCATGCTACCTAACCACTAAGCTGATACTTTAAGAATTACCCCAAATTATTCAAAAATCTCTTTCATAAGCAATAATGGCTAATTTAAAACCCATCAACACATACAGCTAGGCAGGACTGTGTTTCCCTGGTTTTGAGTTTCACCTGGCATTGTATTGTTCATTCATGGTACTTTCTAGAACTCCTGACATTCACAGCAGCAGTGTAATTTCAACACTCTGGAGTAACTCCAACTATTTCCTCCCTAATTCAGTAATTTTTCCAGGTCAGCTATGAACACAGGGAATGCTACTAGTCCTAGTTACACTAATGGTGAAATCTGGTCAGTAATACCTGTAACTGTCTGGGGGTTTTACCCCGTTTATTTACAATGGATACCTGGGTGACATTGATCTATAAATGCTTATTCTGTAACAGCTTGGATACTTTAGGAGTCTTCAGTGAAAGGCTTTTTTCAGCCTTTTGAAAATACAAACACCACAACAAGTAGATCATTGTTCTCAATCTGCTTCTTCAAAGAGCTCTAACAGAACAATACTTCCTCTAAAAAGAGGTACTGAGTGTTTTCTACTGGAATTATACTCATTCATAACTGAGAAATGTTATCATTTTCCCATTTCATAAAAATGTGCCTTGGATTAATATAAACTGCCAAAAGTGGCACCTCTGAGGATAAAATCTCCTCTATCACTGGAATACTGTGATGGAAGCTCCATGGTTAGGAGAGAATGACTCTTCCTATTTGCATAATCTAATAAACAGAGACTGTTCCTTGAAATAAAGTGAAACTTCTTAGAAACCAGAAGGTGTCATGAAGAAGGTTCTGATACGGTACATCCAGATTTTGCAGCGCACTGAATGAAGTCCTTAGTTCTGCAACTAAGTGATGAAGCACTGTCCCAGGGGCAGGTCACATTCCCAGCTTTTACAATATCCCATCGGGCCTGCCTGGAGATGTTCAGTAATACTTCCATTACAAGCCTTGCATCTGCTGGATTCACACAGCTCCATCTCTGTCACATCAAATGCACCTAAATCACACTCTCATTATACAGGAAAATTGTACTCAACTCCTGGTCACTCATCATAACATGTTACACTCCAGATCCAGCTGCCAGATAAACTTGGACAACAATTGCCACATGAGTTTCCCCGAGTTAGTCATCGATTTTCCCCAGCACTTTGCCACAAGTAAAATTTGTCACTGCTGGTATTACCATTTATCACAGAAACAATGTAATTTGCCCTCCTACAAGAGCTACTGCACAGCTTCTCTGTTTCCCTCACGCAGAACACCAGGCTGTGCTACACTAGGGCCTGCAGGAACAGCGTAGCTCAGAGCCTGCTCCGAGGCATCACACCAGTGCCCTTTCATCAAGGCCTAAAGGAAGAGTGCTCCTTCTGATTATGACAGACGTGCTTTTAAAGGGCTTGCAACACTCTTCTTTTAAAAAAACGTCCCAGCCATTTGCTCTGACTCATTTCTAAGCGTAGGTCCTGAAATAAGATCTGAGGACACTTAATTGTGTTCAGGAGATGGGCAGGAGGAACGACAATAGTATGAAGAAATTAACACCCAGCTCAGATCAATCATGACTCAATTTTCGGAGCTGGTGTTCTTCGCGTGCCATGTGCTGAGTAACGAGTGACTTCATTAAGTTAAAATGGATCTTCAGCAACTATTTGCAGGGCAGCTGCAGCCTGGTGTTCCTGGCATGTGCAGAGTGGGTGATTTTCACACAGCCCTTCCATTCTACAGCTTCTGTACCTTCTCAAACTTACCACATCCGAGAAGGACAAAGTGCTAAAGAGGATTCTGCAGGGTATCTCTTCCTATTTCTACTATGAAAAATACATCTAAATCCTTCTTTCATCAACTCTTCATTTCATGGTAGTTAGTTCTGACCTTAAAGAAAAGATATGCAACACGCTCACTCCTCCAGTAATTAGAGACCCTACTTCCAGTATTAATATTTCTTATCCTATTTGTAGCCAGTTGTTTTTAACTAAGGGCTGAAATACAGAGCATCAGACAAGGGTGATTTGTAATGGATGTTTTTTTTTCTGTTTAATCAAAGTTCAATCCAATGCATCTTGAAAAGCCTCAGAACTGCAACAGCTCTTTGCTTCTGCTTTTGATCTCCCTGCAAAAGCATGACCACTACCAGATTCATTAAACACAGCTTGACGATTGCCCCCTGCTCAGGCTTTTTCAGCACACGGCATCCACAGCAAGCTCACGTTAATTCTGCCATTCCTCCCACTGTGCAAACAGCCCTGTCTGCTGGGAACGTGCTAATCAGGCTCCATAGGGCCGACTCACACACCATAAACACGTCACAACAGCAGGCTGAATTTACCAATTTGCTTTCCATTCCTGCTGTTCTCTTCCTCTCCTCACTTCCAGCTCCTGTTTCCATTTGAAACAAAACAAACAGTTTTTCCAGCAGGAACAACTACATCTTACAGAAAAAAACCATGCAAAACACTCAAAGTCAAAAAGAAAAACAGTTGATTCTTTGCTAAGCATTCCCACGTTTTATAAACCTGTGGTTTAGAAGCTAGTCACAGCCCAAAAGCACCAATATCACCATCCTCCTGGTTATTAAAACACCAACTTTTGCAATACTCTAGTTTCCAAATCTCAGTGCCAGTGCTTGGCCTCTAGGCCTTTCATTTCCCAGCTCTGGTGATTTTTAGTTAGCACAGGCACACTCAATTTATTCACACCCTCCAGCCACTCTCCTCATCCAGCTGCTGAGCACAGACTCAACCTCTGAAGTCACTGCAAAACTGCAGCCAACCACAATCACTCCATGTTTTGTTAATGCTCACACTGGATGCAGCACTCCTCAACTCTCTTGATCGTCACTGGGGAAAAAAAGGGTTAAAGGTTTACCTCAAAAGCAAACAGAATCTTGAAAGGACAAGAACCTGTTTCATCTGTCTCCTGCAAGAGATGAAAAAGGCTACAGGCTCCAAGTTATGCCATTAGTAGCTCCCCCAGTCACAGGAAACCTTAGTCCTTCAGGCTCATTACAACCTACAAATTGTCAAGGAAATCCAAGCTCACCAGTGTGGAATGGTGCTCGGTCAGGCGTGCCCAAGGTTAACCACCACAAATAATTCTCTTTTCAAAATCAATTGCATTAATGGGTGCACGGGGCAGTTGGTTTTAATTTGACAAATGACCACATATAACTTCACTGGTGCTCCAGATCTAAGAACCAATATTAAGTGCCTGAAGCAACCAAAACATTTGGAGAATTTAGCTACAAGAGGAGCAAACATAAAGATGTGGGACACCCAGGCTGCCAAGGGTTCTGTTGCCACACTCTTCCCATGACAGCCGTGGCTCTGTGTTCCTCCATCAGCTGCTTCCCAGACTGGTGATGGAATCACCATGCTCTGCCAGGATTACAGCCTCCTGAAAGCCCGGCCTTTCCATGGATCTGTCAGAGGTTCAACTGAGGGGGCATCCACTCAGAAAAATGCCAGCCCCTGATGGGCTGGGCCACAGCTGCTTCCCCTGGGTCAGTAAGAGCCCAGAGTCTCAGCCAGGGAGAGCAGGGACAGCCCACGTGTGGGAAGAGGACTGCGCTTCCACACCCTACAGAAAGTGTGGCTGGAACACACAGTCTGAGAGACAGCACCACAGCCCACTACTGGGTGACTCTCCTGAAAAGGGTCTACTGTCAAGTCAATCCTGAATTCTGAACTCAATGCCAGAGAAAGAGCTTTTGCAGTGTCCTGCTCCTACTAAAAAACCAACAGAAGTAATCAGCATAATTCAGAAAAATACTTTGCAAACAGATGAAACAGTCTAGCCTTTCTCCACTGTGTTTTTCAAGTCAGTATTGTTGTCTTAAACTAGACAACTGGTCTTCCATTTCACAGCAGCACCTTCTCTGGCACTGCTTATGATTAACAAGCATATCTATGGCTAAGTGAGTGTTCTTCTATTCCAGCCAACAGATCACAATCTCCCCCCCAAAACAGGAGCTGTTTATGTAAACAAGAATATCCTGTATTTTCCATCCTCTTTGTAATGTCGACAACTGTTTGGGTATCTTCTGCTTTCTGTATTGCACTTACCTGAACACTTTCCACAGAGACACAAGTGGAAAAATCCCTAGCAACCCAGTTTCTTAAAACAATAACTGGATTTACATAGCTTTAAATATTCTACACTCCTACAAAAGAACACGGTTCACCTATCTTTAAAGAAACTTTCATAAGCACAAAGCGTGATCACATTTCTACAGTTTACCAGCATACCTCAGTTGCTGCTTTTGCAGCTCATTAGTTCTCTTACAGTTTGCCAAAAAAGCACTGAGACTGTTAGGGGAGGATTGACAGACATGTACGACAGCAACATCCACCGCCAGCATTTCAGAGTCAGTTTAGAAAGCACTTCAAAAGATACAACTTTGTTGCACAAATAAATGAGTGACACGTTTTCTCTGTAAAAGCTGAGGAGAGTAATGTCAAGACAGAAACACAAATATCTGACTTTTCAAAGACTGTGCACATTTGTTAGCAAACTAAACCAAGGACGATTACCTGTTTTGCAGAGAAATAGAATGATTTGGGGCAAGATGTTAGCAACACATTATAGAGAAGTGAAAGTATGTTTAAGTTTCTTCTGGCCAGAAGACTGAAACCTCAACGAGCATTTTTTTAAGAACTCTGCTGATTTTTCTGCCACTGTGTACAAGGCTGAATTGAAAAAGCAGATAAAGCCAGAGTTTTGTAACAACTATGGCTCATAACTGTGAGCATTTAAAACTTCATGCAGCCCTCCTCTACCAGCTTCAAATGTACACAGACAGGCGTTACATGCAGAAAATGGAACAGGTACACATTTGTTGCAACAAACAGCATGACTTAGGAATTTCAGAGCTCCTCAAAAGCACCGAGCTGGAAACTTTCCCCACCTTGAAAAAACCCCATACCTTGATAAATGGCACTGTCTTGTAGCCTTGCTGATACCCATCTCCTTAAGCCAAGGTCTGCAGCAACTAGGTAGTATGCAAGGTACAACCTTTCCCACGCCTCTTTCATCTCCAGCTGAATTTCATAGTAGGAAATCCAAATACAATCCATCTCTGCTGGCAAAATATAACTGGACTGCCAGCTCACTTCACAGACTAGACAAGAATTTATTCAGGTCATTCCATCCCAGAGCAATTGGCCCTATTTAGGCAGAAAATTAATTTATTAAGAATCAGAAATAAGCCTTGATTTGACTACATTTACTTTTCCCTACATTGCAAATCCATAAGTGTTAAGAGCACAGACCTTCACAGATAATGTGACACTGGAGAGCCCTCAGGACTGAAAATCTCTCTGTCTATGTTCAGCTGTACCTGAACCCACTGCCAGTGGGACAGTCACCTAAGCTCCCTTTATTCTCACCACTTTGAATTCCTAGGTCCAAAGAGCTCACTTTCCTCATTAGTGTACAGAAAAATAAAAAATTGCTTCCATAGAGAAAAAAAGCTGGGTCATTGTCACAGGACACTCCCTTCTGGAGGGAACTGAAGGCCCCATATGCAGACTGGACCCTCTTAGGGAAGTTGCTGCCTGCCTGGGGCCCAGCTTAAAGATGTGAAGAGAAGGCTTCCCAGCCTGGCACAGCCCTCAGACCATTGTCCATTATTGATTTGTCAGGCAGAGAGCGATGAAGGGGCAACAAGAAGTCTGAGGACAACCAAGGGGGACTTCAGTCCTGGCCCACGGGGAGGCCCCACCTGACTGGAGCTTGGCAAATGTGATGCCCATCTACAGGAGGGGCCAGAGGGAGGATCCAAGAAACTACAGGCCCATCTGTCCAACCTCAGTGCTGGGGAAAGTCTTTTCCAACCTAAACAAGTCTATGATTCTAAATGCTTGACAGGAAGGGAAACCGGTTTTGCTTGTAAACTTAATGCTTTAATACTAACTGAAGTAATTCAGTCAAGGAAAATACCTTGCTACAGGAATTACATGACCAAATAATGAGTGAACTGTAGTAAATGCACTTGGATTTCAAAGAGTTTCCTGTTGCAAACCTCAAATGTATCTTTGAGATACACTGGAAAAGATTCATAATGCATTTAATTCTCCGTCTCTCAGTTCTTGAAAATTGGAGCTAATCGTGATTCCAGTCATTTATTTAAATAAAGGTTTAGTCCGTTCAGGCAAAGCCTACTGATGTGACAAGCAAGCCATCTTCTCTCTAGGTTGATCTGAAAAGGAAGCACTTCTGTGAGCAGAGGTATTATTTTACAATTGCTGTGCACTTTGAGGTTCACCTGCTTTAGCTGTCTTTTCCTTCTGGCCACTTCAGAGTCCTGTGTCCAAGTGGGTTATGAACAACTTGGACTGTAAAAGCCATCTTCATATAACAGAATTAGATACTGAAAAGATGAACAATGTCTTTCTTACCACAGTGGGCCTATTGTAACAGCCCCCAGGCTCTGGCCTCTCAGACACAGCCTTGGTCCAGCAGCAGCAGCAGAACTGCCACTCAGTTCCCTTAAATTCAGAAAGCTGAGCAAGTACCACGATGTAGTATATTAATGGCAAAAAAGAATCTCTGATGGCACAGCTGTGCCACAGCTAAGACTCCAGAAACGTTAAACTCCAGCTTCCCTAAATACAACACTCAATATGCTGTACTATAATTAATGGCCTCATCTGCTTACAAATGTGTCACAACTATTTTTGCGACTAATCTCTCAAATCCAAGGAAAATAGATATTCTGTACATACAGATACTCTGGTTGGTATCTTTGGATCCCCAAGTATGCCATCTGTATCAGGGGAGCTTCAAGCACTAGAGCTGCATGTTCAGCTGAATATGTTGCAAATTTTTTTACCAGATGTTGCATATATACTTGCATGCAGATAGCCCAAATTAAAAATAAGGGTGTTTAATAAAAACACCAAGTAAGTATCTCCCCAAGGAGGCTGCTCTAGAGCTCAGGACTGCTTTGGCTGCTGCAGGGAAGGAAGAACCAAAAGCAAAATGGGATCTTGAGAATAGACCCCAGTGCCTGGGCTCTGTGCACATGTGATGAGGCCAGAGCATCACAAACAGCCTGTGCAGAGAAAAATCAGGTTTGACCAAGGGACAGTTTGTTTTACTTTGTTCTGATCCCCACAGGAAGGACCCTCAGCACACAATGTGAATAATAAGCAGTTCAGAAAACAGTGTAAGAACTGAGCTGTTGCTGGCATGTCCTTCCTTCAGCTTCTCTCAGGGGATCAGCAGTCAGAGAGCTCAAGGCACAGGGCAGTGCAAATCTCAGGGCACTGCACATCTCCAGCCACACATCTGTGCTGTGGCCTGAGCAGGTCACTGCTCCCCTGATGCAGACACTTGCAGGGAACTTTTTCTGCAAAATAACATCTGTGATCCTAACAGTGATTCACACCTGATTCTGCTCTTGATATTCCCACCATGCTTCCTGGTCTTTTTCTTTCTTGCAAGGCACATTACCCCGTATCCATGCTGCATTTATGTCTTGAGTGTGCTTTCCTTTGAGGAGGTGTTATGGGTATAAATGTACCTTAGCAAAGCAAAGCTTTGAAACATGTATCTTAAGAGAGTATCAGAGTTCAGAGCAATACTAAGCCCAACACACCTATGATATTCCTAATTCGATCTCTCCAATCACTTTGTAGCCTTGCAAAATGTCTGAGCTACAACCTACTTCAAGCTAGGCCAAGAAGCCTAAAATCCTTACTGGATTACTGGATATTCCGTCAAGCAAGAGACATAGGAAATGAACAGGAATCTTTCCCTGATAATACCATGCATTTGTTCCAAAGGATTAACTTCATTTCAGCAACTCCCCAGTTCAACTGCCTCAAGGGAACACTTATTTCCTGCAGTCTGAATTAAGGACATTTATCTAGCATTCTATATTACTGAACAAAAGCAAGCTGAAAAACATTGAATACCTCAAATTTTGCTCACACGTGCTACAGACATGGACTTTTAAAAAGACAAGTAGGAAGTCATGGATCTGTTGCAGAAAAGCACTCTGTAATCTACAGCAACTCTCCAGACTTCAGCCCCTTGCCATGGTGTTAAAATATGTGGACAATAGGAAAATGCGAAGCCCCTACTTTTAACACTCTCACTGACAAACTGAAAAAGAGAGTTTTTGCTATACTGAATAGAATACCTTGGACAAAAAAGGTCCCGTTGGTATTATTTTGTGTGTACACATGTAAACACACAGTCAGGTCTGAGTAAGCACACTCATGGCTAAGCATCCCAGAGAAAGTAGATGGGCAGTTCAGGGGTGAGACAGAGAATGCTTTGGAATGGATAAATCATCTGCAGAAAACATCTCTCGATACCCTCACTCCTTGGACCTTGCTCCTGAACAAGTCAGGAGTTAAAATTCCATATGCTATTTTTAGTAAATGTACAGAATCACAGAATACACTGAGCTGGGAAGGGACCCACAAGGACCATCGAGTCCAGCTCCTGACCCTGCACAGAACTATCCCCACGAGTCACACCACATGCCTCAGAGTATTGTTCAAACTCTCCTTGAGCTCTGGCAGCCTTGGTGCTGTGCCAACTGCCCTGGGGAGCCTGGGCAGTGCCCAACCAGCCTCTGGGGGAAGAACCTTTTTCTAATATCCAACCTCAGCCTCCTCTGACACAACTTCAGGCCATTCCCTCACGTCCTGTCCTTGGTCCTCACAGAGCAGAGCTCAGTCCCTGCCCCTCCTCTGCCCCCCATGAGGAAGTTGTAACTGCAGTGAGGTCTCCCCTCAGTCCCCTCTTCTCCAGCTGAACACACCAAGTGCCCTCGGTGTCCTCACATGGCTTCAAATCAAGGCCCTTCCCCATCCTCATTGCCTCCTTTGGACACTCTCTGATGGCTTAATATCCTTCTTGTATTGTGTCCCCCAAACTGCCCCAATGTTGAGGTGAGGCCGCCCCAGGGCAGAGCAGAGTGGGACAATCCCCTCCCTGGTGCCCTAGGACAGGCTTGGCCCTCCTGGTTGCCAGGGCACTGCTGACTCGTGGCCAACTGCCCACTGACCAGGACCCCAGGGCCCTTTCCTGGCACTGCTTTCCAGCCTCTCCTTCCCAGTCTGTCTGTACATCTGGGGTTGCCCCATCCCAGGGGCACAATCCGGCACTTCCCCTTGTTGAACTTCCCCTTGTTGGTGATTCCCAGCCCTGGGATCTGTTGAGGTCTCTCTGCAGGGCCTTCCTGCCTTTGCTATCTTAGCAAACAAATAAAACCAATTCAGAATGGATCCTAGGGGGAGGAAGGAAAGGAAAACAAAGCAACATGAGTGTCTTAATCCTCCTGGCAAGGGATTCCAACACCAGTATGACTCCACCAACGTCTGGACCCAGAGGAACAGTGGAATAGGGAGCACAGTACCCAGGAAAAGGGACAGGGACAGAGAAGTGTATCACAGGTTTAACTGCATTGTCATTTTTTTTCTGTAACAGTTAGATCTGCACTAACAATTTGACTCTCAATATTTCACTTTCAATAACAAAAAATCCTTGTCTTTACTTAGAAGGTGGTGCTTTCTCTGTGCCCATAAACAAGATTTTGAGCATTAGATAAAAACAGTGGAAGTCTTGGTAACAAAGTAAAAGAACAAACCAAACCAATCCCTCTCTGCAACTGTTGTGCAGCTTTCACTATTAAGCCAGAGTTGGCCACAGTATTTTCTTCTTTTCAGAAATGTAATTGAAAGCAACTGTGATATCCTCTCTCACCTCATGTCATCCAACCACCCCTAAATCAATGCAGACAAAACCTTCTCTAAACTCCTTTCAATTTGCTGTGAAATTGGAGAAATTTTCTTAGAAAGGAGGATGACTATATACAGCTCTGTCAAATGGCAGGATGGGAAAATATCAGTGAAGCATATAAACAACAATAAAGAAACTTAGGCTAACCCAAGGGTACAACTAGAAGGGAGAAATGAGGATGGATAGCAAACAAAGCTTCTTGACAAATGAAAAGCATTTGGCACTCTCAAGAAAACTGCTGTGATCTCTGTTCCTTGAGAGTTTTGAAACTAGACACAATAAAATGCAAGAGAACCATCTTGCACTGGCAAGGAAACAAATTATATGGTGAATCCTCTCTATTCCTGATTTCTATTTCTCTGAAGCATTGCATCAAGACATTGAACTAATATCTTGTGTGTTCACTGAAGGCTGGGAATTTTCTGCTTTGCTGCTGCACTACTTGCAGCTTTCAACATAAATTCTACCTCCACTCTACTCACAGGTGGAAGAACTAGGACCTGCTCCACATCAGCATCAGGAAATACTGAGACATTCTGGCCCCCTGCTCAAAGTGCTGTGCTGTCACCACTTGAGTGGTCACAATTTAACAGTCAAGAGCTGCAAATTTACAACTCAACTTTAGGCTTCAAAACATTTGCTGTAGTTTACCTGTGTAAAATCCAAGCCATCTGCCATGGAATCAAAGTGCCAGAAGGACTCTCATGCTCAGTAGATATGGCAGCAACTGTTCCATTGACCAAAAGTCCCAGGAAGAACTTTGTTCAGTTTCTACAAGTGCTATGTAGAAATAAAACTTGTATTTTTAAGCAGCAAAAAGCCTCACCAACACGATCAATAGGATTATAGGACATAAGTATGTCTGGCACCTTTTGCCAGGGCTGAGATATGAAACAATACCTTGGTTTAGAGTGCCAGCTTTATTCCCATTTACCCAGCATAACTGGTCTGCTGGGCACAGTGCAGCAGGAATACTCCTGCCAGCAGCCACTGAGACACGAGTTACCTGTCAAAGCCAGCAGTACAAACCCCAGTGCTGGCACCTGCAGGTACCTGGGTGTGCACTGAGCACCAGCCCCTGCCATTACTGCTGTTCACTGTGCCAGCAGATCCAGCACTGCCAGCAAACCTACTGAAATCACAGACCTGGCTTTAATTTGATGCACTGGCATATTTCAGCATCCTTGCTTGTGTGCTCCTCAACCTTGCTGCCTGAGCCTGCGTGATAACAGATTTTCAGGGAAGTGTAATAGTTGATGCCAGCTGAAATTAACCCTGTTTTTAATTATATAGCAGCTACCGCAGTTCCTCAGAGAAGAAACTTTAATTTTAGATTTCTCTACAGAAATCTTATCTCAAGAACCATACACTGGCGTGGAAGATCCATCATTAAGTAACCAAAAAAAGCAGGTCCAAATTAAAATTCAATCATGAGCTACATTCTCTGCTTAAATGATTATTAACTAAGTTACCTGAAAATTCACCCAGCTAATTCAGACCTCTCAGCTAAACATATGAAATGGCCTCTTTGGTGAGGAGGATAAATAAACACTGACCTGGCAAAGAACTTCAGAATTGGAAACAATTGAAAACTGTTGAGAGCATCTCAACTCTAGTTTTTTCCTTTAATATCTACAGGATCAGATTTTGCTTAGGCACTGAACCAGGTCTTTCTTGATGAAATTTGAGGTAGCATCTGAGACACATTAGGCACTGAATTTAATAACCCAAAGCAACTAAAGAATTTGATTAATTTGTGTTTAACAAAATCCCACTTCTTTACAGTAAGCATAATTTAAATCTTCATTCTTGATATGCTTCAAAAAATAAATCAAGAACTACGGTAAAAATTGTGGCAGATGTATCAACCCAAAAGGTTGATGAATCCATTGAAAAAAGCAGTTTAACACCATTTATTGCCACCATGACAAAATACGACAAGCTTGCAAATGAACACATTGGATACATAATGTTAACATCCATGTTCTGGCAGGTCCTCCTGTGACTAATCAAAATGCAGCTTTGATTGCTGTGACTAATAAATAATCCTGGCTAATAAAATTGCTGTATCTTGTAATTATGGCAGTGTGAACACTATCTTAATTATAGCAGTTTCAGAGCCTCATCCATCAATCAGTGAGGAGCAACACTTCTAAAGGTTCACGAGTAGAAGAAAAAAGGCCCAGTTGCCACTTGCAGAGACGATCAGCAAAGCTCAGGAAGACTCACTTCACTTCACAGAATGTATAACCACCATCACCAATCCATACCAAATTTTGGAGTGCACAGTGTGCTCAGACCTGGCTTCCAGCTGCCCATGGTGGGAGCTACCACACTGCATTTGTTGGGATGAACACAGCAATCTCCCATAGTATCTGAAAATAGAGAAAACAGTCACTTGGATACACAACTGGTATTTCAATTTGAGACTTTCAGCATTGGGATTGCCACTGCAAGGCCAGGTACTATCCTGCTTGCAGAGATATTGCACCCTATGATCAAAGTGATCCAGACACAGGCAGGAAAACTACAGCATTCAGGCTTTGGAAGATTTATCTGAACACAGAATGAATGGTACCAACAATCTCTTCCTCCAGTTGCCACCCAAAATAAACGTATTCACGACATTGTGCTAGAGTTTCTCAGTTTGAGCCAATACTGGAAAAGTCTCACAACATATTAAGAAGTTAATTGTGAGGTGGAGGGAGAGTTTTACACACAATTTTTCTGAAACCTCAAAGTTATTTGCATTCTTTCCCACCAATTCTAATACTCTTGGAATTTAGTGAAACTTTGATGCTCATGGAACAGTACTTACAGGGAAAAAAATTGTTGCTTTTCAGTGTGGGATACAATGACTAACCAGCAGCTTTTCTCTTCCATTTCTGTGGAAAGCATGTTTTTTAAATCACACTTCTTAACAGTGCAAAGGCAGTAGCCAGTAGAGTTCAGGCACTGTTTACTTCCCCTAATTAAGAACTGGAAAAGAGGAAAAAAGGTGTCTCTCCCCCATTTCCTGGCCCTACACAGATGGCTGGGTGTTGATCAGACCAGTGCCACCGTTGCACTTGTTAGTTTTAAAAGGGCTGTTCTTCCAGTGCCAGTGTTAAGTATTCCTCCAGAGGACTGAACACAGTTTCTAATAACAAATATGGTGAAAAGGGAGTCTCTCCTTCTGCAGAAAGCACAGACTGCAGGAACTGTCAACATATTAAGTTTTAAAATCAGGGTACCATTACCATGCAAATCAATACACAGCACAAGCTCCTGAGCGTGAGGGCAATACAAAACCAAAACTACTTCAGTACCTGCTTGTCAAAGCCAGAAGCCAAGATGAAAACACGGAGATTTGGAGACACAGGGACACCGACCTCAGCAGGAGCATGAATGGCAGGAGGGCACCAAGAGTGCAGAGAACTAAGGCTGGACATGCAAACTGCTTCACTTTTATTATCATCTAAGGAGGAAAAGCAGAATGAAAGCAGATAAAAAATTGTAGCGCACTCCAGCAGGGAAGTGAAGGTCAAACTCAGCAAGAGACAATGCATTCTAATGAACATTTCCTTCAACTCTTGGAAGATTAAACTCAGTACATCTTCAAATCCCACCAATATATTAAACTGCTCCAAAAAAGAATTTATCAGACATACAAACTGTAGAAATATCTTACTTTGTCCTGGCAGAGCTTCTCAAGTGCAAATATCAGAAAAAGTCTTAGGACGTGTATCTATAACCAGAAAAAACCAGTCATCTTACCAAACAGGAACCATCACTGCAAGGAAACAGAGTTAACAGTCAATACTATTCCCATAAGAAATAAAAAAAGTCTTCAAATTTGTGTTGAAACACGAGTACAAAGTCTGCTGCTAAAGATCAGACCTGCTCATTTGAAAGCTAAAGCTAACATATCTAGTAGGATGGAACAGATCCCCGTGCCAGTGGATTAGAAGGCCCACCGAATATCAACTGACTGAGGGTTTACATACATTTATTCAATACACACACACAGGTTTAGATCAGTACAGCTGGTCCACTGCTCACATTGTTGTTCCAAGGTCAGTGCTCAGCATCTTGCAAAGGCAGACCCAGAGAGGGAAACACACATAAAATGAGCAGTTAAGAGCTTAAAACAGTGTCTTAAAACAGTGTCAAACAAGCATGGAATAAAAAAAAAGTCAAACCAAACCAAACCAACAAAAAGGCATGAAAATTAATTCCCATGTACTCATGTTTTTCCTGCCTTTGCTCCATGGACGTGGGGCAGTGATGTCAGGGCAAGGATTTACATCCAGGAGACAGCTCTGACTGAGTCTCCAGCTTTGAACTGGGACGTGTATCCACCATCCTATTGTGTATGACACACCTCATACTGCAAACCTACTGCAATGGACCCACCACATTGTGATGGGAAGGTAAGGCACTGAGTCTCAATTCACTTTTTCAAGTGTTTGTGAGCAACATGTACAGAACTGAACGTTTTTCAGGCCTTTCAGCCATACAGACCCGGCTGTCAGCTCAGGACACTGCACAAGGTAACACTGAAACTCACACTTGTGAAGTTACATTACTAAGCCAATTAACATTTAAATAACTCCTTTTCATGCTGCTTGAACAGACAGGAATCTGGTGCAGGAAAATTCTCCTGGTTTTTCAGCTGCCAGTTTTTCCCTTTTTAAGGCACTGGTGTATTTTACCTTCAGGTATCACAGTTGCAACACAGTGTAACTAAAGAAGAGAGTTCAAAGAACTTGTGAAACCAACATTTCTAATTCTTAAGTTTTCCAGGCTATATTCCAGTAAAATTGATGCTTTCCAAGGATAAGTCTGCAGAAGAGGATATATGAATGATTAATGGATGAGAACACACTGTAGGCATAATAGCTGATAATGCCTCTTCACAACAAAAACCAAAATGAATTGGAGTTGCATGCAGTGCACACAGTATTCCCAGCTCTTAATGTTGCTACAAAATGTGCTTTAGGTCTTCCAAGTCACAGACTGTAAAGATGGACAGACAAAAAAAAGGAAAGTGTGAGGTAACAGTGCAAATGCCCACACTACATATTCTTTCTCTATGACCATGGCCAAACAACTTGAACCTAGAGTGACTTGCACAGAGGAAAAATCACTCAAAAATTCACAGGCAGACACCCATCTCCTGTTACCCACACACTCAGCATATTCTGCCATTTCACCATTTAGTTATTTTAATCTTCTCTTCACACTTTCAGCCTTTACCACAATCTGCCTCCAGGGTGGGACCATATTCAGAGCAGCTATGAAATAAACAGTTCTTTTCATACTGTTTTAATCTCTTTTAATTTTTCCTTCTTCACTACAGCACAGATCTTCAGCTGCTAGTCTTTGGTTTAAAAGCAGGCAGCCCTGTCAGATAATTAGCAAAAGGTCTACCTGAGGGCTTTCCTGGGTAATTTACAGCTTGACTGACCTATAAAAAATTATAGGGAAATAAGTCTGTGGTACCTAAAAGTAATGGTTGTTTGTTCAGTTCAGCACTACTTAATTACTTTCCTTTAGTTCAAAGCAGAAAGGAAATAATTTATTCTTCAACTTCAAAAGAAACTACGAGGATGAAAAATGTGAAATTCTTAGTATATTAAAAAAGCAATACCTGCAAAAAACCCCCACCACTCTTCTGCTTTATAGACAGGATAGTTTCCCTTCTAAGTAGGGTACAGGAGTCTAATGAGTACACGAAGCATATTACACAAAAATAAATGGCATTATGGCTTAAAAGATGGATAGGTCTGTACTTAACATGTAACTGTTTGTGACAGCCATCCCCATGGATTCCATTATATAGTTACTGACAGCCATAAAGGAGGCCTGAAGCTGATGCAGGGTATCACATACTTCTACAAACATGTATTTGAACAAGTTTCAAACCTAAAAGAGTAGAGAAACTAAAATTATTTTAAATCTAATAAGCATCTTTTCCCATTTCTATCACAATTAGCAAATTAAATATATAGTGACATTTGGCCTAAGTGCATTAAAAACCCATCTTTTTGTCTTGTGGTTCTTGAACCCTAAGAGACCATATGGGGCATAGGGCTTACTGGGAGCTATTGAGCACTACGCACCTTGCTGGGTTCTTTTTCTCTTTTATTGTTGGCCAAGAGATACTGTTTGCAGACCACAGAATAAAACTGCATCTGTACTGGAGACATGCCCATGTTTACGTGTGTGTAAATATAGATATAGATATAAGTATATATACATCTATGCACATCAGCCAGTGAGGTGAGCTCAAAATGTGAATTTTACACATGATGTTGCACAATAGGAAACTGGAATACAAGATCCTCTAGCTCATGTAGGGATAATTTTATTGCAAAGAAATATTTTCTATAAAGGCCTTTGAGATAATTCCAGAGTGTTGTAAATGCTGCATCTAACCCCATAACGACCAAAGCAACTATAAGCTTGGACTGACCAGAGCAAGAAGTAGAGTAATGGAATATTTAGTAAATCCAGGAAAAATAGATGCCTACCAGGGACAAGATCTAGTCTTTAATTTGCAAGCTACACGAACTTTGCAATCGCTCTAGTTCCAAAACATACTTTCTGTTCCCAACAGCAAAGCATTCGTGGTTGGTATCAGGGAAACAAAAATACTCTGTTATTCAAGCTGAATGACTGAGCTGAGGTACCATCTGGACAGAGATGTTCTGTCCAGACTTGATTTCCTAACAAATTGATTTTGCCCATTTGGTCAACATACTTTTTCCCTTTTTCTGCAATTTGAATGACCTGGTTTACCCCAGACACATTTTTTTTCCAAAGTGAATTTCCAAGTGAAACTAATCCATGCAGAGAATATTTGTGTGCTTTTCCAATAGGGGCAGAAAGAAACAACCACACAACTTCTGGATTCCCCACTACAGCACTGAACAGAGTTTGCCAGCAGCCTACAGAAAGGTATTTACTGAATACATTGAAGAGAAGGCAAAGGGAACCACAAAGCTCATTGATATTCCTAAAGCAGAAAGAGGATTAATTTATTTAAGAGATTGCTGGCTTACCAACTTACACCTGATGCATAAGTGCTTCCTCTGTTCCCCACCAGCCCCTGTTCAACTGAAACACGCCTGCTTCTACCTCTTACTTGAGCTGTAATCACTGGCTGTTAGTTGTTTGTGCTGATGGGGTTTTTTTACATCTCTTTTTTAGAAGAAGTTTTTCCCTTGCCAATACAAATTCTGCAGTTCTGGACAATTACCAGGCTGGGGAAGGGCATTTGAAAAGGGGACAACAGCCACCTTTAGACTATGGATAAGATCTTTACAGCTGTTATTTAGCTTTGGTTTTCTGTTTAAAGAACCTTATGCAAAGACTGTGCCCCCTTTCCCTCTCGAGTCTGCCCTCGGATTTTCACAACTTACTCGAATAGCACCAGAGGAATCAAAGATAACTTGGTTCCTGAGAGTTTTATCAAGACTGATGGGCAGAGAAAGCAAGTCTGTAAGTGTTCAGACTGGAAAAAACTTCCCAATGCAGACTTCCATGAAATATCCAGAAAGAAAACTTGAGCTTTGGAGGGAGCACCATAAAAGGCGTCAGAACTAGTAGCTGTCAACCTCACGATGCATCTTTAAGAAAAATGATCTTCAGGTATTCCTGCAAGCACAAGAACATATTTTCTTCCTCCCTTATTCTCCCAACTGCACATCACTTCAAAAGGATCTGTAACACTTACTTGCATATCTTAGCTATTTCCATTGAAATGGCACCTAAAAGATGCTGAGTTGATGATTCCACAACCAGAAATCTTGAGCATGGGAACAGTGTGCAAGCACAGCAGTGTCACAAGCACCCTGCAGATACTCCTTAACCTTCTGCTCAAAACAACTATAATTAGAAGAGATTTGTGAAAACAAGGGTATAAAACTTGAAAAGTTGAAGCCCCCTCTACGCTGGCAAAGACTGAAGCTATCAGCATGTGTGGAAAATGAAACTATTCAAATACCAGGTAGCAGGACCAATATAAAGAAAAACAACCAACCAAACAAAAACCCCAAAAAAACCCCAAAAAACCAAACCAAACCAAAACAAAACAAAAACACAACCCCCCCCAAATCTGGGTCAAATCTACATGCTAATTTCAGGTTTCACCTCCAGACAGGCCTGAGGAACAATGGCAGGCTGTGATGGTAGATTGTATCTATTTTGGAACAGGTATGGCAATCTTCCTCCTCCTGCCTCTTGCACTAAGGAAAAGAAGGCTGTCAGTTAAATGGTTATTGCTAGATCAGGACCCTAATCCTGATCTCCTGCCACTCCACAGCCATCAAGGCAATCTCAACCTTTGGGAAATTAATCTGCCACTATGCAGTACTTGACAGACTGAAAACCTGACAAGTAGGGAGCTCATGGAAGCAAATTTATCTTCCTCCCCCGCTCAGCAAACATGTTACTGCTGATCAGAAAGGCAATGCATAAGTGCTTACATACAGCATTAGTTCCTGAAATGCTCTGAGGCATTCTTAAGTATTATCAAGTTCCTGGATGTAAAACTATGGGTACATTTAGTCTGGTATTTGAGCAATCAAGAATTCCATTCATTACTGCTCTGATTCAATGACCTTACACACATAATCAATGGCTAAACTGATAAATGGGAAGACTTCTTAAAAATCTATTTCTTGAGCGCTGGAACTAAATGTTTTATTCTCGACAGCTGTAATTTATAATTTAGTGACAAGAACATTTGTTCCAGCTGTTCAGACCCATTTCACACAGCAGAGAAGGGAGCACACTGTATTTCCAAAGCCAGACGCTACATTTGGACTGGGAACTGCCTGATTTATTTAGCATATCAAGTTATTAGCTAACTCAAAACAATCAGAAGACATTCTTAATGTTCATAATTAGAACACTCATCATGGGAGTTATGAGGCTGGAGTTCTTTAAAGCTTCAGAAATAATAAAGTGCCAGAAAAAAGTAAAACAAACTAGTAGCTTTTAATGTCAGGGCATAATTTTTCCATGTGGCTAAGTAATATCGTCCCTTTAATTGAGATGATTCATGCCATGTATGCTCTATGCCAGTGTTTTAGCATTCAGTTCATATCTGTATCTGATCTTTCTGGGTCTAATAATCAACATTTCTAGTGTTTCTTATTTTCATTTCCCCTTACAGCTTTGCTAGGTGCCCCAGCAGTTCCAGAGATCAGACACACAGCAAGCACACTAATCTTTTGAACTCAGTAATCCCAACCCAGGTAAAGAATAAGAATCTTCTTTACCTACATGAAACCAGTATGAGGGATTGGGAAGAGACATTTGGCCTTAAACCTCCAGTTTGTGTTAAAAGATTCTGTAAATCGCCAGCAAGGTCGTTCATTCTTCCCCTCTTTTAGGGAACTGACTCTCCTGCCCTGAAGGATCTGCAGATATTGCAGTGGCTATTGGGGCTTCTCTCCTTTACATTCCATGTCTTCTCTCCTATTGTGCATGTGGGGGAGAGGGTAAACTCACTGCTTCACAGAGCATCTTTGCTCCCCAGGGCTGGGCCATGTTTTACACTCTGTCCTGGGAAGCCAGTTTGCTGCATAGAATGGGGATGACTTCTTAGATGCCTTGAGGCCAGGAGAACCAACACTAAATATTTCCAATTGATTTAAGTACTTGATAAAGCTGGTTTGACTCAAATGGTCAGGTGCCCATCTCCTGGTGGTAAACAATTCAATTGGTGTCATACTGATATGGCAACACATGCAACTACTTGGTACTGTAACTACACTTGTGGAAACCTTAATTCTGCATGACTATTGCATTTCTCAGGTACCACTGTAAGGTGTAAGATCAGTCCTGTGTCTTAACCAGAGATCATGCATTCCACCTTACCTGAGGATCTTTAAGTAAAGGGAAGTCCAGCAAGGTATTGAAGGATATCAAGATGGAAGTCCAACAGTAGACCCACATCTCCTAAACACAACCTACCCACATGTGCAAAAATAAGCTGTGAGAGTCAGGCACTCAGGAACGCAATACTTGTGAGGGTTTTCAGTATAAATGAAACTTACTGATCCCACAAAACACTCTCCCCTAAATCGTTCTTTATAAGGAACACCACTCCCTTCAGACAAACACACCACTCCCAGCAGCTTCCACGTGTGGACACGTAGTCTCAACTACTCCCTTAACCTCTTTGGTCTCTATCCATACCACACTCTTACCTTTCATGGTTGAAAGTAACACAAAATACTCTTCAAAGAAAAATTTCAATACTTTCTGAGACTTCTCTTCCTCTCTACAGTTGCATAGAAAGGGTCAGTATGTTTTTTGTCATTTAGTCCTTTTTTGCTTGGAATGCAAAAGCACAGCCTTTATCAAAAGGCTGGCGCTGACCCAGCTTCAGTTGAGTTGTTTTAATATTGTAGAAGCACTCACTTTTTTCTTTTGGTTTCTGTAGTCTTTAAGAATTAGGCACAACATTTTGATTTTCACAATACTGCTGAAACCAAAACACCATCACTGCAAACCCAAACACAACATTCCCGTTTCATTGCCTGGGGCTACAATTTCCTGCCTCTGTATCCCTGTGCCCCAATGAGAGGAGAGGTAGCAGCAGTCTGGATCCCTGCCTTGGGGGCTGGGGTCCAGCTATGGAGATGCTCTGCAGACCCCCCCCCACTGTCCCACACACATGGAGTGGCTTTGAACTAATGACAAACAAATTTACTGCAGGAATCTTAACACCAGTTGCTTGGTCAGGATAAGCAGCTGTCAACTCACAGCTGCCTGACTTCTGACCCTGAATTAGCACTGAAGAAGATAAGCTGAGATCCCGATGGGTGGCCAGTTCTGCTGTGAACAGTTGCAGCAGTGGTTTCCCAAAAGAAGCCTTCCTCAAACATAAGGCAACCACAGCAGGAGACAGAAAGGCCCACACAGCCCCCTGTGCTGCCTCTAGCAGTTGCCAGAGCCAGGGAACTAGGAAGGCACAGAAGAATGGGTCATGCAAACAGCGACACTTACCCTGAACCCGCCTCCTGACAGCTTCATTTCACACCCCCCAGTTCTTGTTCTGAGTTAGAGACATCAAACTCTATCTACTTTCTCCATGCCACATGACTTGACAGCCCTTTAACTATCACTTTCTTCAGGAATCTCCCTTCCATGCTGAAAGGCCTAAGCCTCACTGCTCACTCCTTTTACAGAGCCCATTCCAAGATTTCAAAAAGCCTTGCTGTCTTCTCACTGCTTCATCCAGTTTTAGCATATTTGGGACTGGGTTGGAACTAAAGGAACCATAACTGCATACAGCATTCAGAATGCAGAAGTTTTGAGCATTACTAGTAGCATATAAAGCAAATAATGCCTCCTCAAGTTGCTCTCTCTTATTGTCCTAACAGCTCTAATATTTGAGATACCTGTTAGACCATTCCTGAGCACTGAGATGGCATTTCTCTCACGGTCCAAGTTCTTGCTCAAGAACCAGTTCAGAGCCCAACCAATTCTCTCTCATTCTGACTCTCTCCTCCCCATATATAAAGCAATGTTTCACTGTGCTTATCTACACAGTCATTCTGTATTTCACTGCCCAGTCACTCAGGTTCACTTGGTTCTTATAAAATTCTTCAGTCATCATCAATAATTCAAAGTTATTCAGGACAGTAATGAATAACATCAAGTATTCAACTCTTCCCAAATCATTTATGCATCTGCTGACCATCATGGGTCCCACAAATGTTTGCTACATCATTAGAAAAGCTGCAACATTTTGCACAGCCTGACTTCTTACAAAAGCCAGGCTGACTCTTGTCTCTGCAAGAAGTTTATCCCTGTATCCTGTAATTCCATTCTCAATACACCACTGCATAGCAATTTCCTCTTGTGCATATCTCAGGCCCATCAGCCCGTGGTTTCCCCTATCACATTTCTAGAAAGCCATATCACATTTGCCATCTCTCAGCCCGCAAGCACCAGAGTGCTTTTATGCAACATCACAGTTAGTCGTGCTATCTCATTCTTGAATTCCTATAGAAAGCTTGGGCTAATAACAAATTACTTGGCAACTTCTTCTAATCATAAATTCCCCCACCAACTCTTCAATTTGAAAGAGATTTTCTGAAGAATTCTTCTTTAAGAAGTTTTCCAGCACAGGGAACTGCCATTTCTTCACAATGAGCAACAGATGCAAAGAATTCGTTTGTCATTTCTGAGCATCTACCAGCCCTGGAGACTTTTCTGGCAGGCTCCCTGATGCTGATGTTTTTGAAGATTTATTTTTTACTATTTTTGACGCTTTTTGCAAATGCTTCTCTCTCTTTCTTTTTTTTTTTTTGAGTCTGCTTTGTCGCATTGCTACCTTTAACCTGTCATTTTTTATAATCCTTTGTATTTTCCTCATTTAGATAAAGCTTTAAGCTCTTAGAGGGCTCTCTCTTGCTTTCAACAGTAACCACCATGCTGCTATTAAGCGATGACGCTTCCTTTCTGCCCTTTCTGAAGTGTTTCTCACTAGGTGGGAAACATTTGTTCTCTGCCTCCAGTATCACATCCGTGCCATCTGTAACTTCCAGCTTCCTTTTTAACAAGCTGGCACAAGCTATTTCCCCATTTCCACACACCTCTTCAAGCGGAGCATGGCTGAGACAGATTGGCTTCTGTTTCTCCTGCAGGATCCTGGAACTAATGATACTATTTCTGCTCTTGGACTGACATTTCAAACCAGGTTTGGGCACTATTGGGCACTAAGTCAGAGGTACCATTTTTGGTTAGAAAAGCAGAACTTATGCCACTACGAGAGGGCCAGAAGTGAGAAGAGTTTTCACACAGCAATAGGGCAGCCCCAAATGCTGATACCACAGATAGTGGCTCCCTTAAACTATACAGGGCAAAAAACATCCTGATTCCTATGATCAAAGCAAGCTCAGCTCTGCACACACATCCTACCCATGACCAGTTAGGGAGGGTGGATATATTGGGGGTGCCTGAGGCAAGCATTTGACAGTTGCTTCATAAACACATAAAAAATTAAAGATACTTTTATCACCATTTTTGTAAATTTTGTATTGTGTTTATTTTACTGAAGCTAACATAGTTCAGGCAATTTTGAAGATGCAAAAGTGAGTTTTTAAACCCAGCATGCACTGCTAAGCTAATTTTTGGATGTGCCCCCCCCTTGCCACATCATACAGCATAACAGTGTTTGTAACAACCAGAGTCTGTACAAGAGGAAGCCCAGGAATATGATACTGTACTGACTCTTAAGATGCAATTTCTATTTCTGTCTCTGCCACAAACTTGCTTTGTGACCTTGAGCAAGTCGTCAGATCTCACTGACTCATATGAATCTCTCTGAAAATGGGTACTGCAAAGCTTTAATATCTGCAGATGATTATTATACACATAAATCCTCATCATCATTTTCATCACTGTTTTCATTGCTTGCTAGGTCTCTTTCATTCCAGAGATGAAGCAGAAAGCTCAGTGGAAATACACAGAATAGATCCCATTTCTGGGGAGAAAACAGGGACTACATTTGCCACATCCCCAAGTTCTGCCAGACCAGGCTGCCTTCCAGGTCACTGTGGATACACAACACTCCACTGCAACCATCAGAGGTGGGGGGACATGCATCTGCTGAGGACACAGTTCATTACACTCACCACAATAGGAGGCCACACAAAATAAGGAAAAGACTGGAAAAAAAGGGTACTGCAAAGCTTAAATATCTGCAGATGACTTTAAAAAAAAAAAAACACTTTGAGAAGAGCACAGCTCAGATAATAAAGGGAGGACAGGAATAGGCAGAGAGGAGAGAACATTGACATGGCCAATCATGCCTGTTAGCCTCTATTAACCACAGAGAACACAGCTTTTGAGACAGCACCTTGCTACCTGCTATGCCAAACCACTTCCTGCAGTCATTTAATTTGGTCTTTCTCAATACAAATTCCAAACAGATTGGTCTTTTAATTAATCTATATTTCTTAGAAATAAAAAGCAGCAGTTGCAAACATTTGAGCTTTGTATTTTGCAGGTCATCTTTATTTCATGTTCCCAAGCAGAGGACAAAGCACAGGGAAGGCATAGAAAGTCTGCTCTGGAAAGGGTTCTGTCCTGGAAGTTGCAAGCAACTGCTTTACAAACAGCCAGGCACAAGTTCTGCTTCTAATCAGCAGAGCCAGTGCTAAGCTGCTGATGCCAAGGCTTGTTGCACACAGCCATAATTGCTGACAACATACTTAGCCAGAGGGATCACCTAACACTGAGGGAATTGGATTTTCTAGATAGCACAGAGACCAAAACATAAGCAGGAGCTCCATGTGGAATCATCAGCTGTTATTACAGTGAGAACAAAGCTCTAAATCCGTGTGGCCTTACACTTAATGCCACTCATACATCACTAATGAAAAGTAGCACACTGAACACTGATATGTTGAATACCAGCTGGGGGAGGGAAGGACCACTTTGCCCACTTGGAAATTCCTGTGGAGGAATTCTAGTGGCATCTCTGTGGCCATGATGCATCAGCTCCAGAAACTGTTCTTCCTTACTTCGCACTACACAAAGGCTCAATACAGAAAGAAATTCTGCCTTTGGTTGTGTTTTGAGGTTTCCTTGGCTGAATGTGGATCACCCTCCTTGTTCACTGCTGTGATATCCACCCTCTCTGTTTGCTGAGACTGAATAAATCAGAATGAAAGTTCACATTCCTAAGTCCTCAATATATTTTAAATTCCCCATGCTGTTCAGCAGCCTGCTCTTCCAATCAGTGACTTGGCTGATCTCTCCTGACTCCACATACATGTAAGGAGATTAGAAGCAAGTATAAAATAAACTTTAATAATAGATTTTGTATGGTAAGTAGGTATCTTTAAACATATTACAGGAATGAGAAAATATCCCTCTCCTAGTACTCAAATATTTATGCTCATACAACCCTTGAGTTCTGCCCTGGTTTATCCCCCACACTTCAGCAACATGCTTTTGTCAAGTCTGTGGGGTTTTCCCATATTTCCCATACAGAATCCACATGCCTCCTCTGGCATTCATAATAAAACAGACCAAATATTTCACACTCTGGAATATTGTAAGAAACAACTCTAGCCATGGTTAATGTCAACACTACCTGAGAGCCACCAGATGGTGCTGTTAAAGATGGTATGCAAAGTTATTTCAAACTGATCATCTAATGAAATAAGACTTTAAAAAATGATCTAAAAATGCCGTTCTTTTAATTCTATGTTTATTAAACCAGCAAGGCTGCTACTGTGACTGTGTTCCTAAAAGGGAGAAAAGTGCTGAGGGCAATATAGCCCATTAAAGCAGAAAAATTCCCAGTTCAAGTCTCTAGGAGTTAGACTGTGCCTCAGCAAGCTTTTAGGCATCTGACCACAGAAAAGAAATCATCGTGATCCTGAGAGACAGACCTGCACTCCTGGTACACTGCTTGGGCAAGGACAACACGCTGGCAGCCTCCAGCCCAGCTCACCACATTCCAGTGAAGGGCTGCCTGGCATTGGCATGTTTGATATTCACTGTCTTCAGCTCATTGAAAAGGAAAATTCTAAGAGCAGGTTTGAAACTCAATGTTTGTTCTTCCACACTGAGGGAGGAAACAAAACCTCTCTGCGCTGGGAATCCGTAGCCCAGCTGTCTCTGGAAGGCGGAAGGGAGGCCCTTTCCTTGCGCATTGCCAAACAGCAGCTGCCAAGGAGGTTCCTCTCCTTGAGTGCAACACTGTGCTCCTCTGGGATGGGAGGTTGAGGTCTGTGGGGATTTTGGCAAGAATTTTAATGAAAAGTCATTTCAGAGAATATATAAATTACCAGGAAATGATGCCTGAACCCACGTTTCTAACCCTCCAGGCATTTGCCCTCCTTTTCACACATTTAGACCACTAATCCCCAAATTCTTCAGAGTAAGAGGATATGGGCATGTCTCCAGCCCAAACTGCCAGCAGTGTGGTGTTTTCAGCCCTGCATGGCACAGCAGGGACGTGAATGCTCCCTCTCAGGTAGGGGGGGCAGGCGAATCCAGGTCCCTCTGTTTCCCTCAGCCAGATGTAAAAAATGGGAAACACACACATCAGCAAATTGTAGAAGCAGGAGCCTCAGGAAGGCTGAGTGTGCCCCCTCCACCAGCACAGAGGGTTGCTGAACTCACACCTGGGAGTTCTGCAGGGCAGTGATGGGGACAAGCCCCCAGCTCCCACACCCTGGGCAGACTTGGGTGCAGCCCCCAGGCCTGCCAAGGGACCAGCACAGTTCCAAGTAGCCAAGATTCTCCTCATTTAAATCCCTTCCAGAGACTTGACACCAGCTACATAGACTTCTTCTGGACAGCAGTTTTAGGCACCTAAATTCTAGTCAGATCTCATGTCAGCACTTATTTTGGGTTGTGTTTTTTGTCACTTCAGAATACAAATCTTTGTACTAAAATGAAACATTTTCCAAAGCCTGGAATTCATTGGCCCTCACCCAGTTATTTCAAACTGACTTCATTTCTACCTTTTTGCCCCCTTGACTAAGAAAATAACAGATGTGAATATTTCATGAAAAACAACTAGGTCATCCCCTCCTGCACTGGTGTTATCAAATGACTACAAGCTGAATCAGATGACTACAAGCTGTGTATGTGAACAGAAACAACTCACTATTAGCAACCCCTATGCCAAGGAAATCTAAAGTAGAATCATAGAATATCCTGAGTTGGAAAGGACCCACAACTGCATGGATACAAAATAAACACAAGATTGGGAAACTGCCTTCGCTGGCATGATAAGTTTTAAAATTATGTAGGAGATGTAATCATCTGAACTTCCAAACAGATTACGTGAGATACTAAGTTATGCAGTAATTTAGCCACAGAACCAGCATTCATTGTGGTTGTAAGGATTGGTAAGGTCAGGGTAGCCAATATGCCAAGAAATCCCTGACAGTTTACTCTGAGCCTTCTCTAACTTGTATGGGAAGGCAGCAAACAGCCCACGACTGTGTGTTCAAAAGCATGTGTGTGGACTGGAACACACGTGGCTCCCCAAATGCAGTGCTTTACTGATTGCATGAGATGTTATGTACTTGAATGGATTCCAGCCCTGGCTATTAACAGTTTAATAATGGTTCTGTGAATTAGCATTAAATTACAGTGAATGTTACAGAAGAGGTTCTAATATTTACATTAGCACCTAATGAGTTCCCCATAATTAATATAATTCCACTGAGCCACAGAAATTAATTTTCAACCAATTACTTTAAAGAGCTATCCAATCCATGTTGAGATTTTTTGAAGACACCTTCCCAATAATGACAGAGAGGTTTTACAAAAGCACAGGTCCTGGTGCTGCCAGGAGCTCTGCAAGGGTGAATTACACCACAGCATCAAGGCCAGAGTCCCCCCTGAATTTTAGAATAAATTAATTTACCCAATTTCCTAAGCACTCACATTATGTTTACTCCTGAAATATTGCACGTAAAGCAGAAAACCTATGAAGTTTTATTCTCAGACTTAAGTACAACTTCTAAAGTTGTTACAAACACGATGGAGACAAAAATGTCAGGGACAGGTGACACAGGTCCATAAACAGCTTCCAGTGATGGCTACAAAGATCCCATCAGAAACAGCAAAATATACTGCTTAAAGTTCCAGAAAGCGTCTTTTATAAAGCAGGAAGATTTAAAAAAAAAAAAAACAAAACCAAAAACAACAGACAAAAAACCTAAACAGAAAAACCCAAGCCAACCAACCAAAAAAAAAAAAAAAGCGAACACCTAGAAAAAAACAACACTCAAAATCAACTCAAAAACAAGAAAAAAAAAACAACAAAAAAAGAAAAAAAAAGAAAAAAATACAAACCCACAAAAACTCCTGCAACATTTGTTCATCCTAATTTGTGAAAGCAGACTTTAAGGAGACACACAGATGTGGAACCCCTTTGTAAGTCAGGTGCCTTCAGAAACCCTCTGGTGGCACTGTAGGGATCAGTACCTTGAGCAGCCGTATTCAAATAGGAGCCTAAGGCCTTTCTTCTAATTTTTCCAAATATTTTGTATTTGGAGATAGCTGAACCTACAAGAAAACAAATTTTCCATCTGTTTGTTTAGCAGTTTCATCTTCAATCAGAAGACAGGTGACTTCCTTCCCTCTCCTGCTACATTGTGTTCACATTGCACTGCTGTTCCATCTCTCTATAGCAAGGCCTACACAGAGATTCAGAGATACAATTTTTCAGGGGAACTGAGAGCACTAAGAGCAAAACGTTAACTCAGTCAGTCTTATGGATTAAAGGATAATCAATCTTCTCATATTCTCAGCCATCTCTGCTACGTCTTCAGACTTGGATCCAGTTCTGCTCACACCAGAGAGCAATTTAACATTCCAAATAGTGCTGGAGAAGACCAGCAGAGAACCATCTCTCTTCCTCCCTATCCCCTCTCCACAAAATCCATTGAGAGCTATTTTCAGAGTAAACAAAAAAGGAAATGAAATTTGTTAGTTGATTATATTTTCTCTACATTATCCCTTCCCCCCACCCCTTCCCAAAAAGTGTCTTATTCCTTCCAGTTCTTGTCCCTCAAGCTTCTGGGATGGCAGTCTAGCACAGCAAGTATCTGCAGCTGGAAATGGGAAATGGAGGGGGGAAAGTAGCTGAAGCAAGTGGTCCTTTTCAGCTCCTCATGTCAAACAAATAATTTTTACTTTTGATTTCTTGCCAATTACCATTTACAAGTACAAAAGCTAAATTAACCATCCTAAACTACTCAAGGACGTCCTTCACAACAGTTGTGCCCATTGTGTACTGGCATTCTCTGTGCACTTGGTTTGCCTGCTGCAGCTACAAACGTTACATTATTCTGCAGCTATTGGTCTCTAGGACGTTGAGCCCTGCCACACTGTTTGCCTTAATGATTTCCCAGGACTGAAAATGCTCCACACCACTTATCTGTCATGAAAAGTGTTTCCCAAACTCTTTTCGAGCACGTTTCCTCTCATCAGTGAGCATTCCTTTATTCTTGTGCTGCAAGACAAGGTGAACAGGAGAACCAGACTGGTTTAGGTGCTTCCCATTATAATTTCTCTTACTCAGGTGTGTACAAAAGACTGGCAAAGCATTAACAGAAGTTCAGACTTCGTTTCAACCCTGCACAATATTTTAAAAATGGTATTGACAGCCTTAAAAACCACAGTTAGGCTAATAAATCATTAAAAGCTAATCAAAACGATAACATTAGACAACCTGAAAGTCATCCCACAGTTTAGACTTGGATGGACGTAGACACAGTCTGGAGGAGAAACTGGGCAGGAAATCCATTCTCTTGGGGCAGTGAATAAGGTCAGAAGTGTGGGTGGGTGGTAGAACAGGGATTGTAAAAAGCCCCCACAGCAGTTCATTCTGCCCCAGGGTGCCAAACAAAGCAGTGGGCACTGGGTACCCTGGGGAGCACAAATGGATATGAGCGTGGGTGAGCAGCACATAACCCAACAACGCCGCAGAGACACTCAAGCTTAAACCCCAAAATACACCCTAAATAGAGCAACCAAAGAAACAAAGGCAGCCCAACTGCTCCACACCACTCCAGGCACAGCGACCAGCAGCACCAGCCAGCCTGGGTGGGCTGCCAGGCTGGGACCACGCTCTGTAGATGCGAGTTTAGGTGCAACTGCTTCAATCAAAAATGATCCCTTAAACCCAAAGCTCAATCAAGATCTATTGGTGCTGACAAAGAGCAAAGTTGCTGTGCTGCTTCTGCCCAGGTCCAAGTCCCTTCAGTACAAGCACACAGTTCAGCAATTGTTGCAAATTATGGAAACAGCTTTGACTTGTTCCAGCTGCAGCATTGCCCACATATAGAGTATGAAGGGTAAATTCACCACTTTGTAAATTCATTATATTTAATAAAGGTTAAACATAAGCTGCAGACAAGGTTTATAAAGGCATAAAGTAGAATCTCATCTCTGTATCCAGACACTAACTTGCACAAAAACTTGCAGGAAGTTAATTATCTTTTAAGACCTTTACCTCTGTCACATTTGATTTATGTCATCCAACAGTTCGAAATTACTAAGGAGATGGACAGACAGCAGAGAAACATGGATCTGTTTCCATAGTGAAGTGCATTAAAAATAGAAAGAACGTGACACTAATGTTTCTTTTCTGATATTGCCAGAGGGATTCTTCAGGACACTGTATCCTGCAGCTCTAATCTCTAGTGAAATCTATTTTAAAAGCAGTAGTAGGATCCACCATAATTCTTGTGCTGAAAAATTAATTGGACCAAACTCCTCTGCATATTGAGAACAGATGAGAGAGGAAAAATCTCCCATTGGATGCTTGAAGATTTAACGCAGTTTAATTTACAGCTACAATACCATATGTGAATGGTCCATATGCACGTATTGTCAAACTGAAGTATGGGGCTGGCTGCAATTTGCCTTTTACATATTTGATATCCTGGTGAAGGTAATACCTTCATATTCAGCTTTACTGCTACTTCACAAGACTTTATTAAAAGTTGGACAATAAAATATTGCCTAGAGAAAGTCTATTCAGGAAGAGAAGTGTTAGAAGTGTTAGTTTTTGGGTTGCCAAGAGACTTGTGTATACGTACATACCGATTTAATCCATCACTGTCTGGGTGAGAACAGTGGGCTGAATTACGAGCTGCCTCTCCTGCAGACAAGCAGAACCATCCATACACTGCATCAGCTGTTTGTCTCTGGGGGCAACAGCCTAAAAACAGCCCCTGCCTCAGGAACCCCCTCATATCTACAAGAAACACTGACCGTCTGATGAGAATATCAAATACCCACAGTGAGGACAGGGACAGCCCAGCTCCACAGAGCAGCCACTGCCCATCGAGAAAGGGACTCTGCCCCACTGTACAGAGCAGGAGGAGCACTCAGAGAGTGCAAACAGCACAGTCTTGGGAGCCTGCACAGCTACTGTTGAAATAATTAGGTCGAGATACACAGCAAAAAAGGTGGGGTTGTCCTTTCCAACACACTTCACAGAAGTAGTAGCCAATTGTCGCAGTTTGTAAATCAGTCTGGAAAAAAAACTTAAAAATTTTAAATCTTTTCTTTCCCTGATAAAGGCAATAATTTTTGTCTGCAAAAGTAAGGCTGTTGTTTGGCCCATGACTGTTACTTAAAAGTATGATTTCTACTGCTTCTTTATTTGTGTGCAGGAGTCCAGAAAAAGAAATATCTTCAATTAAAGACAGAACACAGAGCCTCAGAAGACCCCTATCAGAATGGCCATAGCAATCAACAGAAAAGCTATTGGAATGATGAGCTCAGTGGGAGCAATAAGCAGAAACATTTCTGTAAAAGGTCACCCTCTGCTTAAGTTCTAATCTTCTAATGTGAAGAATTTTGGTAAATCTGGGAGACATGATGGCCAATGCTAAGGCAGAGGCAATCTTCTTAAGCTGCACTTTATCTGAAGTGGGCTTTTGCCTACTTTCAATAAAGCAGTAATTTTTCTGGCTGGTAGTTCATGAAGCTTTGAATATATTGAATATTAGAACTGAAAGTAACAACGTATTTTTAGCTTAGCGAACACAGGTAATGGGAGGAAGATGGCAGTCTGCCTGCATCACCTCAATTCTTTCAATCTAAACTTCTCAGAGCAAATAGCCTGCACTCATCCTCTGACAAACAGGCACTGACAACCTGTTGACTTCATTCAGATCCTCAAACACCACCTGAATCAGCCACATATCATTAGCTGAAATTGTTTTACAAATAAAGGCAAGGTTTCTGTGAAGGGCTTTTTGTAAGGAACAGCAGTGCAGAGAGCCCACATTCGAATTCTTTTTAAAAATGTAACCCTGACTTCCTACTTAGGCCTGACCTAGTTACCTAGGCAGTTTTGAAGGGCTTGTGTATTTTTCAGAGGTACAGGCAGATGTAGTCACAGCAGCACTTGCATCTGTGTCAGGCTTCCCTCCTCCTGCAGTTTCCTGTTCCCATGACTGGTGCCCACACTACTGTTGGCTTGGAAATAATCCCAGGCAGAAAGATGTAGCAGCCAACATGGACTTTGGTTTTGGGAAACTTGACCCTGGTCACTTTTCACAATCACTAATATCTGTCAATAACATACCAAGATTTTCTTCCAGTTCTTTGAAGAACAGTCAATAAAGGGTTGACAGCAGCAGTAACTCAAAGGAGGCATCCCACTTGTGCTGAATGGATGCTGTCCACAGACACAGACACAAGTGACTGCTAAAATAATTAATTGGTATTGTTTGCACTGGGTAGTGATTCTTTAGAGAATGAAACCTCTTGAACAGCTGTCCAGCTACTGGTGGGTGCTCTCACTGCAAGTACCCTTGCAAAGATGCCTGCAGCTGGATGAGATAAGGCTCTCCATTCTGGAGAATCCTTACATCCCACTAGCACACCCAACCAACCACTGCAGCACAGGCACGATCCACATCTGTTCATTACCTTAACTTACATACAAACCACCTCATAACTGTCTTCACCAGGAACAAAGACTGCTCTACAAGACCACTCCTACTGAGCAGTTTTGTCTGAATATTTAAAGTTACCTCTGTACAGTTTGGTCAATCCCCCTGTCTACAGCCGATGCCAACAGGGAGAATCCTTGGGAGCGCCTGGTTTCTCTTCCCAGGAAGTTAGCCACCACATCCCAGCACACAAGCACCATCTACCAGTTTGTGCACAGCAGGAGCCACCTGGGAGAGTCTCTGGGATTTTTTCTGCAGGGCTCCTGTGTGTTGCTTTGCTGGAGGCTGGCTGGGAGTTCAGTCACCCTGTCCGTGGGCAGTCCAACAAGTCCTCTCTGCAGAGAGTAGCTCCAGAGCTCCTGGGCCACCCAGGGGACTACTCATTTAGCATGCTGGGTATCCATACAGGCACAATCCTGATATTCAACTACACCAAAATTGTAGCAGGTTAAGCTTCAGTTTCATCTTTATCCCAAAATCATAACCAATTTTTTCACCACAGCATCCCCTGAGCTACTTTAACAGCGGCCACTTGGTAATCATTTTGATACAAGGTGGGTACCATTCCTAAGGCAGCCACGCTGACCTTGTGAGGCATCCTCCTGACCCTGCTGTATGTGCAAATGGAAATGGGAACACAAGGGAAATGAGCAGATATAAATGGGTTTGAATTTTGTAGCCCTCAGGCTGAGTGGCTGGAGCAAGGTCAGGCACCCAGCTCCTCCTCCTCCTCCTCGCTCTGACTTGAGCTGCCCAAGAATCTTTACAAATGCCTTTGTCACTTCCCAAACCATCCAAGTGTTGTACCAGAAAGCTAACAGTTTTTCTGACAAAAATGGTTTTTCTGAATCTCCTATGGGAGTAATGAGCCTCTCCTTTTATGAAGGGACAAGTCAGCTGAAAGAAGCAATAAGAGAACTAATGCCATTTGCTAAGATGGATTGCTATTATTTGAGCTGTCCATCCACACATATTTGTCCTGAGTGTATTTTCAGTACTAGAAGTAATGTAGTTACAGATCACAGAACAGCCAAAACGCCAGAAAACATGGACTGACTTACCTTCATCAAAATAAATCACAACAGGTTTTGGGACTCCCATAACTCAGAAGCCAAGGGTGACCTTGAGGGAGAAGTTGATTAAAACTGTCACACAAAGCCCAGCGTTATATTTTATGGCTAATGATGCCAAGTTGCCTGTCTGCATCTGCACTGGAGCTCAGAGCTGAGGTGTTGCTCCTAAATAAGAGCTGAGAGAAGAAGTTCAGCAGTCTGAACTGCTCCCAAAATTACAACCCTTCACATGAGGCTGTTAAACTAGTCCTGTTTTACAGGCCTCAAACAGGAATAAGAAGCAACCTAATGGGCAAGATTAAAAAAGAAACAAAAATCCAAGAAAGCCACCGCACCCCAATCCAGTTTGTTTTCTCCTCCCATCAATTTACTTGGCCACGTACACCAGAAAACATACTCAACCATTAGGTACTTAGGACTAAATCCTCACCTGGGGCAGACATGCACAGAACTTTAACTTCAGCAGAACACCTCTGCATCTGCCCAAGGTGCAGCTCACAGGGGTTCAGCCTCCCCCAGGGCCCACACAGAGACAGCAACAGCCCGGAGCAGCAGCCTGGCTCCAAAGTCTTGGCTGTGGGAAACGTGGATAACTCCTTCATAAAGAAGAAAAGGCCACAGAAGAGTTCCTCTTAGTGAGTTCTGACAATTTTGCAGTAAGTGAGTGCTGCTACACCAGGTCTGGGGATCCTGGTCAGACCCTGCAAACTCAGTGGATGGAAAAGTGTGAGAAGATCCAGCCTGGCAGTACTGGGGGCACTCAGTCCAACCACCTGGAGTGTGGCAGCCCCAAGGGCTCCAGCCAGGACTTGCCCCTTTGCAGCAGGGCCAGCCAGGACAGGCAAGCCCTGTGCCAGCCCTCCCCCTGTGCCAGCCCTCCCAGCTTCCCAAGCCACTGCCACAGCAGAGGTGCCCAAGGTCCCTCCTCCCTTCGGGGCAGTCTGGGCAGCAGGGACTCAACTCCAAGCCCAGGTCCCTTTCACCTCAGAGGAGGCAGAGTTCTTCAGCAGAACCATTCCTGTATTCCTCCACAAGTCATGTACATTTAAGTAAAGGAATTCGACTTGGACAGTTTCACATTTTTGAAACAAAAACCTGTTATAGCAGCACATCCCCATGTTGGCTGACTAACTCTTTCACGAGTGTTTTCCCTATGAACACCAAATTCCATTAATGCTGATTCCCAGACTTTATACCACACGGAAAGTTTCTGAGGTTGGCCTTCCCAAAGGCAAGTACTTCTGCTGAAAGGGTTTATCTAAAACAGCTCAGTCATGTTTATGAAAGTCCAGCCTTGACAGAAGAAGGAACTTTTTTTTTCATCACAGAGGAGGCTTTAAAAAAAAAAATCTAGGACAAAGGTTTTATATATATATTATATATATATATATATTATATATATATATACATGTTTAAAAGAAGACTCTCACTGAGGAGACATGCTGAAAAATGCACAACTGAAAACTGGGTATGCTCTAGAAATAGAAGATAGAAAAAGTATATTCAATTTTTTGTTCCTAATGGTTTAGTGCCCACAGGGCATCTTCTTTCCTGTGTCCAATGAGAGTGTACAAAGTTCAGGATTTTTTGAGGCAAATGACAAATGAATTCTTGTCTTCCAAAGGCAAGGATGACTGGTTTCATCCAACCCAGGTAAGACATCCAATTTCAACCACAATTGCCTGAACTTCCAAGGCAGCCAAAACAAAGACAGGCTTCTCCAAGTAGCAATTCAAATTTTCGGTGACCATCCTCTCCCTCAAACCTCCCCCCACCCCCAAGGCAACACCACGTTTTTTTTCAGGCGTTTAAGCTTGTCCTGGGAGGCAATGAATTCAGACTACGACCTCTAGTTACCCCACTGTGGCATTACCCTGGTTCCAAAATGTCCAAAACATTTGGGGGAGGGGGGAGAAAAAATGAAAAAGAGAAAACAAAGAGGCACTGGTGAGAGGGCAGAGTGACAGACAGCAGCACATTCTTTCATTCAATACAAACAGCAGCATTATCAAAACACTGTAATTAACAATTACTTGCATTTTCCTTTACAAATGTTGAAGAAATATTCTTATGTCACTACTTAAGAAAGCACAAAGGCCAACTTTTGAAAACAGAGCACAGAAATTGCCAAATCCTCCATTTATTCTAATGTTCCTTTTCATAATTCATATAGGCAGAGACCCCTTAGCAGAGATTACCTACAGATAGTGCAGTTCCTGCAGCCTATTTTAACTTTCCAGTAGACTGAAGCCTGACATTTACACAGTGTTTGAGTGGGATGCCAGTGACTGATATCAGTGAACAATATTCCCTCCCTTTACTGGTGGCAGTGAGTTACCTGACGTTGGTCCTATAGAAAGGAAGAAAAAAAATAATACAGGTTTCTTTACCTTCCCCCTTGTTCTTGGGTAACAGCCTGACCTGTTAAAAAAGGAAGCTGTGGGAGGTCTGTATTTAACCCCAGGGCTATTTCCTAAATTGTTCCCAGCAAACAGTGGAGGTGGCTCTGCTAGCGAGCTTTTGCAGTGCCCTTGCCAAAATACCATCACAAAAATACAAAAAGCACTCAAAACTACCTTGCTGCTGTCCTGTTTCTGGACTCAAAACAAGGACCGAGTACAAACTTATTCAAATACATTTTCATCAGGTGATTTAGCTATGTTACAATTGGTGAAAAGGGTTGTAGCTACTGCCTATTACTGGCCTTCCTCAACATCCCTCCTGCAATTGAGGTCAGGCAGTGACTCCCCGTGCAAGACAGAGTTCATTATAGCACTGGTCAGGCTGTTTAACTGTTCAAACACATCTAAACAGCCAGAGAAGACAAGAGTGTATTAGCACTTTCTTCTTAATTTCAAAACAGTCCTTTTCTTAACAAGCCTGTTGTCAACAAGCTTCTTCTCAGGAAATATGTTGTAATATTGTAGTGAAGCTCAGGGCATGAGCTCATTTGATTTTAAAATAATGGATTTATATTTGATTTATAATTTTTTAAAACCATCGTAGATCAGTAATTTTCTCACCAGTACTAAGATTCGTGTGTCCAGGTCAGGCAGCCAGCACCAAGGTGTGTTTACCCACATGGTCTGAAGACAGTGCAGAGGACCAGGCCACTGAGTCCTTTTCCTGTCTGCTATGTCCTCCAGAGCCTGCTGAGTATGGGTTGGTTTGGATGTGCCTTTCATAGCCTGACAGGAGCTGACAGTGATTGTGATATCTTTTCTCTCCATCTTGTTTCACCTTTAGGTGCATCCTGCATCTTTAGGACTTACTACCCTTTATCTCCTTCTCCCAGTGTCTGAAAGAATGTTTTCTGCTCTTGCCCAGGTGTGGGCTGCTCCTCAATTAGGCTGCCCCTTGTTTTCCTGCTCAGGTGTCCTGAAAAGCTGCAGGTGGATGTGCCAGGATTGTGATAACCTGCTAATGCAGAGTCATCCACACCTGCCATTCTGGTATCTCTTCCTTCTGGCACTTACACATTTCAACCCTCCCATTCATAACTTTTTTTTTTCTGTTTTAAGTCAGCTTTCTACAGTACAGCTGCAGGAAACATAAGGAATTCTGTTACACCCATCATCAGGACTGTGCCCTAGCTGGATAAAAAAAATATTTGTGTTTTAAATAAACAGATGACCAGATATTCTGTCTTTCCACCGGTGGGCAAGTTTCACTCAGTGCTGTCCTTCTGTGCAAATCTGTCTGAGTTTAACTGATAGCAGAGTGGAGGTAAATGATTTAAGAACTGTACTTGTCACTGTCACCTCCTCCAGTACTGAAGTAGAGCAGCAGCAGCCACCTTGCACAGTGCAGTGTGTTACTGCCTGGCTGTCGCAGCAGCCTGACAAAAGACATTCAACGTTTGATTTAAGGACTTAACCTACATTTTCTTGACTAAACCCATCGGTTTTCATTCTGTACTTGTTGGCTAACGTGAATAATAAGGCTCTGCCTTCTGCACAGAATCCCTACTCATACCTGAACTGCTGTGGATGTAAGACACATTTATTTTCCTTCCCTGACTGAAGATATCCCATTGTTTGATCTAGTTTTCTTGCAGGCCTCTTCAGATTTTGGAAAGCAAACTCAAACTTGCTCTATTTGGCATAGCTGTAAATAGGAAGGGCCCAGTACCTGCATCCCTGCCTGTGTGCCAGGAGAAGAGGCATGCAGACTTTGCCAACTGCTGAGTGAGGCTGCCAAGGCAATTTTTCTCTCAGTTAGCACCTACAGAAACTGCTGCATCTCCTCCCCCCCTCCCTGGCCCTATGGGAGCTCACTCACATCCAGTAAGGCTTTGCAAAAAGAGCATCCTCGCAGGAAATGTCAGGTGACTGTAACACAAGAGACCAATCTGCCAGTTCCTGTCTCTGCCACTCAGGAATATTGCCAGTAAACATCGTGGATCCCTCCATCTCAATATCTAGCCCAGTATACTGAGACTGTATCCAGATCCTCCTAAGCTCCTGATCCCTAACAACTAGCCTCCCAATGCAGGCCCACACTACCTCACTCTTTCATTGCTCTGAATTAGCTGACATCTGCTTCAAAAATAACCCCTGCCACCTCACATTCCTGATATGCTCAGAGGAGAAAACCAACTCAAACATTTTGGAAAAGATGCCCTAATCCAGGTTCTTGGGCCTGATTTACACAACTCTTCCACAGTCACATCTGGAAGCTGAACTAGGAAGGGAAACAAAGTAATTCATTAAAGAAAGGCTAATTAAAAACAAACTGGGAATCCAAAATTGAATCTTTTTTGCTCTAACTCAGTACTCACATTATAGCAATGATGAAATGTCAACTCAAAGGGTATTAGGAAAAGTAGTTATATTTAGAGACTAGTCATACCTTGGACTTTCGAGCATTACAGGGTCCATAAGCTGCAGTCTTACTGCAAAGGAGTAACTGACAGGTTTGGGGAAGAGATGATGATAACAAGTATAATAAAATTATTAATAGCTGCTCCTTAACTATTCACTGTGTACGTACCTGACTTAGGGTAAGATTACATTTTACTATCACCGCATTTCCTCCCAAATTTCTCTCTCTGCTTGACTGAGTTTTCTGCCACATTTCATTCAAAGCAGGGCAAGATCTCTGGGAATATATGTTTTTATTCCATGGTAAGTGTCTGTAAATGTAATGGACTGTTCCCCTGGTTTTCTACAACCACAGGGACACATCCTGGGTTGGCAAAGCAAGTAAGAGAGGGAGCTTGCAGCGCTCGAGCTCTGCACACCTCTGATTATGAGTTTCAGAGCGTGACACAAAGAAACTCAGGCACTCCAGATGACTACAGAGGTTTCAGCCCCATCTCTCCATCTCAGCCATGGCAACCACAGCTCACTCAGGACTGCTATTTATGGAGGGTCTCTCTACAATAAAAGCTTCATTAGAAAAACAAGACCTGAGGGTCTGCTCTTCTTAATAGCAATGCTTTGGAAATAGAAGGATTTTAGCCTCCTCAAATGCCTTTGAATTTTAACAGGATAAATCAACCTGTTCTCTGATCAGTATTAAAAAATTAAATCAGTATCTCACAGGGGAAAAATAACTATGGTCTCAAAAACTCGAACTCCAGTCTGAGCCCCTCCAATGACACTTGGCAGCAGGGTGATCATTTTGGTAGCATCTTTTAAATAGGTGCTGTTGTATTTCACGTGAATTTAACTCCCTGCTGGGGTTTGTCCTCGTGCCCTTGATTTCTCCAGGAGAATCTAGGGTTGTAGTTCCTCTGCAGCTGGAAGTAACCCTGGCCAGAATTAGCCATCCAAGAAGCAGATGGTTTGGAGCACGTCAGGCTGACATCAGTTTGTCAAAGCTATTGGATGCCAGCAGTCTCCAGGCTCATTGTTTTAAGAGCTGGCAAAAAAAAAAAAAAAGAAAGCCCACAGGAAAACAATCTAAAAGTAAGGGAATTGCAAAGGATGACAGTTAAAGGTAAATTATTTCCTGTACATGGTAATTTCCATACAGAATAAGTTCCTGAAGAGGGACATTAAGCAAAGAATGCAACTATGTTTGGGAGATAAGCAGACAATTTTCTAAAGATGAAGATGGTAGGGGCATGGAGGAAAGAAAATATAGCAAAGGGAAAGGACACACTCATCACTCAATAGCCTCTTTTCTTTACATGAGTGTTTCAGCTTCTGGGGAACACAGATAGTAACAATAAATGCAGCAGGGCTTTGCCAACAAGACACAGCCTCTCCTGATGCTTAGGGGCAAACCTGCTGCAGATTAACAGCTGTGCAGCTTCTGAAGGAACCCACGCACCCTGTGTGGAATGATGTGAGGAGGCACAAACCAGAGCACACGGGCACCAGCACACCCTGACCGGGCTCAGCGTGCCCACACAGTGCTGAGGACCTGGGGCAGACCCTGCTGATGGCACCCTCAGCTCAGCACTGCCCAGCCCCACTGCCTGCAGGCACCTCAGCCCTGTGGGAGAAGGGCAGCACGTGAACTCTCAGTAAAGCACTGGACTCACCTGCTACCCGAGCCTGGCTCCTGATGGAGAAGAGGAAGGTCTGCTCTCTGTAGGTGCAGCAGACATGCAGGCGACACCAGGAAACATCTCTGGCATCTCTGTCCAGAGCAGCTGCTCCCTCAAGGAGAGTGATTCAGGAGCCAGGGGGAACCCCAGCATAGGCTGAGCCCTCACCAACAGGGCCATGTCCCTCCCGTCCCTCAGAGCCTGAGCCCACTGTCCAAGTGTCCATTAACAGCCCTGGACATGGTGAGCAACGAACCAGGTCAAGGGTCCATCCAGAGAGTCCAGTCAGGAGCAAAAAGAGCCAGAGATGGCAACAGCACAGGCCCAGCGTGCACAGGGGTGGTGGGGGACTGGAACTCAGCATCCCACATCGAAAGTGCTGGACTGGGAGGGGTCCCTGGTGAGGCTGCTGAGGGTGGCCAAGGTTGGGCAGTGCCCTGGGCAGGGGAGCTGCAGGGCAGTCAAGGCCCTGACAGGTCATGTCTGTGCCCATGCCATAAGGAGAAATAAAAAAAAAGCCAGGAAGGCAGCTGCTGGAGGGAGTAGAGGCTGGTGGGTCAGATCCCCCCTGGGATCCCCCATCTGCCACACTGAATGGAAAGATGGTGCCAGAGGAGGAGCTGCCATGCTGTGTCTCCAGTCTGGATTGTGCTCCAGGGATAAACAGGCAAAAGGGCTTAGTCCCAGCAGCTGAGCACTCACCAGTATGAGATCCAGATCCAATAACATTCACTTAGGGAGAAAACTGTGGCAAAATGCAGAGTCTGGATCATGCAAGGCAGTATTTTTGCAGGAACAAGTGTTCTGCTTCAAAGAGTTAAAGAGTGCTCTCCATCTCTGCTTGAGAAAACAAGGAGTTGTCTGCAACAGGACCTCACACATCAAGGCACAGTGACTCGTGTAAACAACAGGCAGGATCTGGGGCACCAGTCCCACTTCCAACAGCACAGCAGTCTGCAAAAGCTGCAGCATCCTTCCCATCTGTGAAGCAAGAATGAAGGTAAGATCACACTTCTGTGGTTGGAAAGTCCCTCTTGTGTATCTGAAAGATTTCTTCAAACCTAACTAGCTGGTTGCCCATAACTCCAGCACCTTAAGCTTCCCTGTTGAGACCGAAAATGAAATTTGGATTTCAAACTGCTCTGCTGAACACATGAGAATCATCTGTCATTAGCTACAGCTAATTTAACACTCAGAGCCAGAACATTTAGTGCTGAAGGAACAACAACAGTTAATAGGAGTCTTCATCTTACAGTAAGTGAACAATGTTCAGGATCTGTCGGTTCACGGAAGGGAAAGCTTCCCCTCTCTTGCACAGGCAGGGAGAAGATCACACTTGTGTGCAACCCTAACAGTGAGAGTCCCACAAAGTACTTGTGGTGCTCAGTCTCATACAATATATTTTTGTAGTGAGATTGCTACCCAGGCAAGAAACTCCCTAGCTTATAGGATAACAGTTCTTCCCAAAGGTACTCTGTTCATTTAAAAAAAAATTACAAATCTTTTTATTGTATTAAGCAGAAATAAAAGAAAGTCAGAGGTAACTTAGTAGAGAGGAATTTAACTATAGCAATTTGCATCAGTTAAATATGCAATCAATCCTGTTTACAGACCCCTATGTATCTGGCATTATTAATAAATCATATTCTGTTTCTTCCCCTTAATTGCACTGTGTTAACAAAATTAGGAGAAGAGCCTAACAAACCAGAAATAGATTATTTTGGAAACAAAATTAGCAGCCCAAGGTACTGTGACACATTGCTGAGAGAAAGCAGGTGGTCACAGGTGCTCTGAGCCTCCAGAGGTGATGACTCTCCATGTGCTGTGCTACAGGGCTTGGTTGCACCTTGATGAAATACTCTGTCTACAAGCTGGCACAACACATTTGTTTTCAGAGTAATTAAAATCCACAGCAGATCGGAAAACACCATTTTTATGAACCCCCCCAGCAAGACAATAGTTTACCGACCTATCGTGTGAGCATAAGGATTTTGTCCTTTGGGCTAAAACCTTGTTAATCTTCATCTCATCCCATTTGGACTTCTTTTTTCCTTTAGCAAAAAGAGGTGTAAAAATTTAAGTAACACCAGTCAGTTACATCTCACAACCTGCACACTGCATGGGCAGGTGCTGCAAAGGTGTTACCATCTATTAGCAAAGGCCTTAATATCTGACTTTCAAGGTAACAGATTGTCCTGGGAGCTCTGCTTGTGCAGCTACCAGTTTCTAGTGAGCCACTGCCATACGGTGAACAATTCATTAATTGGTATCAAGAAAAAGATGAAATTAAGCCTCATCTAGGGCACAAAGATACACTGATATAAGCACATTCCACAGAGAGACCCTCTGAAAATTAAAATATTGTGTCTCTAAAGCTTGCTGATCAACAATGAAATTCTTCACTCAGGAAAGAATTTTACTTCAAAATTTATCTCCATGATTTGTCAAATAGTCTATGACTCATTTTCTAGGATACTTAGACATTTTTCTAGAATCCAGAGAAATGGTGTTTTATTCTCCTCATAGATATTGGTGTCATTTTTGTGCAGCAGAACAATTTTTTGTAGTGCTGCTGTACCTCATCCGTACTTACCATTACAGTGTCTAAAAAAACAAGCCCTCCTGCTTGCTGGTTTAGAGTTTACATTGTTTCAACAGCCCAGTCCCTCTAGGATCCCCCTCGCTGGAGGGAATAAAAGGACCTTCCTTGTGCCATTTGAAAGCTTCAGCTGTAACACCCCAAAAGAACCAAGTGCTCAGCACCCACAAATCAGGCAAACCGAGGGCACTCTATTTTATGAGACTCTCCAAAAGATTCTTCTTTACAAACCTCCTGAGTTCTATACACTGGTGTTAAACAACTCATCTCATTTGTTTCCAAAGAAATGCACTGTACGAGTTAAGGTTGGGCCACAGCTCCAACCTTCCTGCTTCTCTCCCCACATGGATGCCCCTCTTCTCTCTCTGTTTTCTATACCTGCCACTCCTGTATTTCTTCATGCTCACCAATACTCTTAGTAAAAATGATGAATTTAGCTGCCTGTTCTAAATTGCTCTGTCGAGAGGCAGAGGTGTAACAAGAGCATGTTCCCCACTCTACCAGAAGAAACAGTCAAGCTCTTCTGAACCCAGCAGAAACAGCTCCTGGGGGAAAATTCAATTACTTTCTTTAAGGTCAGCCTCCACCTCCCCTAAACCAGAAATATTTAAATATAACCATTTAGATAAAGAGCCTGAAAGTGTTATGCAAAATCAAAAATGAAATTTGTTCATCACTGGGAAAAGCAACTTGGTTGTAGTTGGAGAAGCCTCATAAGGAGCAACTGAGGCAGGTCATTCTGCTGTGTCTTCACCCAGTCCCTCTGGCAAACAGGAAAAAACGCCCACATCTCTAGCTATAGTCTCCACCAGAATAATAAGCATTTCTATATTGTGCATCTCAAACAAAAAAAGTGCTGTGCCAATTAAATTTTTTCAGAAGTCACCTTGCTCTTGCGTCTAAGGGACATGTGCTGCTACAACACACCAGGCCTCGGGAGCCGTGGTGGCTCCTTTCCCACAACTCGACCTTTTCCCTCTTCCTTATGGCATCTGAAGCAGAGCTAAGTTGCTGTTCATCAGCAAGGTCTCCCCCTCCTCCCTGCCCTCCACCCCTTTTTCCCTCACAGCTCCAAATTAGGCTTCCCTCTGCATACAAATTCCTGCCCTTATCTTGCTTCAGCCCTGGCCTGTCTCCCACTGTGCACAAACTCGCTGCTTCTAATCTTAATTTCTCAGGCAGCAATCCCTGCAGTTACAGCTCACACACCACGGTATTTCGCTGGCAGGAAGAACAAACTCTCTCTCTGGGCTACATTTCCAGCACACCCCTGTGTCCCCTGGCCCGTCCTGAGGGGCACGTCCTGCCTGTTGGACAGTTCTGAACCCCCTCCTTTTTACTGCAGTCACCCAATGGCCAAGTGACACTTCAGAGAGTGTCACTGAGCAGTGCACTGCTTTGAAGCTGTACCCACAGAATCTGGAAGGTAAATACTCCTCTTCCTTACCAAAATATTGGTATTAATGCCGTGGTTCCTGCAGAGCACACGACAGAGCAGGAGGAGGGAGGCATTGCCTCTGCTAAGCCTTTCGGTGTACAGGGCACAGAGCGCTAAGCATTTTAGTTTAAAAGGTCCATCCCCTCCCACTGCCTCTGAAAACAGTTTGGGCTGTGACAGAAAGCAGGGGGCAGGTGTATTTTTAATATTTTATTACTAGGAGTCTTTGAGGAATACTAGGAACATTCACAGAAGAGGCAGAAGTACATGAGACTCATGAACAGACTGGCCTAAATCTGAAGCTGCTTCTATATTCCTTATTCTGCTTAAAGAGTATTCCTTCCTACTAGAGCTTCAGTAGGATCATTTATGGGGACAGTGCTCCTCAATTCTGTGCACAGAGGAACAGCAAGTCTGGACGCTCCCTCTTGGGTAAAGAAGGGCAAAATCAGAGCATCTGAAAAAATATCCAGTGCTCAAGGAATACAGCTGGCAAAGTCAAGGACCAGCAGTATTATTAGCATTTTCTTTTATTATGTATTTATTCTAATTCTACGGATTCAGATCAAATAGTCATGTATTATCATTTCACCTGCTGCGAAGATGGAACTGCAACTGCCTTTAAAAATGGCTTGAAAGGCCACCTAATCCTACTAAAATGCCCATTAAACCTCTGCTTAAATTTAATCTGTAGCCTCTTACAGAAGTTTCTTCCAAAAAGTTTCAAAGAGTTTCACTCTACCCTAACTGTACACAATGTCTTTTAATACTGGTAACTAAATTTCTTTCTTTCTTCTTCAATGCTGACAAAGGACACCTGAACACATGGACAGATTTCAGGAAGCACAGGAAATGTTAAGCACCCACTGTTCTCAAAAACACAATTCATTACTCCTCCAATCCACGTTGTTCAATACCATCAACCCCTCAATAAAGGAGTCTGTAACAATTAAAAAGTAGCATCATTTAGCTTACTGAACTGACAAACCCCCACTCATTTCAATGAAGAAAATTCAGTAAGATGTAAGACAGGTCAATATTCTCCATTGCTCCAGTTCCTTTAGCACCTGACTTTCGTGAAACTGAGATTGGAGCCCCTAATTCAGCAAAGCATTTTGCCATACATCCAAGTTCCACTACAACTTCTTCAAATACTTCATTATATCAATAATACTTCATTAAATCAGAATCCCTGTTGTTAACTATTTCCGCACCACTGAGAGGAAAGCTGGACAAAACAGTTATTTTTCAGATTTGGGCAAATATTTGAACACAGATCAACAAAAAAGCAGCCTTGCAGCGCAAGATCCTACATTAAAAAGCACTATCACTAGCCTGAAATCAATCTGACAACCTTTAAATCAGACTTCAGCTGATCTCCAGACCATAAAGAAATACTCCTTCCTTCTTTCAATTCGTGTACAGCAATAAAGGACGAGGAGCCCGGAGATTTTACTCAGCCTGGGAGACAACACAACGGAGGTCAAGCAGTGACACAAGTTGTGTCTTCATTGCATTTGACTGAAGTTCAATAAACCTGTGTAGATACAAGTAGTGTCAAAGTCAGGGAAGCTGTTCACAATTCCATGAAGGCAGAGCACTCGGGGAGATGAAAGGCAGCTGCCAGTGTGCGACCACGGGACTGTTCCCTACAAACAGTGACAGGAGCCAGAGCCATCGATTGGTGCTGTCATCCCACCGCTCTGCCTCAGCTCGGCACATCTCAGCAGCTACACTCGGCAGGAAGAGGGAACCTGCTCCCCTCTCCGCCCCCTGCTCCCATCCAGATTATAATACGTGAAAATAACTGAATACTCAGGGGAAGCTTACGAATTTGGGGGGGTCACAGAAGCAATCTTCAATTTTACCACATGAAATGTGTGTGATTTGATCCAACCCATTTAAATGAGCGCATGAGGTGAGCCAGCTGGTATGAAATAATTTCCTCGGGAATGAAATCTGCCCCTGTCCTTCAGCAGTCCTGTCCCTCTCCGTGCTCATGGACACTTTCTTAGTCATGTACAGAGTTGCTTTGAATAACAGAATAACATCTGCCAGAAAATCATTAAAGCCACATACAGTAAAAGACCCTCTGCAATATCTCATTTCCAGACACTCACTAGTTTCCAAAAGACAGGTAAAATGGGAATTCAAAATGAGTTCTTGCTGATTTGAATATTCAAAAGCTGTTCTTGAGTACTTGTAGGGATGCATCCCTTCCCACTGGAACAAGGCCAGCCATCACCAATTTCAGCATTAGCCAGCTCTGCATCTCCAGTGTGGAAGTCACAGGGCTGTGAGCAACTAACCACCAGTGTAGGTGGATTTATCCCAGGAAGGAGGAAGAATGACAATTCAATGGCATAATACAGACATGTCCAGACAATTAATAAGGATCAGTTAGTGGGGGAAAAAATAACTGTAAGCTATGGAGAATGTTGGATTTGGGATTCATTTTTGTTTTGCTAAAAGTGATGCTGGGATAATAAATTTTATTTTATATCCAGTAGGAAATACTACTGTGATTGACTGTAATTTCAAACATAAGCAAAAAACTGACACAGTGATATGTACCATCATCTGAGCAGAAATTCATAATGTTTAATCAGCTATTGCTATAAAAGGACATTTGCTTGTTGGATTGCTTTTAATCAGTACTAACAGAATTAAAAAGAAACATATTTTGAATGGAGAGAAAATCAGATGTGCCCATTAAACTGGTTCTCCCTCATGCCTGAGATTCTGTGACTGCAGTCGTATCTGATGTGCTAAGGCTCCATCCAAATTTTCTTTCTTCTCATTGGAAGACTTTGCTTCAAGGATACTGAATCAGACTGGAACTGGAGCAGGCTTTGACTTATTTTTTTCCCCTTTGAAAGCTCAGCACATGGTCACACTGGGCCCTGTTGTAGATGGCACTGCACACTATCCCATCATTAACTCTCCCCATTCCTTTTGTCCTTCACTTCTGGGGCTTTGGGATTCAAAACCAATGGCAAAAAACCTCTCGCCCACATAAACTGTATTTACTTTTCATTAAAAAAACCACCAGATTTAAATTAGACAGTGGTAAAATACCCTAAAATATTTCCAAGTGTTGACTTTGAATATTTTCAGACTAGTTAAAAACACTGTGGGAAGGCTGGTAGGTTTTTCTGTGTCCAACAAAGCGTGCAAGATACGAAAGAACACTACTCCTAATGCCTGAGAGAGGAACCAAACAAAAAAAATGACAGACAGAAGCAGATCATCCATCCCCCTTTATTTGTTCTGATAGCTCATGCTCTGGCTCTCCTGACAACCCAGACTTACGTGTTGATACACAAGTAGTTTAACGTCAGTAAAAATGGGATAAAATCTTCTGTTCTTTTCTGTCCCCATGAAAAATCTCAGTGATAAAAACCAAACCAAAGTGAGTGATAAACAGGCACACAACTTTGATGTTGGGGGTTTTTTTATGCAATCGTAGCCTACTCAATTATTCACAAAATGTTTCTTGCTGGGTTTATTATTAAAAAACCCAAACCCACAACCAACTTTAACCCACCAGAATGCGCCTGAACCAGACAGCACAAGGGCTCTGGAGTCCCTGGCCATGATGCTGCTCTGCAACTGCTCTCCCATCCTGGCTCAGGTGAGCTTCTTTGCCTCCCTCCCTCTGCATTGTGGAAAATGAGCATTCACATCCTTTGAAAAGTGCTATCCAGAAATGTGCACTTGTCCTTACTTTACTCCAACTTGTACAAGGAAAGATCCAAGCAATTCCAGAGCCCAAAGCGTCAAATAATTTCTTAATCTACAGTAACACACAGGCTTAACTTAACAGCCTGTTGGCAGCAGCACATCTCCCGAATTTGTGTTTCAGTTCACATGCCACTTTCAAGGCTCCAATATTTCAGCACAATTACAAATTAATGAGATAGGTAGTCTCCGTTGCAGAGATAGCAGCAATCTGTAAAAGGGTATTAAGAAAAGCAGTAATTTATTGGCTTGTGAAGGTTCCAAGTGTGCAGTCACATTAGCATGACAGCAGGAGGTCAAGAGACTCATTAGCCAGCAGCTATAAGATATGCAGCTCAGTATTTGATCCTGGCAGGACGTACATGCAACACACACTTTAGGAAATGCAAGTCCTGGGTGTTCACTTGGGCACTGCCTTGGCCCGTGTGCCCCGACCTGCCTGAGGGCCGGGGGTACCCACTGGGCTGGGGTGTCACTGCTGCATGCCTGCAAGAGGAAATCTGGTCCAAATATCCAGCTTTGTTTCATACATTGCTATATTACCAAAAAATCTCATCCAGAGAGCAGAGAACAGAACACCTGCTGTCCTGCTCACGTGGGTAAGGGATCCAACAACCACACCCCTCGCCCCAGCAGAACTCTAAACTTAACCTGGGTGCTGACAGGGGCAGAAATGGATCTTGTTAATACCTGAGCTCATGTTTTCAGCTTGAACAACAAAGGAAGCATGGCCTGCATTTGAAACTTGGGAGTGAGGACCAGGGGAAGGGAAGGCAGATGATGGATGGAAAGAGGAAGAAAATAATGTATGTGTGTGGGGCTTGAGGTGAGATACAGCAGCAAGGCAGTGTCACCAGATGCTTGTCCTCAAACTGAGGAGAGTGTAGAGAGCCTTCACCTTGGATAAAACTAACTGCATGATAAGGTGCAAAACTGAATGAATTACCAAAAGGGAAGGTCTTAGAACCTGATAAAGTGGTGTGGTTCCCCTGATTACAGTGGTACAGTGATGTTTTACACCCACTGAGATGGCTTTAGCTCATTGTGAAAGACCCTCACTTCAAGGGAATGAACTCTGAAGGCAGTCTGAAGCTTCTATGATTCTGACTGCTATTCACTCTTATGGGAAAAAAAAGGCTGAAATAACCTTGCAGAAAACAGAGTTCTTGCATGAAACAGCAATGCCAACAGGGTCACCAGGTACCTTGTTTAAATTAGCATAAGGTTGGGCTGGCATTTCTTGTCTCCCCCCCCCCCCCTGCATCCTTTGTCTATGGAACAAGGGATTAAAGCAAAGACATACACGTGTTTTTGTCTAAATCAAATATGTAGAATGGAGTAATTGCTTCTGAACGTGCTTTATGGCTGATATCAGCAAACACCTTAATTATTAATTGAATTTCTTTAAACTAACAGTATCAAAGCCTATTACATCAACTCTTATCACAACTGCAGCACTCCAAGACTTCACTGTTATTCCTAATTAAACACATGGGTACCTATACGAAAGGGAAATAACACAAGCTTGGCTATTTTCTTAGATTTCAGATGTTCTTTAAATTTTACAAGAAGCCATCTCTCTTAAGCATAGGGTTATTTCTCATTAAGAGCAGATTTGGCTTTTTTAATCAGAAACATCAGATATTGCCTTCCCTTAGAAGTATGCTGGCCTAATTTTGATCTCACCTAAAAATGGCAATGCCAGACTAGCATAAAAATCAGAGTGAGAGCAGAATCGTGATCAAATCTGGAGTCAAATAAGCAGATCTTCAAAGGTTTCATTCAGCTGATACCTGCATTATTCAGGCTTTTTATCAATCTCAACTTCTGATGCTCCTTCCCCTCGGTCATGGTTTTTGCACATCACACATCATTACGTTGTGGAGTTAATTGCCACAGGATGTTTGGAGGCCAGGAGCATACACGGGTCAACACAGAGATTATTAAATAGATTAACAAAGAACAGATTCTCTGGGGAATTCTGAAAGAGTTCAATGCCATCTCTAAGTCAAGGTCCTTTAACTGAAGGTCACTGGAAAGACTTATGTTTCCTTGTAGCCTGGCTCCCTACACAGACAAATCCCAGCTCCTTCCTGGTGTACAAAGACACTGCTTGACAGAGCCCTGTGCTGTGACCCCACCCAGCTGTGCTTCCTTCTGTGAGGGATCTCACTGCTGCCTCCTTTCATCACACAGGGTTGAAGGGGCAGATGTTCAGCAACTGCCCTGTATAGGATGATATGTAAATGAGAGAGTAGGAAAACTAAGTAGAGGTAAAGAAAAAAAAAAAACAAAAAGAGTAAACTGCACAGTAACAGTAAAACCAAAGCTCTTTAGTGAAATCCTACTGAAAACCAGCTAAATAAGATGGAATATAGGTCAATCTAAAATAGTCATTCACATGTCAGTGGAAGGCAACATCCAGGCCCAGGGCAAGTATTTTCTCTGAGCAAAACCCTTGCCATTTGAATGCAGACTTTCCATGACAATAGGTGCATCACCAGAGCAGAAATTTTAAAAATACCTGACACTGCTGCCTCCAAACCCCTCAGTTTTGGGAGGAGAGTGAGTCTGTTGTCCATTTGGCTGAAGGGAAAAGGCAGCTGAGAGTGCATTTTGCTCCAAATCTCACAGTACAGAGGACACTGCCTGGGGATAGCATGTTTTGACAACCAACAGAAATGCCATATACCTGCCTTCTCCTCCATAGTGACCACTGGGGCTGAAGTAGCTGCTTCATCTGTTCCTGCAAGTCTCATTCACATTGGCAGCACTGCACAATCAATGGTGTTTGAAAAGCCAAAAAGAGAAAATATTTCTTTTATCAAGGCAGATGCTGACCAAAAGCTTGGGAGCTTCAACCAGAACAGCTGGCTTAGCATCCTGAGTTAGGAAACAGCCTCTTTATAAAGAATTTTTAATGAACTGATCAGGCTCTAAAAGCACACATGGCCAATTCTCCTCTCTTCTCATTCCATTATAAAAGAGAAGTTCATTCATATTTATAAACATGGTCTACAAATGGAACAAACTTTAATAAATTCAACCTCCAAGGATGAGTATTTCAAGCTCATTTTGCAATGTGAACTGAGTAGCCCTTTCCCCTCACCCCTACTTCCTTTTTTAAGTCAACACTCCTGGAGCTGAATGTTTGAAGAGCTATTTTACTGGTGTTCTTTAGCTCGAGTCCAGTCGATCCCCAAATCAGCAACTACTCTTTAAGTCAGTAGAACTGTGTCTAATTATTCCAAAGTAATTGTATGTCTTAACCTACACACTAGGATATTCATATAACAAAAGGGAAACACCATCATTTCACAAATACCCAGGTGATCACCTGTGAATGTCACCAGAAAACCCTTCCAGAGCTTGCAGTTATGCATTTTCTTGTCCTGATTCCTCGTTAGCAATACATGTTATGTTTTTTAATGACTGCAGTGCTGACAAATATTACATTCCTCCTTTCAAAAACCAGCCTGGGTGACCTTTGTATGCCCACAACTTTCTATCTAGCCAACTCAGTAGCTGCTTCAGGGTGAGTTCCTGCCCCCAGCCTGAAGCCAGACAAAACTATAAAGGGACTTCTCCTTGGAACAACAGCCATGATGAAAACTTGGGGGAAAAAATATCCCAGTGATGTAGATGCTGCCACATGGGGGGTTCCTGATGTTTGTTTCTCCTTGGTTTCAGCACTGCATCATATAAACCACGCTGCCATTGCCAGGTTTCCAGTGCCATTGAACCAGGAAGGGCTCCTTGTTGTCATCCCTACAGGTACAGAGCTCAACCTATGACAGAATTTACTGAAGCATCAGGAGTGAGTGATCACACCCATACACAGTTACTTGGGATCCTTCCAGCCTCTTGTTTAAAACAATAAGTGGCAAAATAGACCAACTGAAATGCTCTTCATAGGTACACATGTGACTATATACACACACACATATATATATTCACACAAACCCATACCAACACATCTACCATGCCAGATATGCCAACACCCAGTTGGAATAAATAAACTTTAAGGTTGTGTCTTAATAATAATCCAAATTAAGAGTGATATAATAATGCAGATCAAGTTTAACTACAATCCCTTCACTTACAAGCTAGTGATGGGTGGACTTCAAATGCTCAGACATATAAAAATACAATTCCTGGCCAAAGCAGGAGTCTTTTCCCCACCCCCAGCCCTCATGTTCTCTGTTTCTTCTCCTCCTCCACTACTCACATCCACTCTTTTCTCTGACTTTTGTTATCACACTACCTAACTTTCTTTCATCTTCCTTTGTACCCTGTTCCCCTCCTGCCACATCTTAATAGAATGATATCTGCCCAGTATCTGGAAGGGATGGAGATAAAACCCCCTTCCTTAAGGGATTGTGCTATTATCCCAAATTACACCACAAGGTTATTTCTTTTACAGAGTTCAGAGAACCAGACCTGGAGCCCAGCATAGGCATTGAATATCCATTTTCTGGAGAGACCAGTCCTTCTGGAAAACTCCAGTAGCTCCCTCTGCCCTTATCCCAAAGTCAGGGTAGACACACTGACCTGGAGCTCAGGCTTTGCATCCACACAGTTGGCTCACATGTTTCTTTTGAAAGCCAATGGAACGAATGTGCATGAAATCTGAGAGTGCTTCTGGCAAGCCCTGCTCACACTGACCCTCTCAAAAGGCTGGCCAAATAACCCCGAGGTACAAATCACCTTCTCACTCAACTGTGTCCTCTGGAAGGCTGACAAAAGGACAGAGTTCTGAAGGACTCCCCTGTGCTAAACCCCTTCCTCCCTCATTTTTTATTCATCATTGCACCTGAAATGAGTAAGTCGAATCCCAAATTGAGGCTGCACATACATGAACATTTTAGCAGACCAAAAGGAGCCCTCCACATGTCTTAATGTTTTGTGCTATTCAGAGATGCCAGGTAATTCAGAATCCCCTGTCCTGCAAACCATCCAAGCACACATAGATGCTGCCCCTGTCCTAGATGGCAGCTGTGCCCTGGCTGCTTTCATGCTCAACACAAAGCCTACACATGCTGCAGCTATCTCCACTTATAGACCTTGTATAGGTTTGGAGTTTATCACATTTTCATGGAAATTCAGTTCAGTGCTCAATTTACCCTTATTTAAATGCTAATTTCAGTGAAGTGGTTTAACAAAGCAATTATAAAAAAAGGCTCTAATCTTCCACCGACTGAGTAGGGAGAAACTCAGAATGTGGTAGACAAATTAACCATGTAAACCCAACAAAAGCGATCTGTTTCCTACTTAATGCTTGGTTGATAAGCAATTCGGTTACAAAGGTGACAGTTCAGCCTCCTTTTCTAAATATATAACACCAACGAATCAACAAAACACTAACCTCATGCAGGGTGTTGCATATAATAATTATCCTTAGAAATATCTCTTGTTTTCTGTACTCTTGTTTTCCTTCTTAATGTATGTTTATCCATTTTATTTAGAACTTCTGACTGTAAGATATAATCAGACACTTTAGAAAGCATTTTGCTATAATTGTAGTTAGTCAGGTTAAGTGCCACAATTTAAAATGTTTTAATGTTAATTCCACCTTCCCCCTCCCCCAGAGCAGCAAGTGAAGGTAACAGTGCCAAGTAGTTCAAGAGGCCTCCTCCTACGAGAATCAAAATGCACCAGTTCTACCAGCTCTCCAAATCAAAATGCACCAGTTCTACCAGCTCTCCAAATCAAAATGCACCAGTTCTACCAGCTCTCCAAAGCCTCTCAGGGTTGAAAATAAACATGAACATCCTACCTACACCAATACATTTCTCAGAGCAAGGGTAAACAGAAGAGAGAAGTGAGACACGCGAGTTTTAGGCCTGATACTCATTTCTTGGATAATCTGCAGTGCCCATAGAATTTGCAGCATCTCTCTGCTCTTGAGAGCAGATAACATGTGACTGACAGAAATCCATGAGATACTGTCAAATACTCAATCTCTTGCCTCTGAATTGGTGGAATTTTATTCAAGTTGAATACCCAAAGGATTCAATTGTCACTGTTGACTTATGAGTTTCAAATACCAAATTTTATTTTCTGAAGTTTAATCATCTCAGTTCTCTTCTTCCAGAGACCTGTTGCCCCTTTTTGAGAGCTTCCTCTCTGATTTTCTATCAGCTTTTCAATTCTCCCCAACACTTTCCTGGCTTCTTCCATCCCTTCCTGTGTGTGTTGCCTCAAGGTTGTACCACCATTTGTAGGGAAAGGGCAGTGGGGGAGGAGAAAAAAACCAAAGGCAGCTGCTCACCACAGACAGAATCCAAGGCTGAAGGAGCAGGTAAGAGTCTACAAGTGGTCAGGAAATTTTTTTGGCTATGAAGTTACGGCATTCACCTTTTGGATTTATTTTTCATCTGAAGAGTGTCCATTAGTAACAAAAAAAGGCAAATTATAACAGAGGATGCATAATTTTCATGAAATAATAATCACAAGTGCAAATCAAGTGATGGCAACTTCCAAAGCTCAGCTAAGCCTTTTTTCTGTTTGCTGCTCTCAGGGCACCACAAGAAGCTCCAGTGTGTGGTGTTTGCCACAGGTTTGTGGAACACAGCTGAGTGTTGCTGTAGCACAGAGAATTGTAGCTCTTGTGAAGGCACTGGAACGACTCCTGTCTGAGCTAAGGCCAATTCCATGTGCAGTGTGACCCTGCAGCAACTGTGTTTAGCACTAGAGGGGCAGTGCCATACAATGAAAATAGTGGGATGCAAGGACATCCCCCCTTTTTCAGAAGCCATCAAAAGAAAGATTCTACACTGAGCAATGTAAGCAGGTACTCATGTATCCTGTATGGATTTCAAGCCATCCCTTGAGTAGCAAAGTCAAGGGGGAATGAGTTAGTTTTCCACCATCCAGCCAATGCAAATAGCATTCAACTAGAATGTATCTTTCTACCTTCTTTAAATCAGTGGGCAGATATGTGTACCACTCATCTAAAATACACAAGCTACTAAAATACACAAGTCAGTGCAGTACAGTGCCAGCTCACTGGAGTAGGAGGGCATAGAACAGGTAATGCAACTCCCAGAACACAGGGGGAAACTGCAGCTCTGAGATCCAGAACAGTTCTTGTGCTACCCAGGGGTTTATGTTAAGCAAACAGAACTGTGATGTGATGTGATGTTCCAAGTCTGTGAGATGTATTCAGTAATTCTGGTTACTGGACATTTCTGAAAAAGACTTGTTACTCGCTGTTCCTGAACCTGCCCCAGGTTTTAAACAGAAAAACCTTCTCTTCCTGTAACAATTGAATGATACAATGGGGGAAAGGAAGAGCATTTGAGAGAGAAAAGGTGACAACAATTCAATGTGAACACAGTCACCCACACTCTGCCAGCCCTTTGACCTATATAACCTCATCTTATTTTTTTGTCTGTCAACTCTTCTGTCTGTCTGGATTGGCTTTCTCAGCACAATGGAGAGAAAAACACATAGCATGTCTGAAAATTAGCAAGAGCTTGTATCTCTAAAGCCAGAAAGGAATTTGCTTTGGTGAAGGATAAACTTTAATTGTTTCCATTCTTCTTACAGTCCACGGTAATCTCCTAGAGGTCTTGAAGACTATACTTGCCTATTTCTTCATGAATGTGTGTCAAGAATCAAGGAAAAGGTTGCAGAATAGAATGGAGATGAAGGATGAGTTACGGTCAAAATACAGGTTATTTGAAACAGAAAAGGGTCATGGAAATGTGCTCACTTTCATCATCTAAGGGATGAACAGTTTAGCTCCACTTCCTAAGCAAAGCAGCGCCCTGCTCAATACTCAGCCCACTGTGGGGTTGAGATATGAATATTCCCAATATCATCCCTAGGCAAAAGGCTCATGGATACTTACTCACATGGAAACACTGATTTTGACAGTCAGCTGTGCTCTTCAGAGCTTACCTCCTATGCACTGCTACTGCTGCTGCTGGAGGGCATGGAAACCCCCTTAACAACCTGAGCAGCTTCAGAAAGCCCCAAAGACACCCGCCCCGAATGTGCCTGTGCTGGGGCACTGCCTGCAGTGTTGGGGCACACAGCAAAAATGAACCACACCAAATGAGTTCATCCTGAGCAGAGCTGGCTCACAAGGAAGGCCCTTATTCCCTCAGCCCAGCTCCACCACAGCCCGGCCGGAGCAACGCCTGCGCTCCCACCAAGGCAGTCAAGGTTTGGATGCTCAGAACTGCCCTGCTGGGTGCACCCTGCCAGGAACAGTCACAGCCTTACCAGCACCAGCAAGCACCACTTGGAAAAGTGTCCTCTTGTGAGCTGGCAGCCACTGTCAGCCACAGCCAGGACAAGATTCCCTTGTGGCACTTCATGCAAGCCTTGAACGGGCAAACACACCTGGGAATGAATCCAGAGCATTCACTGCACACTGCAAAACAGGGCAGGGAATCAAGCAGTCAGTGCTAACACGGTCTCAACTGAGGCTGGTAGCAAACAGCAAAGTATCTTCTGGGAAAACCATCATTAGTGAAAAGTGATCAAGAGAGAAAACTGCAATGACAGCAGGAGCTCCCCCAGCCTCGCAATGGCAACGCAGTTTATGCCCTGGGTATGAGTACACAAAGTAAATGAACACAAAGCTTTTGGACACCACTCATGTAAGGCAGTAGACCGAAATGCCAGAGTTTTAAAGTCCTGGCCTCAGTCCAGATCCATGTTTCTTCATAAGTTGTTTCACTCTAAGTAGCAGAGTTCTCTGATTTAGCTTAAGAATCCATTTTTCTGGTGTTGACTGTCACAAATTTTAAAGCAATAAAGTTAAATTTATTGCTACAACTGTAACTTATTCACCAATGTCTTTATCCTACACAGCTTTCATTAAAACAAGGCTGCTGTTTTTGTTTAAGGAAAACATGACAGTTACAGCTACCTCTCTCTGCATTTTCATAAATCAGAAGTTTCCTTCAATATATTGACTTTTTATAATCCTGCCCTTGATTTCAAGAGTAATGTCTAAACATAAGGAGCAGGAAAAGAAGAGCTGAATTCATACACAAACTATCAAGTCCTAGAATACTGATCTGACTGAAATCCACAGTTTTCAGTGAATCAGAACAAAACTTCAAGTTTGGTCTGAAATATAAGAAAAAACATGCTAAATTTTGCTTAAGGGAAATAATATAAAATCATATAAAATCAAAATTCAGTACCTTTTATAGAAAAAAACCTGCTTTTTGCTTTTTAACATAGTCAATTTGCTTTTGAGCTCTCATGTTTACTAGAATTCAGAGCCCAGAAAGAAGACAGTTTGTATGAGCAAGACAGAAAGTGTTGTGCCAGACTAAAGTTTGTGAGCAGTTTTTAGGTCTGATGCACAACTTTCCCATGTAGACAGCCCAGGTCCTGCCCTTCTGTAACTCCACTGACAAACCCAGAATGAGTAGGCACACCCAAATGAAAGGAGGTTTAATGCTTTAGAAGGTAAATGAGAACCAAAGATTGCTGAGGTGAGTCCTGGTGGCAGGGATCTGTATAAGGAGAGAGGTCTCAGATGAGAAAACCCAGACTCCCAGCACCACAATATTCAATGGTTACCCACAAAGAGATTCCATGCAACACATGCAATACATTTAAGCTACAAATCCATATCCATTTGGTTTAAACTAAGTACCTTGGGACAGTAAAGCAGCCTCCCTTGACAGAATTTGTTTCATTAAGGTTTTCCTAAACTTTACACAGCACAGTAGGCATGGTAATTTTATTTCCAAATGAGTTAAAACAGCTTTTGATCTGGAAGAGGCACTTAATTATGATCAGAAGGGCAAGAAACTAAAATATATGTAAGTGTGCCGGGCAATTCATGTCATTTCAGCATAATTATCCTACCTCAGGGTCAGCTCAAGCTGCTCCCAAAAAAGCTAACTTCCTCTGAAGGGCTATTTGTCATGGATGCTTGGTTCTTAATCACCTCATCAGATCAACTGCTGCTCTGCCTGTCCCTGTGATCATCTGGAAGGTTTCAGGTCCCTCCTACTGAAGTTAGTCAGCTCCATTCCAGCTGCCAGGCTAAAAACTTCCTAAAACAGTGTTTCAGCTGAGGCACAAGAGTTCCGTTATGTACTTTCAAACAAAAAAAAACCAAAAAAAATAATATTAGAGAGCAAACCCTCCTTTGATGTGACATGACTAAATTCTGTGACACCCCAGTGAAGATTTTGGACCTGAGCTCTGCAGCTGCCAACTGCAGACAAGAAGACTGTTGTGTTTCTGTATCCTGCAGGTCATGCATTCCCAGCAAGGCTCCAGGCCCCTTCCACATCTGGCCAAGGGAAACTTTGCAGAATTTATTCCCATTGTGTCACCCCTCTGGAGTAACCACAGCCACTCCACACAGGGAAGACTAACAGAAAAACCTTTGGACAGGATTCCTGGAAGTGATTTTGAACCCACCCAGTGAAGAAGTTTCCAGTGGGGATTGGTTTGTTGGGGGCTGGACATGGAAGGCTCTCAGGGCAGTGCCCACATCAGTGAGCTCTGACCTGGACACACACCCCGAGATTGTGGGCCACAGAGTGCATTCCTACAGGAAAGGGAGAGAACTTCCTCCTGACATCTCTGTACTTTGAAAAGCTGGTATTTTAAATGGTCATATTCCTAACACATTTTGAAACACCATGGGTGACAGCAACCTGAACCCCATGGTCCTCTGGATCAGACACTCCAGGACATCCCAAAGCACAACGCTGGTTTGCTACCCATCCTTAGAATTCCCCTGGATGCTCTGGGGTGTCACTATTGAAACACTAGTGCAGGAGAAGAGCTGCACTGAGGTACCATACCTCGGTAATAACATGCAGCTTAGTTTCAGCTTTCCAGGTAGGTCATAATTTTTAATTATAGCATTTGTATTTAAGCTCTGCACACAACAGCTAAATTTTAGCTCTGCAATATGTGCCAGACTACCTCTCAGTAGCACTGGAAAAAAAAAGGGAAAAAAACATCAAACAGCTGCCTGCATATTCCCAGTAACAAGAAAACATCTATCAAGCCTTGACACAAACAATTCTTATTTCTGTTTTATCTATTTATTCTCCTAAAAGCATCATTGAAACAATTCACAAGATTCATAATCCAGAAGAAAAGCAATTTAAGCCCACATCTGCAGAGAAATATTAATTTATAGAAAACAGTAATCTACCTAAAACCTCCTTAGGAAAAGGCTTCTGCAAATTCATGTCATAAGCCTGCGCCCCAAAAGAACTGAAAAATGTATTATTCAATTGTTTGTGCTTTCTAGGTGTAGAGCTGCATGTGTAAAAGAAGAACACGAGCACAAAGCCAGCAGGACACATTATCAGAGGAACAGTCCCTCAGAGGCAAATCCCAACTGGAAAAGCATCCACAGGCTAGCTGCCAATAACACAGCCCCGAGCCCTGCAGGTACAACCTGTGCTGTCACACTGCCCTGATCTTGGCAGCAGAGGCAAACACCACAGCTGTCCAGCAAATCCAAGAGTTTAGGGTATTGTCACAAGTCCTGTTTGTTTGAGAGGCCAAAGCTCCACTTGCTTTAGTTCCTTTGCCTCGAGCCCCAGGGACACGCTGCCCAAGGATCGGCCACGTCGCCACAGCCCTGCGGTGTCTGCGCAGAAACAACGATCCCAGCAACTGCAGACAGCCTTCCATCCTTGCAGGGCTCTTTGGCACAGAGTGAACAGCACCTGACCTTCAGGTCAACACTTGAGAAACGTTCAAATCCCAGAGTTCCCCTGGATGTCTGCAGCTTTGTTCCTGTTCTTCCAGCACTCCCCGCCGAGCTGAGCGGGGCTGGCTGAGCCCCCGCCTGCCCTGTGAGCCGCATACAGATGCAGCTCCCCTGGGTGAAGTGCTGGATTGCTCTTGAACTCATTTCTACTCACATCTCTCTCATGTGAGCCCTCCAACCCCCTTCACACACGCCCAGAGCCTTTTGTGTACTGTACTTGCCTTGCAGAAAACCCCAAAGCCTCCTTTGTTCTTCCACTCTGTTCAGGGGAAAAGACACCTTAAACTTGACGAGAGATGTTACACCCCTGGCATCTTCTAGTCCCCCTTGCTACAAGGATCATTCAGTGACTCCTCCTGAGGAGCCCAGGCTCCAGAAGAACACACAACAAAAGAACTCATGGATGGCCAAAGGCATCCCAAGTGTTTCCTCCTCCTTGAACTGTTACAAATACCCTCCCTTCCCTTGTATGCTTTTGGATGTGACAGGAATGGAATTGGATAATCCTCACTGTGAAGACAACTATACTTTCAAAAGTTATCTGAGATGGAGACTACTGCATGGCAATGATTTAGCTGAGCTCCTCTGCAGAACATTGTCACATGGTTTTTCATTTTAGATGTTAAAAAGGCTTTAGTCTGCCTCGGTGCTGGGGAGGAGAATAAATGTGGATGTGTTAAGGGCACAGGAAATAGGGATGGACACTTGGCATGGCTGTATTCTCTGCACTCACCCCAGATTCACACTCTGGAGTGTGAGTGGGACTCACTTTCCTTCGCAAAACTCCTGGCTTCAGGACATTTCTCAGGAGACAAGCAATCACAGGAAATATTTTAGTTGAATGGCTCTTGCAGGTATGTTTGCTCTGGAATAATGCACTAAGCTATGGAGCAAAAAAGGGAAGAGCAGACTCCTTGGGTGAGTATACTTGCAGTTTCATGGGCAATAGATCTAAAATTTCATGTTTTCATTGATAAGATGAAGGCAATATTTGCTCGCCTGTGTTCCCTTGCCCAGTCCTTTCTTCCTTCTACCCTTGCCAATATAACGTTGGCAGTAGTGCCAAAGAAGCACATCAGTGAAATATCAATACAAATACATGCGAAGAACTCATGGAAATATTCATGGCTAGCTTTAACTACTGCCATGGTGAACATAAAAATAAACCCCTTCGGGCCAAAGACCCGATGCAGCAGCCATTGGCCATAGCAGTTCTTGTCCTGAGGGACATACAGAGCTCCCCTCAGCCTAACACTGCACACAAACACACCTGCCATAAAAAGGTAAAGAGGGCACAGAAGTGCCAGGGAAGAGCACAGACATCATCCAGCACAGGAAGTGTTAACCAACTTCACAATTTCTTCCTCTTTTCTAATTAATAAATTGTAACTTACCTTACATGTTTCAGCTGGAACCTGCAGAGTTTTCTAGAAGTTTTTAGCTCTGAAATGATTTTAAAGCACCAATATGATATGAACATAAAAACAATCTTTAAATAATCTGTTAATGCTAAATTAAACTTTCATTATAGTAAGAGGAAGCCACAGTAACTAGGCTATTTAAACAATGAACAGAAAGATGGAAGCTGACAGGATACCAAGTAGCATCTAGGCTTAATTATGGAAGACTCCATTCCTCTGCCCACTATGAAGGCTGCAAAGGCTACTTCAAACAACAATTTCAATCTACTTTTATATAAAGTAACCCACTAACAGAAGAAACAGGAAGAAAAACACCACTTGGGGCTGCCTTCTCATCACCCGCACTTCTCTTACCAAGGATGCTCACATCCTTTTCAGATCTTTGTCTCGAGCTGCCTCTAACTGCCAGTGCTTTGCTTTACTACACTTCCACTCTAGAAGGAACCAAATTTCCTCTTAAAATGTTCCTAGGCAATATGCTCAGTAATCCAGGCCAGGATGGCAGTACCTTTTGGTCACTACAAGAATGACAGCTCAGTGCTCCCCAGCTGTGCCTTCGAGCATTTCCTGAACTCAAGGATAAAGTCAATGATCTAGATATTCTACAAAGAGTCTCTATGGATAAAGCATGTTTTTCTCACTGCTTCCTGACTAGGATTCTCACACTTTTCATTGCTGTAATTACCCATTCACTGTGCAGTAGTAGTGCTTCCCCTATTTCCCTTTCTCTGTCCAAAACGGGCGTTGCAGCCACCTCTCCTAATGAGATGCACATGCACTGAGCCATGCAGCTTCCTCGTTAACTTTCCCAGTTATGAGTAGCAAGACTTTGTCCACCTCTGTCATTCATAAACTGGCAACACATTAACCATGGAAATAAGCACTAACTATGGCAAATGCCTGTTTTCAGCCATCTTTCGTAATACGCTGCTCTTAATCTTTTATGTGATCATCTTTTCCTTAATTACATCCATTATGATTATACTCATCCTCCTCCTGTCAATCCCTTAAATTACAGCCTACAATGTCTGTGAGGAAAATGATAAGTTTTGTAGGAAGAAGACAAACAGCTTTTCTACACTGCAGGTAGGCACTGTTGAGATAGTCTGGAATGGCACAAAACATGCAACCAGGACCAATATACCAACATCCTACTGGGTATTCCAAGTCTCTTGGAAAGATAAGGCTTGCTCTCCACTCCTCTCCAACCTCTGCCACTGAAAAGCTTTCTCTCATGCCTTTCATTTCAGGGCCTTGCATTTTCTCCGCTTTCTCCCACCATTTAGACCTCATGGTCTCTGCAGTTCTCCCATCACCAGCAATCCCATCAGGAAAGGAGATTCTCCACCCAAAACTCATTAGCAACCTTTCTGAAACTCAAATTTATCTGCAAGAGCCATAAGTTGGCAAATTAATTGAAACAGGTTCCTGCTCCAGCCCCATCCAAACCTAGATGAGTGCTCAGTGAGACTGCACTCAAACCAGGCTTTGGCCACGGGATGCTATTTACACTTCTCAGTGCCTCAAACCCAGCTAAATCAGAGAGCTGATACTGCTGCTCTCCCACTGCTTCTACCAGGGAAGGGAAATATCATCCACAGAATCACTGGGCTCCCACCTCCCATCTCCTCCTGCTCTTCTGAAAGGCCCTACACAGCAAGCAGCCTCTCAGGTGAGCTCCAACACTCCTCAACCACCTCCCTGGCCACAGCCTTCTCACCTCAGATTTTTGTGTGAGACCCAAAACCTCTTTGCTGCCATCCTGATTTGGAAAGTTTTGTGCTGCAGTTGAGCTCCCCTAGCAGACTTTTCTCCCCTACAGCTCTGCAGGCCGTGCTTGCTCTGCTCACACAAGTGCCATTGCCCACCACAGGTGGCTCAGATCTGTCACAAGGCAGCCACATTATAAGGGCTAATTGGCCAGATTAGCTATTCTCAGTTGAAACCATTATCTGAAAAATCTATTCTTATTGTCTGTTTATGATTTTGCACTGAACCAGCATATCTATTCCCCAAAATACTTTTTTGTTCTTGCTGATTCTGTATTCCAAAAGCATCTAGAGCAGCTCACATTAATAGAATCTGCAGATTTTCTGATTTCCTTAACTTTTCGGGAGCTGGCTCACAGTGTAATTTAGTTGAACTGACCTTGTTTAGCTTCAAACAGGACACTGACACCAATTCCTAGCTTGTCCTTCTCACTGAAATAACTTATTCCATTTGCACAGGAAAAACGTTCATTTTTATCTCAGATCTGGGATGTATCATGTGCTCAGCAACATGTCTGAAACTAAACAGAAATGACAGAACTATAAGGCTTTAGGTGCAATACATACAGTTTTCTTTTTATCTCCAGTCACAGAGATAGTTAATTAGAGTCAGTAAATGGAACTACCAAGGAGTGTCCAGAATCACCATTTGTAATTTCCGGAGCTGGGAATTATCAAAATAAAGAGTTTGAATGCTCAACTCCACTGACTGAATGTGATATCCCCAAATCACACCCAGACTCTGTGCTCTAGGATGCCACAGCACCCTGGGACTCCTGTTATGCCTCACATTCCAGACATTGCCACATGGCTGCAGGAGATATTGGCATGTTTGGTCCTTCCATCAGTAATATCACCTCTGTTCCAACACACTGGTGCTTCTCATGAGCAAGGCAACGGGAATTGTAGGACACTGCTGTCTGTGGCAAAGTCAAGTGCAACACACCCTTTTGTCATGGTGGGTACTGATGAGAGGTTTCAAAGCATGCTCTTAATTTCTCACCCAAGTTTTGTGAAAGACTATCCAAGACAGAGCTCTCTTAAAGAAGTAATGGCACTGCAGAGCTGCACAAGTGCACTTCTGTGCTGGGAATCCAAAGTGACAACGAGGCAAGATGGTCTTCACACGCAAGGTGAAGACACAGAGACCCCAGCACAGGTTTGAGCCCACCTCTGATGTAAAGATCAGGCCCAAACCAACTCTCTTGTATCTATTGCTGCCAGGTATCAAGAACTTCATTTGCTGAAGTGCCTGGGAGATGTCCAGATCCATCCGAGTGCAAACACAGACATTCAGGGCATGATCTTCAGAAGTGTTCCATATCCAGGACTACTCTTAAGACTAAGAGAAGATGCTCAGTGCTTCAGAAGAAAAGCTGGGGGACTTGGACTGAAACACAACTGAACATCTGCCACAAATTGACTCATGCTTCAACACTCAGGGGCACAGACTGGTCTCCTTCCAAAGCCAATCTTGTTTACATCATTTCCTCAGGAGGCCAGGGGACAGTTCAAGCCCAACAGCCACACAACCAGAAGCTCTTTCACCCACCAGACAAAGTCTTCCCCACCACCAGGCTCAAAATTTGGACACTGTGATTCCTTGACTTGGAGGGATGTATCTGACAGTCTGGGAGGAAAAGCCTTAACTCAGAATTGCCAGCTCTGCCTCTTTCACATTTTCAGATAAAACATTTTTAGCTTTCTGCCAGGTTGCCACTTACATGAGGAAGGAGCTTCCCCAGAAAGCTGCCCAGTCTCCTTTGTACCCCCAGTGTCCACACAGAACTGCAGGGTGAGGTCCCCAGTGCCCTGCACATAAATGCCAGACAACAGGGCACCTCTGGGGCTCAGCCACCAACACAGGGCAAACCCACCTCTCTTCTGGGTGGCACACACCTTACTGATGCACACAATAGCCCAGAGGGGAAGAGAGGCAAAATAAAGCAAGGGAACTGTTGGATACCCCTAACAAGCAGAACTAATTATTCCATGGAGAGCTTCCCAAGGATGTCAGGATGTATATTCGAGGGACAAGGCACTGATCAGTGGAAATGATCAAAAAGGAAGAAAAGCAAAACTGTGCTCTGAAAAGCCAGAAGAGATAAAGCCATGGACAACAAGCAAGGATTAACAACATGGCCCCAGGAAAAGCCAAAGATGGCAGCTTTCAAGTGAGCTTTCTTGAGTCCTGCTGTGTTCAGGGACACAGGTCTTTGTAAATTCTTTATAAATACATAGGGCTGCATCAAAGTCACCCTTAACTCACCAATTTCTCATCGTAAGTGGAACAACTGACAGAAAACTTCCCTCTCCAGACTTTTTTTATTAGCTTCTTGGGTCAAGAGAGGCTACAATAATAATTACAGCCTCAGCAAGGAGATGATAGCTTGTGTTACAAAACATTATTTGAATCAGGACTGAAGGGACAATGCTTTTCTAGCAGCAGCTAGGTATAAGAGGAGATGATTTTTTTCTTATGAAATACAGGAGGTTTCATCCTCTTTTGCTGCTAACATCCTGATATGTGTTCTGGTCCTGCATTTGTAACACACACACACACACACACACACATATATATATATAGACTGCCTGATTTGCTCAGGATTTAAATTGTTCAGGACAATCACTTCTTTTAAACTTATTTGTGATACCTAAAAAAGTACCATGATACTAACAGAGAGATGATTGCAGGGTTTTGCTGCAGTAAGGCTTGCCTTCTTCTGTCAGCAAGCACTGACTGAAAGCACACTGCTCCAGTTCTCCAGGGAGCAGAATTAAAAAAAAAGGAACTGGGGACAAAGGGAAGTGTTTTGCACAGCATCACAGGGCAGAGCAGAGGCAAAAAATCCCATGCCACATGTTAATCTTTGTGGCTCTAGCCCTGTAATTTGTCTCTGAGCTCAGCACTGGGGACAGTTCACTCCCTTGGACCCCTGTGTGGTGGGAGTTTCTATTCTTGCTTTAGAGGTGCCCCCATACATCAGGAACAGTCCTGTTGTTCCCAGTTCTGCCCAAGGAGCCAGCTGGTGGCCAAGGGCCAGCTACCCTGGAGCAGAAAGTAGGCTTCCTGCCACCTCCCTCACTGCCCAACAGCTCCTCCAGCTACCTGAGGAGCACCTAAAATACAGGATCCCTGCTTCAGTTAACTGAGTAATAGAATTAATTACCTTCATTAGAAACACAGAGTCCTGCTGAGCTGGGAGACATCATATCATGGAGGAGTTATGAGTGAAGGCACAGCCAGTTAGGACACAGCTGCACGACATACATGATATTCCCATGGGGAGGAATACTCCCAACTTCATCTTCCCTTTGGGCAGAGTCATGGGTGGGACTGAGGCCTCTAAACTCAACCTGATTGGTGTAACTGTGGAAAAGGACACTAAACTGGGAGCAGAGCCTGCTTCTTGCTTTTTGTTATAAAATATGAAAATATTTGAACATCCAGAGTCGAAAGTATTTATTTTAAAAATACACAGTTTAGACACTAACAGTATGAAGAGGATGTGGATATAACTGCGAGAGTTTGTCTTTTTTCAGAGCTTTCCCCAATTAAAAAAATAAATATTCACTTGCAATTTTCCTAAGCTTTGAGAGGGAGAAGCTCCACCACACAAAACTGATACACTGCACTCTGATGGATGGGGGACACACACACTACACAGTCCATTTAGCAAGAGAACTGAAACACTAACAAATGTTACTGCGTGGGAGGAGAGAACTGAGTGCACACACAGACCTTAAGAGAACCCCAGATACAGGGTTAAGTCAGATTGACCACAGGGAAAACCACAGCACTGTTAATACTGCTTTGCTGCAAAGCTTGCCAACTGTGCTGCCACGGCCAACATCTCTGATGGTGGTGGCCTGCTCAGAGTGAGGCTCTTGCTACCCATAGTGGGTTTGACCTTCCTCACCTAACTGCTCCAGATACCCTAGGGTAGGTTTCATCATCTTACTCAAGACAAATATTAATTAATTCCTCAAAGATAAAAGTATTTGGCCCCTTCTCTCATTCTGACCCGAGAGAAGCATTTCATTCTGCAAAAGTTATGCAGAGCAAAAAAAAAGAAGAGGCTGATTCATCTGCAATGCAGCTCCCCCTGCACTGCTCACTTGCACTGTCACGCTCTGCGCTGGCACTGCTAACTTGCTGTTTGCTGTTTTGGCTAATTATATAACTTTCAAAGGAAAGACTGTTCTTACAAAGCACTGCAAGAAGGGTGGGAGGCATTATATCAGTCTACTGCACATCTCATATTACATATAACGAGCCTCCAAATTCTGAGATGTCTGAGGAGATTACATCTGCTCGTGGCAAGGCTGGATCTGCCCCAGAACACGAGATTTGCAGGGAAGGCACATCTCGTCATCTTTCCTTTCTGCCCTCTGTTGTTAGTGTCCAAATGAAATCCAGCAAAGAAACACTATCTATTGGCAGGACTGACAAGTCCATGTATTCAGACTGTCCAACATTATTAAGCATATGAATAAAAGCACTGGAGACAGAATCCACCTCCCCGCTGGCGGAGAGGCTGTTCATCGGCAGCTGGGGAGAACTGCACCGTAACTCAGATCCGGGGGCTCCAAATTGTCTCATTTGAGATGTTTAGATAACAGAGTCCCCTGAGCTTTCCTATTCAGCTCAGTGTGCGGCAGCACGACGGCCAAAGAAAAACTCAACACACAGAGGATTGAGAGATGCTGTTCCTTCACAATACAAGGGAAGATGGAAAATGCTCTAAGGTGGGAATGGCTTGCCCTTGTCTTTACAGCTTGTGAGCAATCAGCAGGGCTGTTGGTATTCAATACTGAGTGTCATCCAAAGCACAAAGTATGATTAAGCCACTATAAAAAGCTGGAGAGTATCCAGGGTTTAATTACCCTCATATCAGACTTCTAAATGCTGATGAGAGCAAGTGTCAAACAAGAAGAACGGCATGCAGTACAGTACACCTTGGGGACTGCCTGTGCACAGGGCTGATGAGTGCCCAGCAAACCAACTGCCAGAGGGAATTACAGAGCTTTAATATACTGAAGAAAAACAGAGCCATTAATTTACATGGGTTCCAACAGCAAAGCAGATAAAATAAGAATCTGAACCCAAAGATCACTTGCATTAAGTATAACCCAAATCCTTTCTTTCATTTCAAGGAAAAGATCTCCCAGAAACCTTTTAACAAATGCTCCCCCAATTACATTAGCATTTAGGCTCAACTATGCCTAGAAGATCTAACCAAATTCCAGTCCCTGCTGTTTTCAAGTTTACATGTCCAGACAGACAGTGATGTGAAAGGGACTGAGAAGGACAAGACAAACAGTGTGGGAAGTGTAAATATCTATTTCTTTTTGCATATGGGCAACAGAAGTGTGGAGATACGGTGCATGTCTGTACCCAGTGGCGACAGTTGCATAGCTGGGCCTTGCTGTGGACTGTTCCAAAAACATGTCTGTGTCACAGCCACAAAGACTTGAACCTTGCCTCTTCCTACACTTTGTAGGAAGCTCATATACAGGACATCAAAAAACTCCACACAAGAAGTATATATAGGTCTTCCTAAGAACAAACCAAATATCTTTATCTGCAGACATTTTCACAGACAATTCACAAATTTAATATTATGCCATTCTGTATCTTTTAAGCAATTCTGCATAAACCATAATCAGCAAATATTTACTGTTCATCCACTGGGACATCACTCAGCATGGCATTCAGATAGATGGGGTTTGCAAGATAATCTGGGCTAACCTTTGTGAGAACATAATTACTCCCACCCTTCAGTCTGCTTTTATGTGTTTCCCTCTCCACTGCCACAAACACTCAAGAATACTGCACACGACAGCCCAAAGAAAACAGACTCGGTGGGGTAGAGGAATAAATTTCTTTAAGATGTTCAGAGTGCAGGATTGGTCATTCACATAAAGAGCCCATAAATCTCTAGAACCAGAGGAGATTACTCTTGGATACCTCAAATAGTTGTGCAGAAGTTGCAAACAGCAGTTTGCTCCTGTGTGCATGCAATCATCCAAAACTCTGTAACACAGAACCCTTATGGGAATAACTGCACCAGGGTGATTTTGGTCAGGCACAGCTTCAAAACCCAATCTCTGTTTTACTAGCCTGATTGATGCCTGGAGGAAACATTGCAATACCTCCCCATATCCTCCTCCTCCTCCTCTAGAGCTACCCTCAAGTCCAGCACTGGCACTTGAGGGCTCAGTAAACATGCAGCTGCACTATCACTCCAGTACTCTCTAACAGCAAAGAGCCTGGTCTCTCACTAGAGGAAAACCTCTGGATCAACCTGTGATACAGCACTGAAGGAACACAATAGAGCAAAGGTGCCGTGGGTCAGCACACCCTCACTGCACTGCAGCTCGACCTTCCTGCTCCCAGCCACCACAAGGCCTAATCACACACAGGTGCCCACACCTACTTTACCACAAGGGCCCAGAACTCCTCAGAGGGCCCAAGCCCTGCCCTCGGGCCTGTCAAAGTCCCCTAAAGCCAAAACAAAGCAATACATTTGACAATTCATTTAATCAACGTTTGATCCAAATTTTGCTTCCTCTAGATTGCTCTGAACAACTGAAGAATTCTTTTGACTTGAAATGGGTCATCAAAGCCAACCCAGCTCCCGCCTCTCCCATGGCCGGGGGTTTAGTACAGGATGATTTATCTCTTGTCAAGGTGATTTATTTTCCTGCTGGGAAGTGCTGATGTAAGTACTCATGGATGAAGTATAGGAAGGGGTCCCATACTCCTCTCTAGCACCTTTGTAGAGTTTTTTTCATCTACCCTTCTCTAGGCAGAGGAGCATATGGAGCATTTTGTCTCCAAACACCTACTCTGCTGACACATCACCTCCTGCACTGCAAGCACCCCATTAAAGCTGCTCTTTATATCTGTGGCAGCTAAATCACTTCCTAACACAGGACATCATAGTCAAAACCCTAATCTCTCATTCAGGAGTTTTGATGGCACAAATTTTGGTCATGTCTCTGCATGCTCTAACCACCCAACTCCCTGGTGTCATCCTAGTACAGCAGAGAGCTGGGGAGTGAGGGAAAGCCTCAGCTCAGTAGGTGGAGTTACTTGCCCTATGATGTTAGGGAGTAAATAAGAAGCTCCACGTTCAGAGACAAATGTCTACCAACAACCCTTTAAAAGATGTGTGTTTTACTGGGTTAAATTCAACACATCTACTCCATGTGTTGATTTTATACTTCCCCCCCCCCTTTCATTAGACTACAGGTAACCCCAAATCATTTTTGCTTCTTCTTTTGGTACTGATAACAAACTCTCCAGTATCCAGTTTCTCCTGTGCAAATTTCTATGGACATGATACAATTGTGCCTCCCCATCTGCAGGAATATGTCATCCCTCTCTTTTGTGCACTGGTGATCCCTATCCAGGAATGTTCTCCTTCCCCATATGGCAGAGATCCAGTAATTTGTCATGTCACAGTGTTCGGGGAATTCTTCTTCTCCTGCTAAGAAATGATCAATCTGTTTTCATTTCCCTTGAGCCTTTAGGAAGAGATAACTTAAACTTTTAACTTCTGATTAATGTCGCTTCCTTCAGTGTAAGGTACAAAACCGGGGAAAGGAATAGTAAGTCAACAATAAAGGACAGGCTTTATCAATTATTTAAACGCTATTCACACATGAAAGATTCCACGAGACTTAATATCTTTTTTCCCCCCAACGGAATATCCCGTTATGAAAGCACCAGAGCTGTAAATTAAGTCTCTACCTACTCCATGAAGTTATTTAATTTGGGGGGTTTTTTTGAGTCAACTGAAATTACAGCCAAGTTTTACTAAAACATGATCTTGGCTGCCACAGGTTAACACTAACAGGAGGTTATGAAAGGCTGAGCTGTATATTCTGAGCATCTGTTCACACGAGGTGAGGTTCTACACTTGCCCCTCTCACACCTGCAGAGAGACAGGCACGTGTCTCGTTTATATAATGCAGCATTTGTACAGGACTTGGACCAAATGTAGGTCAGAAAGGAGCAGCTCACTGGGATGATTGTCAGCTCCATTCCATCACACCCAGCCCCCAGGGAAGTGCAGAAACATCCCATATTAAACCTGCAAGTATTGACCAAGGTCGCTGTGGCTCCTCTGTCTGTGAGGGACATCACACAGAACAGCTGCAAACAGCACAGGTTGAAGGCCAGAACCATGTTTTAGGGTATCTCAGGATCTTTCCAAGACTGAATTGTGAATAAAAGATGTTATAAAGACAGATAAAGCCAAAACCAACGAATCATTGGAGAAGAGGATTTAAGGCAGGAGTTCTGAAAAATTTAAGAATTAAATGTCTCTGGCTCTCAGTTACAACATGTAGCCTGGATCAAAATCACCCTGGTGCTGTAAGTGACAATATGATACCTGGAAAAAACAAGGAAAATGTGGACTAATAAGCCTAAAGACTCTCCAAGGCAAACACAAAGAACAAATGTAACATTTGGGGAAAATGCTTCACAGATGGAAGTCAAGCTTCACAGCCCAACTGAAATTCCCTGGACAAGTCAAGAAGAGAAAGGAAATCAACTTTCTACTGCACTCAGTGAGGTCCCCCAGCAGCAGCTTTTGAGGAAATTAAGCAACCATATAATCAGAATAGAATCAGAGGTCTCAGACGGATACATAATTGGTCAAAAGACAGAAAACTGAGTAGGAACTGGCCATTTCTTGCAGCCAGGAAATCACCAGGAGTTCCCCAAAAGGACACATACTGATATCTGGATTCTTCAAAACTTTCATAAAAGTTCACAAAAGTTTAAAAAAAGTATGTGAAAAACACAGTTTGTTGATACTAAGTTGCCCCAGATGGTAAATAAAGCATCACTGTGAACAACTGCGGAATAACGTGGATCAGACTTGACTGGGCTAAAACAATGACAGATGAAATTCAGTGTAATAAATGTAAAATTCACTGAGTGGGGGTTATAACCTCCCTGCCAGCTGAAAGCCAGATAAATTGACTTAAACCTTGGCTTAATCTGCCTATGAAAAGTCAGAGTGGCAGAAAAATTCAGAGCTGGAGTTGTTGCCTTCCCTTAAATCTCATCTTCTAGAAAAACAAATACTGTTAAATACTTGGAAACTGCTGGAAATGCTCCTTGGGTACACAGATCCTGCTAGAACTGGAGGGATCTAAACTGCACGTTGGACATCAGGCAGTCTGCACTGCAGCAGCCAGGAAAATGGACACAGTTCCTTCCTATCCTTATCGACAATTAGGGAAGTGAGAACCAACTCAGGGAGCTGAACTTGGCTGACTGGTTCAAGGTCATGCTCAGAGAAGTCATGACAGGCCTAAAGAAACAGCTATTTGATGTTTGACTCACAACATACCATCTCCTTCTAGTACTCACGTGAGTAAAGAGCTGCAGGATTAGCATCTAGAGAGAAAAAAAAACCAATAGAAATTGGCCTATCAGTTACCCCTCATTTTCCACATTACCTCTCTAAACCACCAAAGGGCAATTCCCCTCCCTGTTTCACAGCTGCTGCTCTCATACAGTCAAGGTCTGTATGACTGACCAGAGTCTGACCCTGAAATACTCTTCCTCATTTGCAGTCTCAGTTGCAAACACGGGGTGAGAATCCAACTTTTGGTTTTAATTAGTTGGTTTCTCACTTTTTGGAGGTCATTTGTGTGTTCTCAAATTGAAATACTACGCATATCATTACCTCTGAGGGTGGCCTGGAATGAATTTTGCTGGTATGCTAGATCTAAGTCTTGCAAGAGGAGAGGAGAGCTCCACACTCAGCAGCACTTTCAGAGACGAGAATTTGCTGGCAGAGTGCACATATGCATTTGATGTGACCTTCCCATGAAAAACTGATGGGTTTTCCCTCCTTTTCATCACCTCTTTAATTGCTGCAAGAGAAGTGGAAGATTTCAGGTCTGGAGCTCTGGTTAAGTGTTAGTGTTAAATTGCATTGTCTCACTGCACTAGGAATCGACTGTGTGTGCTCCTTCCATTGCAGAAGGAAGCAGGTTTTCTTGGCATTTATTTGGGTGCAAGCCAGGCATAAGATGGAGTAACTTTCCTCTGGAACTTGCTATGAGCTGATTAAGTGCAAGTTTCTACAAATAGTTCTACCACTAACGAACTTTAGAAGGAGAAACATTCCTGCATGAGGATTTCCAGTGGGTTGCAAATATGTCATTCAGGAGGAGCAGTCTGCTAACACACATTATCCCAGACTGCCTACTTCAGGGTGTCAGGCACCAGCACTCGTGCAGGCAGCCTAGATGGGATGCTAGGCTGCCCCTTAAGTCTTCCTCCTTCTGCATGGGAGGATGAGCACTTCCAAGCTTCAAGGCTGAAGACTCAGACCGAGCTGTCTCAAAGCTTTGGACAAGCACATGATACTGCCCAGAATGCCCCACATGCTCCTGGGGCCAGTCCTCCCTGTCATATGCTGAGGGGGGATAGGACATCCAGCCCCGTCCTCAGGTATGGGGCCAGATATTCCAAGGCTACTCCTCACCAGGTGTCTTTTTCTCTATGTTTACCCTTTTCATTCTTCAAGCAAACATCCCTCATCAGTTGTTTTTACACTGGTTTTGTATGTTTGTTACAGGGGGATGATGGATGGAATGAGCTTCCTGGCAGCCCAGAAGTGGATGTTCCATCTCAGTGTCCCCACCGTGCTGCCACATGTGGATGTTTTGAGAATCGTGCCAGAGAGGAAATAAAGCTCAGGGGCATTTCAACAATCCTTAGAGAAGACCAAGACGTAACAAGATTATTATATCACTTTTATAGACAGAGTATTAATACCAGATACACTGGGAGAGTTATTAGCAGAGTTGCAAACTGCCAAATGAGCATGTGCTACAAGAAAAATTCCAACATAAACCCCCACCCAACTATACTTCATGGAAATTTGTAACAGCTTGAAGATACTCTGTAAAGTGTCCCCCTTTTCCAGTATTAGAAAATAGTTCCAAGGACACCTTTGTCAAAGATTTAGCCTTGATTTTCAAAGCCCTATTTTTTCCCTTTCCTAGGAAATTACCCAGAGTTAATACATCAAATAAATATATACATAAATTGAGTTCAACAGCAGACCTTAAATTCAGATGTCTATAATGTACAGAAAGGTTTAAACATCATTAGTCTCTGTTCCTGTACACTTGGATACACTGCTCCTCTGTGTTTTAGGCCCAGACCAGGTGTGCCCCCCTCAGCCAAAACCTTGGCTCAGCCCTGCCCTTACATTTCCCCCTCGCTGTGGTCTCTGCCTCACAGCTCACTCATTTCATAAACAACACTCCCACAAGTTCTGTGATATACTGGATCTAACTCAGGAAATGGAATAGGACAGAGAAGGGAATGGACCTGGCATACCCAGGGAGAATATTTTAACTAAAAAAAATTATATTTAAACCACATTGGCAGCCAGAGCTGTTGTAATTAAAATAAGGTTGATTTTGCCCATTAACAAACCTGCTCTTTATTTTCATTGCAGGAAACCATCGATTCTGAACATTAATGCCTTTCAGCTACTGGCCTGGCTAGAAACCAACATCCAGCCAACCCCCAAAAGCACCAAGCACTTGCTCAATGTTTTTCGCCAGGGTTACTCAGAGTACTTCTGCTACCCTGCAGACACACAGAACCTGAAGACAGACAGAGCATTATCATAAGGAGCAGGACCTCCAAACCAAGCAAGTGTTGGATTCTGGGAATTTATTAGAAGCTGCAGCAGTACAATAGGTCATTACTTGCCTGAATACATTACACAGCGCTCCCGCAAACAGAAAATACCTAATAAAAAACAGCCAATAGTGTCAATAGTCTTTTAAGAGTAGACTTAGTCACAGAAGACAACAAATTTTCATTTTAAATCCTTGTCCAGATTCTCTGCAGCTCAGACACACACACCTGCCTAGGCAGACAGAAAGAACAGGTCTGGTTATATAATTTCTGTGGTTGAGGTACCCACAACAAATGGAAAACTGAAAAAAGAGAACCCAAACTGAAATGTGCAGGTGTTATGTCAGGTTGGTTTTTTGAAGCATTCAAAAATAAGCACCTGAAAAGATGTTATGCCCTAATTTCAGAAAAAGTTGGGCAAATTCACAGCATCACTGAACAGCCACATCTTCTCTAGAAACAGCAGGTTTGTTTCCCAACCTGTCTTTAGGATGTCATTTCAACAGTTAAACGGCTGTGCTGCCTTCTATCAATTTCCCAAACAACCAGATCCAAGGAAGCCTATGTTCTGTTTGTGATGGGCTTGGAGAAAGGTGTCACAGGGAAATCTGAGTGCTGTAGATAACTTCCAAGGGTACTAAAAGAGCCTCCCAGCCAGCAGCTTCCCCCCAGGGTGTAACTGCTGCTGCAGGCAGTGCCTTCTAATGCTCCTGTGTGTCACTTGAGACACCCCTGGGACCTCCTCACACCCACAGCCCACCAACTGCCTGCCTCTGAACATCTGTGACCACGGCATTTCTCCCCTGTTCCTCCATCACAGCTTCAACATATCTGCCTAAGCCTATTCAACACCATTCCAACTCAGTTTCCTCAAGTTAGGATTGTGCCCTGTAAACAACTTTTCAACAGAGAAAAAACAGTTTCTCCCAACAGTGTGTAGTGCCACAGATAACTAACATGAAAAATGTCCTGCAATGCAGGCACTGAATAACAAAATAATCATTTTTTCCACTCAGATGCTTTCTAATATTGCTCATGCGCTTTTTTTTTGTGAGATGTGGTGTTCATAATAAATAATTTCAAGACTTAATGTTCACTGGCTCCTTTGTCACCAGCAACTCTTGAATTGCCAAATGAAAAATATTTCTTTTTTTTTGGTATTCTGTAAAAGGACCATATATTTGTCAACAACTTTATAACTCTTAGCAGTACTCCATGAATATCATCAGCATTGGATCCTCTCTCAAAGGCCTACTATATAAAAAAGAATAATTTAAGCTGCAAGTCTGATGATTCCCTTTTTCTCTTTATTACAGCAGCACTACTCGTGCTGTTATCATTACAAGTCTGGCAGAATTTTTATTAGAAACTGCTACTCCAGGGGTTTATAACTCGGCAGTAAAAATTCACTCCAGAATGAAACTTGTCATGCAAGGGAGCTCTTATTTAAGCCCAAATGTCAGAAAATTATATTTATACACTTTAAGTTATTTTAAAGCACTTTCAATTGTTCAGGCAATTTGATTACAACAGGTAATTTGAGCCCCAGCATTGCAAAAGGAACTTGCTGAACGTGACATTCAGAAATCATTTCCGAAAGCTTGTGGCCAGCATATGACTACCAAAATCTCTGTATGTCCATTTTTAAGGAGTGCCTTAACACAGACAATATATTATCAACAGTACTTAAATCTCTCACCAAATTCAGTTGCTGTCTGCTCAGAGCTAAAGCCAATCCTTCATATCACTCTGGTTATATCAAAGACAACTATTTAACACAGTTTCACACTGCTCAGAATTCCAGAGCCTCTCAGGGACTTCAGCACTCAGCTCCTATTGCATTGCAGTGCATGCTTCAGCAGAGGCCCAACTTTTTAGCTCCTCTGCAATCCCTAGCCTAAGATACCTAAATAAATATTTTCAGAGTGCTGCAGAAAGCAGAGGTAAATCTTCCATGACCTTGAATTGTTCCGTGTTTTCTTTATTCTTCTTTAGAAAACAGGGAAAATAAAGCAAGCAGCTAATTGCAACACATACAATAAGTTATACTTCTTTGAGTGCTCAAGTGGTCATATTAAAACAATGTAAGGGCTTAAAGGAAGAGTGATAAAATCCCACCATCAGAAGCATCTGCAATACAGCAGGAGATGAGAGGGGACCTGGGGCTCAGCAATTGGCAGCTGTGCTGTGGAGCTGCTGGGGAATCCTGGAGATACAGAGCTGCTGGGGAATCCTGGAGATACAGAGCTGCAGGAGAATCCTGGAGATACAGAGCTGCAGGAGAATCCTGGAGATACACGAGCAAAGCATGTGTTCAGAAAATGAGGAGTGAAGATCTGAGAATGGGAAAGCTGGAAAATGGGGATGGGCCCCTTGTTAGGGAAAACTGAGGGGTGGACTGAAAGGGAGACTTCTTTCCATATTGGGATTTTGAAATGTGGTTGCTCTGTATAGCCAGCTTTTGGGCAGATGATGTTTTGCTGGACAGAATGGTCAGACGAGAGACAGGGGAATGCAGAAATACTCCTGCCAGGCAAAGGGGCACAGAACTTCCTCAAGAGGACTGGTTTAATAGCTCTGGAGTGCTATGGAGAAATTTTAATACTCAAGCTGCAAACTACATTCCCTTCACTCTGAAGGCAGCAGGACACACCTGACAAACGCTTCGTAGGGCTCCCATTTTGTGCAATAACATTTATTTGATGAGCTCACACTGCACACAAAGCTCTGTTTTACCCCAGTGTGCTCTGTGCAAGTGAATCCCTCCAGTGGGACTGAGAGATTGCAAACTATGAAGCAACTACACAATACAAAATGTCAGTTCAGCCAAGGTGGGCTTCTGGAGGGTAAAGGGAGAGTTTGCCTCTTTAAAGATGCCTGATTTTGAAATGTGGCCAATGAAACTAAGTTCCAGAAATCCTCCAGAAAAGCTTTTTGGTCTTTTCAACAATATCAGTTAATAGTTGCACCGCTTGTGAATTAATTCTCTTCATTGCTCATTAGACCAAAATCTGGTCATTTTAAGTGGAAGGGAGTTTTGAGCAAATGAACACTTTTTTAGAGGAATTCCTGATTTGCCTTTGACCAAGACTGTTCCTTATACTGCTGTAACCTACAGTAACTGTTGTCTGACAGGAGCTTTTAACTGAAACTGCTCACATTACAGCTGTGATAAAAGCAGAGTGGAAGATGAAGAGCCTGGCTTTATAGGTTTATCCTTCACTCCCCCCTCTTTAGGTGAGATTTCTATCGTTCGCTGTACTTTGTAACACACTGAAATATTCAAAATCAAAGTTTTCAGGCCAGCTCCCACAGAATCAGGCAAAATCTCTGTGAGCAGACAAGGTGGGTGAAGGAGCAGTTTTGCTGTCATGGAACAAAAATGGCTCAGGGACATAACACAGCCCCCAGAACATACAGGGCAAGAAGGCTGGAAGCAGCACTTACCCGAGGGAACACTGATAAAGTGAAACACCCACTTTTAAAAATCAGGCCTAGCAAATAATTCAGGAGAAAGCAGCATTTCAATAGCTTGCAGTTGTGTTCTTATTTTAACACAAACTTAAACACGGACTTGAAGGGCAGCACCACCACCTGAGAGCTGAGAGGGTTCCTTTGATCCAAGCTGGCCACGTTCAGAGGAGGACTCCAGAGTACCACTGGGATGGTCAGGAGTTGCATTTCTGGCTGAATTTGTAAGTCACTAAATGTAAGTTAGTTATTGGCAAACAGATGGACCTCCTGACATACAATTATTGTGGTACCTCTTTTACTGCCTACCAGTTTAGTGTTTCAGTACCTTCAAAAAGCCTGCTTATGGGATACTCATGAGCACCATTAACGCCCTATTGTTTCATCTCAGATCCAGTTTTGTGGTCTTCCAGTTCCAGCATTTATGCCAAACAAGGCATAGATGTGATCTTCTCACTTCTGGAGCACTTTTTTTCAGCATCAGAGCTTAAGAGAACCTCTTCTGAGAGGGTGGACAGTTTTCCCGAGGCTCTGGAACAGCATATAGAAAAGACCAAACCTGTTCAGACAAAATAATCTAAACCACAGCTCTGTTCCTGAGTCACACTAAAACTTTAAAAGAATGAAACACATCACAAAGAAACCAAGTGCATATTTTAGCTTTAGGTATGTGCTCAAAACTCACTGGCATTGGTTTAATTGCTGGATTTAACAGGACTGATTTCAGTGTGTACTTAAATACTTTACTGAACTGGGAATTTTACAGATCTCATTTACCATGAATAGATTTTAGCAATGAGCCAGGTGTACAGTAGTTATGAGCTTCTGAAACTTTTATGTACTGATGGGGAATTTACAAAAAACGAGCTTCAGATTGCTACAAGCCTGAATCCCCTTTGACTTGCACTGGAAATTCAACTCTTAATGAACTCACACAACTCACCACTTTGACAATGATTTCCATAATCCAGAGTTTGGCAAGTGAAAACACATTCTAGAGATCTTCTATGTCTCTACAGCTCTGCAAAGCTTATTAATCCATGGGTGGTATACTAACAGATGTTACAAAGAAGCACTGTCTTAAAACACTTAAAAAATACAAACGAATTTGCAGCAAATGCTACAGATTATGGACAAGTCTCAGATAAATGTGCAAACCCACAGTGTCCTCAGTAAAACAACTGTCTCCTCAAAATTATCCATACTAGGTGGTCTGCAGACAAACTGTCAAGACAAATCTATTTGTGTATGTTTTGGGAGATCTGCCTTTTAATCCATGAAGTAGCTCTGTGTTCTTACATTTAACATTTTCACTATGATAGTGATAGGAAAACGTTAGTTAAAAAGAAATTCCAAGGGCAGAGCCATTAAACATCAGTGGTGTTGGCAACATTCTCCCAGACATCATATTCCTTCAGCCCTTCCTCACTCAGGATTAGTGTTTTGGAAGAATGTAAAATGTACATCAGGCTGCCAGTACAGAGTGATTCCAACAGGCACACGAAATGTTCTTGGGCTGGAATGGAGAGAAATCCCCTGGGGATCAGCAGTCCTGAGTCAGACAAAACTCCCTTTCACATCACTGGGAAAACAGCCAGAGGGAAGGGTGACACTGAAATCCACTCCTGGGGTAGTTCATGTCCCAGAGGAGCTTGTCCATCACTGCAGTGATTTCCCTGGGCTCTGGATCAGCTCCTGACAGCAGTGAAAGCACTGCAGTTGTGCACACCCTGCAGCAGCTCTTCTCACAGCAGGCAGAAAGGAAAAGCCAGACCTGACAACCAGCCCAAGCACCTGGCCAAGATCCCCTCTGCTACAACCACAGCTCTGTCTGTCCTCCAGAGCTGCAGCCACCCAGAAAACTCCACCTCCTTTACTCTGCCTACAGATTATTTCAGTTTTGGAAAAATACTTCACCTTAATTTTTATATATTAAAACAAATTGTGTTATGTGTACTACATATGATTATATAAATTATAGACATATATACTGTATTATTAGATATGTTTCCTTGAACAATTTATACATTGTACATACTCAAATGATTAAAGAAAATTTCTTATCATACCTAATGTACACAGGTATTCAATGCCAAGCTACTTTTTCTGCAAAAAATACTAAAAACTGTTCTTTTACTTCACTGACCTATAAAAACACATTTTAAAAATATCAGCAGTCCAACTTTGTCTACTTATTGGTAGAGTTATGTTATCAAGTAGGTCATAAAGTAATTTTATTTTTAGGTACATTTTTAAACACTCATAAGGGGCTCAGTAGATCCCCACCTATATAAATTGCTGACACTTCCATGTGATGAGTTAGAGACATTTTCCAAGTGCAGATGATAATTACAATTATTAGCATTTATAATAAAATGACTAAACTGGAGATATTTTTGGAAGGGTAAAAACTGTCACTGATCAGTTATATCACCCCTGATCACTTGAAATGTGTGCAAAACAGGAGCATCCAGCATGTTGCAAAGACACAGAATCATCTCTGTGTTTGTCCAGCCTACAAACAACAGTGCCAGAATGCCTGCAGATGTGTTTTTCTGTTGTGACACGAAGTCACAGGCAGTGGCTCAAGGAGAACAAGTCTGTGATTAAATGGAAGTTGGAAAATCTGAATTCACAAGCCCAACTCAGCTGAAGCACCAGCTTTTCCCTATGACCTGGTAATATCAATTATTTGGTAAAGCAGTAAATAATTACCTACTCAAGTTCTGCCTTGCCTGAAAGGATCTGGTACAAAGTGGATGGATGGAGTTTGATGGAACTGGGATTAGGCTCTTTGACCAGACTGCTTGAAGGCAGTGATTTATTCCACACTGGTAGAGCACCCTGTGCAGCAGAACCTGCACCAAAAGGCAGTTTGAGTGGCTAAACACTGAATTTCTGGTATGGGATGTTCAGGTTGTGACCCTCCTGCTCCTCTGCCTTTCATTTCAGCCAGTCCTTCCCCACCAGATATGGTGACAAAGGTAAGCAAAAGCCTGAAAGTATCTGCAAGCAGAAAGCCCACAATTCTCATACAAAGTCAGTTCCTGCACCTAATACCTCATTTTAACTGCATTTCCTCTGATACTGGGACTTCCACACGCTATTGCCAACTGCTGCTCACAAAGTAACAGCTAGAAAAGACCACCAGGTATTTAGGATGCTCTTTCAGAATATGTGCTGCCATAAACACTTGGAATGGGCCTTGGAAAGCCTCATATGAAGCATATCTTCCTGAAGTCAGGTGCACAGTCAGTCTTTGTATCCTCTTTCCCACATGCCCATTTGAGAGTGATGTCTTCTATTAACAGTGAGCACAGCAGTCAGCCATCCCCCCAGTCAGGTACAGGGGTATCCAAACACCCAGCCTTGGGATTTGGAGGGGAGGTACACCTTCTTTGTGCTATACATTTTTCAATTATTAAGTTTTCTTAACATCTCCCTCTTTTTAGAATACATGAAGGAGTGTCAAGGAAATGCACTGCTCCCACAGTTCATGGTAACAAGTGGATGGAACATCAGAAGGCTGAAACCTCAAAATTTAAAACTATGGGAAGAAATACATCTGTTCTTATTTCTCGCTCCTATAAAAGATGAGGAAAATGAGAAGAATTTGGGGGCTGAGAACCAGAGTCATATGGTATGTATCAAGATGCATCCAGGTTCTCTCTTGTCTTTGTCTCTACAGCACACAAACAAATGGAATCGATCCCAGGATACACTGCTGCATATAAATAACTGCAGGATGACATTATTAGGCCAATTACTATGACCAGCTACAGACTAAAAGAAGATGACATTTTTCTTGTTATGTCTCTCAGCTCTCCAGTAATAATACTGGCTCACATCCAGCCTTTTTCAGTGCAGTTACATCCACATGGGAGGTGCTGGGTGCTATCAGCTACTGCATCATTCTTCTCACAACAGCTCCTTGATCTTACCATTTCAACACACTCAGCTTTGCTCCTAAGCCTGCTTTTCCCTTCAAGTGTTTGAGTGCCTGTTCAGTCTCACTCTGCTGGGAGGGCTGGATAACTTGGGAGTTGAAATGAATCCAGCAGTTACACTGGGCCTCCCCAACGGAATTGCCATTTTCATTCCTATTGATCACCTTTATAATGAGAGATGACCACCAAGTCATCCTTAGAGGTACTTTAAGGCACACAGGGAGATGGGCTGAGCTCTTACATTGAATTACTCTGCATTGAGTTTCATTTGCAAATGTGATGGATTCATTTACATCCCTTGTGCTTTAGCTCACTCGGCTCCAGGAAATGTCAAAATCAAAGAGATAACAAAATATTACATAATATCAATACTTCCTTCCTTTCCTTTCCCCAAAGTTTATAATGATTTGAATGTAAACTCAGTTTTTGTTTCAAATGTAGTCCAATCTCATTACATAGGAGTGTGGGATGGTACAAAAGATTCCTGAACCAATCTGGGAAATCCTTTACTGAACCAAAATCCACTGCTTGGTTTGCTCTGCGATCTCTGCCTTTGCTCTCCTGTTGCAATTGCTTCTATGTGTACATTTGATTTAGAGTTAGTTACTAAGAAAAATCCAGTTACCTAAGTTACAAAATTGCATCCTGATCTGTACCAAAAAGCTGACCAGACTGAAAACATCAAGTTCCTGAAGATATTGCACTAAAATGAAAATATCTGAGAGGGAAGTTCCAGAGTGTCAGGAAGAGCTGCTAAATGATATGAATCTACAGTAAATGCTCGGAACAGGCAGAAGGAACCTCGGAGTCTATTACCCAACTTTGCTACACTACCAGCTGCTGGCTCTCCCTTTCAAAAACTGTCTGAAGGTGCTTCTGCAGAATCTGCACTCCCCATCACAATGAACACTGGTAATGAACACAAACTCACGTGTGAATGAACACATCCCATCTCACCCTCTCATACTCCACAGTTGTACAATGACACCACTTTCCAGCGGCCTCCAAGGAATCCTTAACAGTGGAGCAAGCCTGCAGGATTAGAGGAAAAAGATTATTGAACTTTTAAGCCCTATTCTTTCCCCTCATCCAACTCCAAACACAACTGTTTATGCATAAATTTAATTTATTCCAGAAGTTCCAGTTTAATTTATTCCAGCATATTCTCGTGGGAACACTAGTTGGAAACTGGCAATTCCAGTAAACAACTCAGTTCTGGATCAGAGCTCTGTGTTTGTCTCACCCTACTCAACCATCAGGGTTCAACAGATGAGCTGATATCATCAGTGCTCCCTGGAACTGCCACCAGGGCAAGGATTTCATCCCAGAAACCTGCACTTGTAGGCATCTGAAAGTTTCCAATAAATTCCTCTCCACTAAGCAAGCTTGGAGACTGCTAGAAAATTCCCCAAAGAAGTGACAATTCCTCAGGGCAAGTTTTTATTCACAGAATATCTGACTTGAACCAGGAGGATCCTCCTCAAACTTTACCCTCTAATAGTTCTGCTTATCACAGAGGGAGCCTTTTGCAGTTTAAGCAGTGGAGTTACAGAGAAGGAGGAAACAGAGAAGCAGTTTGGAATCTGTGTATCCTTCAGATATTCATCATTTCAATATTCCACATCACGATTTTAAGTCATGCTTTAAAATCTTGCATTATCAGAAAACTCTATATATTTGCCAAATTTACTCCTACTGTTAAAAGCAAGCATATATTTTAGGGTAAGAGAGGGGATTTGCACAGGTTTTTAAGTTTAATTATTCCAAAAGGCAAATTCGAAAACTCCAAGAAATTGCTAAATTTTTCCATCACAAATATTTGGGTGCCCAAATAGGAATCCATCTGTGATGAAGGGTCCATCTGTGATGAAGGCTGCATGTATTCAGCATTCTGATGGTGTCTCAGTATAACCCCACTATAGCAGACAATCTAACACCTGAACTTTCACAGCTCTCCACCATATCAAAAATTTTAATCTAAGGCGATGCAGAAATGAAAGAATAAAATATTCAACATATTCATACACACATACTTTACCTTTCTCTCTTAATCAACAGTAAAAACAGAGATCAGTACTGGGTCCTGGGCAGGGCTACAGCAATTACTGAGTTATTAGCACTTACAAAGAGAGGATGAGGCCAAGGGGAAAGAACCCAAATAACAAGAAGGCAAATTGCAAAGCAGTAGCACTGCAGAGAGGGGCTCACATTGCACCAGGTGCTGAGCCAGCTCTAGATGAAGCCCATCAAACTGAACTACATCTTCCTAGGAAGGGTTGTGTTAAATACATTTGTGCTTTGCTAAACCTAAAATACAGTTTCATCAGGCTTAAAGTCCTTGGTCTGTCACCCCTGTGTGGTAATTGTGGCTCATGGGAACAGGCAGAAGTCTAATAACCAAACAGGCAAAATGGCAGCAGCTTTAGACTGAAAAATCAGGGCAATCTGGTATATCAAAAATTCAGGGGAAGCCATCTCCATTACACCAGGGGTGTTCCACAGGCCGGGCTCTCCACCCCACCACATCGGTGTCACCACATTTCTATCTGCAATATAAAATTAATGGCACTGCAACAGAGAACCCAGGATACCCTTGGGCTCCTCCCAGAGAAGAATTCTGCTCTGCTACCTTGCTTATTCCATGGTAAAGCTTTTGAAGTAATTTAAAATACCTTCAGATTTTCTTAACAGCACTGATTAAAAAGCTCCAGATTCTTACATATGCAGTCCTTTAGCTTCACTTTCAGAAAACCAGTGATTTAAAGCAGCACTTGCAAAATATGCAGCCCAGTGCATGGGTTCCCACACCTACACTGCCGTGGGACAGGCACTCACAGAGCCTCTCCAGGTTCAGCCCTGCTCCTGTTCTTAATTCATGCAGTTTAATCTGAGGTCACTGCCATTTACGTCAAATAATTTTCTGAAGAATTTCCTGTACAACTTATTGACACTCACTGTTATGGGTTATGAGTGTACAGGAGATCCTTCACAGACACAGCATTAAAATCTCTCCTAATCCCCTCACAGCAAGCGTGCCCAGAGTACCCAAAATATTCCCATAGTCTCACCCTTAAAAAGAAAAAAAAATTCAAAAGAAAAGGTCAAACGTGCTTAAGGGAGTCTTCTACCAAAGCATAACTGAGAAGACACAAGGCCTTGTAAGTGCTGTTACCAGCCTCAGTATGAGACAGCAACCAAGTGCTCTGCCACCAGGAGCATCATTCCAACAGGACACCTGATGTTTATCTGAGAGGCACTGCAGAATATGTAGACAATTCTCTACAAGCAGGCACACAGTCGTTTCATGCCACAAATTAAAGGGAAAATCAAGACAAGAGTATTTAGAGAATTTGATCAACTGCACTGAAGGATTTAAAGGCTCCCCCCAGTCTTTTTAGTTGTTCTTAAGCCAAAAGCCTTAGTTTAAAATCAGCACAAAAGAGCCCAGAAGCTCACTACAAGTAAAGCCAAATGTGTCCTGGGCTGATCAAAAGCAGCATGGCCAGCAGGTCATGGGAAGTGATTCTCCTCTGCTCCACCCTCAGGAAATCCCACCTGGAGTACTGGATCTATGATTTCACAGAATAAATTTGTGGACAACCAATCTCCACTGGATGTGCTCCAGCCAAGCTGGACAGTCAGTGCTAGTCTCCTTCTTGCACCTCATGGACACAAGAGATGGGCTCAGATGCAAACCTGGCACAATCTGTGAGTTACTGCCCAGTAAAATAGAGGTTTCTGTAAAGTCAGGCATGAAGCACAAACCTGTGACCCCACAGCATTAATCCTTCAGGAGATGCTCGCGGGGACATCAAGGGGCCTTAGGAAGAAAGCAACACCTAAGCAAGCAGTACACAGCCACTCTACCAGACCCAGTGATAGCCAGCTTTGTTCAAACAAATGTTCTTAAGGTATTGGAAATGCACCTATTTGCAGAAAAAATAGAGAAGGTCATAAAGAGTCAAATTCAACAAGACATTCCACCCAGGCCTAATCGTGAGTTGGCACCAGGGTTTCCACCAACACCCTGGTGTTACTGCAGCTCAGGCAGAAAAGCAGAGTTTTCAGCTCTACAGTTGGGATTATTAGTGTTTTGGAGGAAAAACAAGACAACAGGATTTTGCTGGGAAAGCCACTGGTTTAGATCTCCTGACAAGAATTACATTTTGCATGTACAATGCATCTTAGTTCAGACGGTCTTGTCAAGAAAAAACTCAGCTTGTGTCCACACAATCTGTAGGGTTACCAGAGTCCTCTGAAAAATAGATTTTCACTTGTGAAATAGTATGGAAAATACACACCAGTGAATGAAAACAGGAAAAGTCTGGAATTCCATTATGACACTTTTACAGTCATTCAAACTACAGCTGCAGTGATTAATATTTATGATCAGGTTATCTTTCCCCTCCAAAACAGTCTATTTGGTAATAATTCTCGAAGACAACATGCAGATGCCATATGGTCCTGTGAACATCTGCAGCCCAGAGCCATCTCTGTCAGGAGCACTGAATGTCAGTCTGAGATTGCCCAGGAGTCTCCATCTGATCTGCTGCCTCAGGGACTGGAAGAGCAATAACAATAAAGGGAACCGTGAGTGTTGTTTAATGTTTTCCAATGGATCGTGCACATTAGAAACAGCAATTAATGATTTGGTTTATAATGCTTCAGGGAATTACTGTCCAACAAAATAATGTAAGCAATTTAAATTTGCAATAAAGTTTAAGTGTGCAGGAATTTCGTGGCAGCACACAGCACTGATTGGCCAGAGGAAAACAACACTTATTGCAGCCACATCCAGATAATCCACAGAAAAAGCCATATCAACCCCTAAGTGATTTGATCATACTCTCTTACTGTGCATGAGTCCTCAAAGGCATATTCAAAACCACATACACCTCACTAAAAGACCACAAGAGCAAAATCCTAGCACAGAGTTAAATAACTCTTTTTTACTCCTTAAAGGCATTTCTGCAGTCCTCTCCTCCAAAATATACTCCCCAACACTTGCAATTATCATTATTATTTTATTTTTAAGAATGCCTGTATCACTTAGCCCACGGCACCATAAGAAATTAAAAATCAAACCCAGGAAATAACCTAGATAAGAAACAGCTGTGTTTGCCCAAACTTCCCATGGCCATTTCCTCTAAGGGTAAGAATACCTGGGAGCTGCAAGTGAAAAATTCACTTCTGCAAAGATAACGTAAATCATGCCCTGCAAGTCAGTACATCCAAAGAGAAGAAACGAGTTTTGGAGGAAAAGATCTCTAAAACAGAGCTTCCCTACTAAAGCAGACTTGAGCTTTTCACCACCGAGGGGATGTTGCAAAGTTTGGCTGTACACGCGAAATGACTTATTTAAAATACCTATCCAAACACAAAACACAGACACTTGATCTCAGCATCCCAAACTGATGCTGTGTACCTTCATCTTTCCCATTTCCACTCCACATTCACAGTGGTTTTTTTTCCCAGTGCGTTTCTTCTGACCTGATCAGGAAAGTTCTTTAATGGAGTTGTTTAGAGACTGGAAAGCACAACTGGAAATATTTTAAAAGGAAACTAAATGTATTTTGGTAATGTCTAAGGATTTTACTGAAATGTGTTTATGCAACCTTGGTCAAATTAATTTTAAATGTAAGGTAATTATTTTTTAATTGGAAAAAAAATTTTAAAAATTAATGAAAAGTTTAAAACTTCTGCAGAAAATTCTTAAGCACCTTGAATGGGCTGATATTTATCGACAACATCAGAGGTGACATACTCAGACTTGCTTTCTTCCAATATATTCAACACTGATATCTTCAAGATATCTCTGAATAAAGTTACCCCAGTGTCTCTAACAGCTGACAAAAATGTGCTGATGGATTAAAAAATCCTAAATATTTCTCTCTCAAAAAGTAATCATGGTAAAGTTACTCTTCCCAGCATGCCTCACCTGCAGCAAAAGAACTTTCATCTGCCCCAGGTTTTTTCAGAAGAGTCCTCATCATCCTGCAATGTAAAGCCATTCCCATATTTCATGTGCTACTTCTCCCGTCTCCAGGAATTTCCTCCGAGTCAATTCATCACACCACACTATTTCAGTGGTATTTATTAAGGCAGCTGCACTCACATACCAAAAGGCACCACGTCCTCCCCTAGGGTCTCCTCCTCCCCATGTCCACAGGTGCACCATCACTGTCTCCCACAGCTCTGTGACTGGGCACACCAGCCCTGTGCCATGGGAAACATCCCACCCCCTGCACACAGACAGGGAAGGGGAAAGCACTCCTGGCAGAATAACACTGTTCTGGCATTATCCTCGATGCCAAGCAGGACTGAAAGAGAATGACCCCTTCTTCCACTGTCCACCCCCTGGAGCAGGAATGCCTTCCATTGCCATCTTTAATCACTAATCATGGGACTGGAGTGAAACCAAGCAAACAACTCATTCCTCTAACTTCCTGCATTTCCGAAAAATTAGTATCAAGCTTAATGCATAAAATCAAACCTTGAACACAGAGTAAAATTCCCTTTGCTCAAGTCCCCCATTCCAATGGCAGTCACCTGCATCCTCCTCCAGAACAGCAAAAGTTGAGCTACATTAACACACCTGAGCTGTGCACGTACCTGGGACCCTCCTCACTCAGCTCTCAGATTCCATCAAGGTATTCATTCACCTGATCCAACACATTTTATAGCTCAAGTCCTACCAGGAGAGCAGAATCTACCCCAGCTTCATATAGAGTGAAAGGCAGTTTTCTAATCTCTGTAGGCAGGAAGACAACTCTGCCAACTTTACCAGGATGGGGTTGTTGGTCTATTTTATGCCACAGAAACTCAGCCATATGTGAGCAGGACATAACTATTATATGCAACAGGCACCTATGGACAGGATATCAAGAATATTTTAACCTTTAATGGCACAAGAATATTCAGTCAATAAAAAAACTGTATGTCAGTAGAGCAGTGAGGGCAACCTTAATACCACAGTGTGCCAAAGGACCATTTGTGGTCTAGTCCTTGTTATAAAACATGCCCACTGCAAGAGTGGGGCGTAGGACTTGCTCCTCCTTGACTCTTGACAGAGAATCACTCATCACAAATTAGGAACTCCTAAGAGATCCCTATTTTAGTGTCCAGAGGAAGTGTCTATCCATGTTATCCCACACATTCACCATTCCTCTTGCACTGGCTTAGCAAACCAGAGTGCAGAACCTGCCATGAAAGCAACCAAGGGTTAAACTTTGCTGCCTCACGTGTATCTTGCTGTGCCTATAAATCTGATGTTACAGGAGATATGTTTCTGGAGACTTCCTGCAAACCACTGCAGAGAATCCTGTTTCTTTGTATCAATTAATAATCACAAACAGCCATCAACAATTAAATAATATGGAGCTAATCAGGCACTACCATCATGAGATAGTACCAATTCCTATTTGTTTCAAAAGTCCATGTTTTATAAAGAATGTATATTTTTGTGCTTTATGTCTATAACCAATATGCACATGAATTATTAATGTGCTATAAAATGAGTATATTTTGGGGTGGGGGGAAATGAACTACCTAAGGCATTTTCATATAAATGACTGCAATTTAACTTTCAAAAACATTTCATTTTTCAACACTCTGCTCACTTTAAATTGAAGTCTGTTCATTGGATTTGGCCAAGCATGTCACAAGAAACCTCACACTTGTAAATGATTAACCCATGAAGAGCCAGCAGGGATTAAACACAGAAGCAGCAGCCATGCAGATATCCAGGCAGATATCACTCATCCTCTGGAGTTTTTAACAGGTTTCTGCATGAGCAGCTCCAGAGAGCCGACGCCAATTCCTGTGATGCTTGGATGGTCTGTTCAGCAGGAGCACATCACTGCTCTTCCACACCACTGCTCTGAGCTGCACACCAGGGAAGCCACCCAAGCACAGTGTGTGTGTGTGTGTGTGTGTGTGCTCTGCCCTCTGCTGCCACCCTGGGAAGGGAGGGTGGCTCCACTGGGCTGAGTGCAATCCCCTCTGCCCTGTCACACTCAGCCCCCAGCACCAAACGGTTTCACTGTGGATGTGAAGGATTTGAGTATCCAAGGAACCCTTACATTCCTGAGATATGTTCTTCTTCCAGTCCTCCTTATGTCCATCCAAATTCAGCAATCCTATGAATCTCAAAGAGAAGTCTAGTCTTTCCTCAGAAAAAGCCCCAAAACACTGACATCATTAAAGACTACTGGATATGTAATAGGAAGACTTGTTAGACACTAGGCAAATTAATTCTCTTCCACATCTTGCCTCGCTTCCTTCCACTGAAGGCTGGACTGGGTCCCTGATGCCCAAGTATCACAACCTGCTATCACAAAGCAAGCTCAGTAGGAAAAAACAAGGAAGGCTAAAATAAGTAATTGTGGATTTGTCTACGGAAACGTAATGAAAATGGATTAAAGTACCTGAAGCAAAATTCACATGCTAACTTGCAGGTGAATGCTCTAATACTAAATTGAAGTAAACCCAAACTAAAGCAAAATTCTGTGTGCAACAGCAGGAGCTGAGTTGTTCAACCTTGGAGGTTCTTCAAACAAATGGTTTGAGACAGAACATACAGCAATGCTCCAAACACCTCCACTTCACTCAGGATTTCCTGCAGATCCTTCTGTTCAGTTCCCACAACAGACTTCCTCATATTCCTGAGGATGCCATTCCCAAGATCCAGAGATGTGACACACCTCTGGCCACAGCTGTGTCACATGGAAATGTCCTCTTTTAAGTCTTTAAAATAGTCCTCTGACCAAGGAAACATGCAAAACTAAGTAGGCAAGAATTTATGTCAGGCAGGTTCCTGCCACCAGAATGAGTATTCAACAGGTAGGAAGTCCTTCAGCTGCCACAAGGAAGATGGGTGGGGAATTAAAAAAGGGAAAACTCATTTGGAAAGTCTAGTTGTTAGAAAATTCATTGAGTGTAATTTAGTCATTAAAAAAATGACTATATATAACCTACACTTCAAGTGATGATTCCGTAATAACAGTGACATAAAAGTTTTATAGGCAGCTTTAGCTGTCAGAGGAGTTCCTACATTATTAAATCAATGTTCAGCAGATAAAGTAACACTTGTATCTATAGGGAAAGCTTTGTCCAGTTTAATTTTTAAACTAGTCCAGCGTAACAGCTCTTGCTGTATTTCTTTCCCAGCCTCTCACCTCCAACACGGAATTACTATGTACAAATGATCGTGCCCTCAACCCAAAATTATTGTTTCAAAAAGATAAAGCCTGTATCTGCATAAGCTTTTAAAGCATTACAGCTTCTGTTTCCCAAAAAGAATGTATCACGAAGTCAAGCCGTGAATTTAGAATATTAAACAAAGTCAGAGAAACTGTGATTCTGTGATTTTAAAATATGCAAAAGTAACAATCTTCACTCTGCTGATTTTTACACATTTTAACAAATCAAAGAACCATAAAATATGAGCTGCTTCTGCCTGAAGTTCACAACAAATACAAAATTTCACACTGACATGAGCTGTGGTTAATTCCTCATGAGAAAAAGGAACCTCCAACTCAGGCAGGAATGTGCCACCCAGCACCCTGTTTGCCCAGAAAATTAGTTTCAGAGGTTGAAGAAAATACATTTTCTTCTTTTAAGTTCTCCTTTCTCCCCACATTCAAAGAAGCTTTCTCTTTTGCTATATGACCTTTATAGGCACCAGGGCAGGGACTGTTTTACATGTATACACAGCATTCAGTACAACTGACCTGATTCAATCAAGACTGTAGTAAAAAATGTGATGCAAATTATCACAGGTGAAATATGTCCATTTTTCTCCAGGGAAAAAAAAAAAAAAAAGAAGGAAAGCTAGAGGACAATTCACTATTACAGTTCATCTTCTCAGGAAAAAGAAAAAGAGAAAAATCTGGCTTTGATGATTTTCCCTCCTAGGGCAACGGGGGACACCAGAGGAGTCATATTGGCATTTCCCCACAAAAGACAGTGGTGGTCTAATTTACTGCTGCACAGCACAGGGGAGCACAGAGCCAAGGCTGTCTGTGCTCCCGGCAAAGGGTGGTGATCACTCATCTGATCCTCAAAGGGTGACAAATCTGCAGATTTCCACTTGAAAAGGAAACAAACTGTTCAGAGGAGCAACTGCCAAGTGATAGGTATGGGAATACTTTGATTTCTGCAGGTGAGAAAAAGAGAAATCGAGCACTGTCAGTGTGAAATAGCCTTGTGGCTCACCAGCAAACCAAGAGGCTGGGATGTGTGTGACTGAGGTGTGCTGAAGGAATGTGTAACTCCATCTGCTGAGGAGAGGCAAATCCAGCCAAAAGGGATGTGTTGAAAGCATCCCAAACTCCCAGGGTCAGAGAGGAGCCAAACATCCATTTGTTTCCTGCTTTGTGTGTCAAGTTGAAGAGTCCGTTTTGAATGCTTCGATACTTCTTTAGTCTGCTGTCTTATCAACAAAGCCTTCCCCTTTGAACTGTCACACATGACCTTCTCAAGGGAACCTGCACTTCTGACTGCACATTGGCTCTTCAGTTCTGCTAAGGAGCCCGTGGGGATCTGCTCTGCTTTCCTACTCTGAGTGATCCAAAACCCAAGGGCTCTTGCTGTTCGCAGCATGGCTTTGGAGAGGGCCTCGTGATGAGCCAGTGATGCACTTAATCAAAGTAGGTAACATTTCCTTACCATTACCATGGGAAGACAAAATGAGGTGCACAGTCAGCAGTTAACAGTGCTCTCCTCCAACGCTGAGCTGAGGCCGTGGGGACCAGGGGAGGAGTAATCTGAGTGTGCACAGAGGGCACTCAGCCAGCTCCTGCTCTGAGCAGGGGGATGGTCCAATGTATTCTTTACCAATTTGAAGTTTTCCTTTGGGTGATATTCACAATGTGCACGGCATGCTTGGTCACCCCCAGTGAGCTGGATTTAATTTCATGAAATTATTTCTCATTTTAATTGAATGTAGCAGCGTAGGATCAATAAAGGGAAGCGTTATCTTAACCGCTGATCACTAATTCATAAAGACACCAGGCTTCTCCCAGTAACACTGATGGGCTGGCTTGCCTGATTGGTTTTAATGTATGCTAAAAAATGGAAATTCAACAAAGCCCTTTCTCCATACCTTGCAAAGAGCTGTTAGCTGACTTCCATTCGTATCACTGCACCACTCCACATCCAGATCTATTTGGAGATTGTGCAGCTGTGTAAGAAGGTTCCACAGAAAGACACGGGATAAAAGGTGTGATGCAACATTGCCTAGATCCATATCAGAGCTTCATCCAGGAGTCTCTGTGTTTGATTCAGAAACCAAAGTCTGACAAGATCCAGAGACCTCAATATGAAGTTGTCCTTCTAGGAGGCAGCAAATGCAGTTACAGATAATTGCAATGGAATCGAAAGGCATGGGAGGTGCAGATGCAAAGCACAGTTCACTTCTGCCAGGTCACCTAAAAAAAAACCAAATAAAGAGTGACTTTATGCCAACTTTATATCCAGTACAGCACAACATGATTAACATAAATCTTGTCGGAAGAAATGCTGTCCGCTGCTTTGAATAACCCCACAGAAATATGGTAATACACCCATGCTTCATGGGGACAAAGTTCATATTTTTGAGTGAACTGCCATCACACAAACACAGTAACAACAGCAGAACTGCAGTTTCAGAAAAGCAAAACAAAGTGCTGATTACTAACTCTGCTAGATAGGGATTACCAGGCCCAAGACATGGAAGACTCAGGGCGCTATGAATCTGCACAGCAATATCTAAGGTGGCTTCTAACCAGCTCCTTCTGCCTCCTCAGTGCAACACCAGTGAGGTTGATGTCACACGGAGCTCAGTCCTGCCCAGAGCTCCGACAGGAAGTAAATCCTGGCAAGACTGGCACACACTGAATCTTGCATTCACAGAGACTGGATTTAATGTGCACCACTCTCGTAGATCAGTTAAATGTATTTTCTCTCAGATATCCTCCCTTAGGGGCTCTTCATCTTGTGTGTGGTTCAGAGGAAGTTTCCTGAATGTATTTGAGAAATATTGATTAGAAAGTGTTTACAAATATAGGACCAAAGCCAACTCGAAACAAAGTCAGAAGTTTTCAGTGAGCACTGGATTTAGCTTGGCAACAATAATATTTCCTATTCCTTTTTCCTCACTTGGTATAAATTTAAATTCATGGCTGTATACTGTAAATGGAAAGATTTGGAATTAAGAAGATGAAATAAAATACCATCTTTTAAATATGCAATACTGAGTTTATAGCTCTTTTCCCTCTGGCATCTTGTCAGTATAAAATAAAAAGGCTCAGGAAATCTAAATGAGAAAAGCCCCACTCCCATACTTTATCAGTGAAGAATTTCCATGGCAATACTGCTTTGAAGCTAAATGGTTTTATTTATAGATGAAGCAGTTCTCATAGTTCATTTGCATTTTCTCCAGATTACCATAACCATACATGATCAGTTGTTAAGATCTACAGATATTATCTGTGCAGTGCCAGCAATTCACTTAAATATTCGAAATATGAAATGATAAATAAATTAAAGTGCTCACACAACTTGCCAAACTCACAACAGACTGCAGGAGAACACAGGGATCTCCAGAGCACAGCAGGGTAATGAGCAGAATGAACTCTGATGGTCACTTTGTAGAAATATCTAATGACAATGTTGAGAGCAGTGGGAATGGGGAGCAAATGGAGGCCATGGGTGTGGGAGCACCAGAAGGAACAGCGGGAGGAAGAATATAAGGATGGCAGGTGCTGACAGCAGGTCATGATCCAACAACTCCCAGATAAGAAAAATAAAGGATATTGAAACAGAGAGTAAACCCATGAGGAGATGGTGGTAGGAAGACACAGAGTAGGGGAAGAGCCAAGTCAATACCCAGATAAAAAAAAGTAATTCCTAACCATGGAGAGATAGACAACAGGATCCCAACTACTGTGAGCTCCTGCAGGGTACAGACCAGGCACATTCAAAACCAGCACATACTTAACTAAGTTTCGAAGGTTATGGGATATATAACAAGGACTAGAGAGCCAGCATAGCTTGTCCTCTTCACTGTCTCCAGGAATCCTGGCCAAGCCACATGGGAAACATGCCTTGGTGCCTGGATGCCAGCCTGCCCACTTGGACACATTCATCTTGGTGCTTATGAGAGTGTGAGTGAAGAACATTTGTTCTTCCTCCATTTTTAATTATCACATTATTGTGACATTAGTTGCTACACCTTGCCTTGGAGAACTATAAAAAGTAGCTCCAGCTTTTGCCTTCAACCTTGATGTGGGGGAAGGTGGAAAAGAAGGAAGAACCATACACAAGAAATCACTTCCATTGAAAACAAAAGCAATAAAGATGGGGAAATCTAGAAAGAAATAAGCTTTTTGGTATTTATTTCCTGGCAGAACCACTGTCAGTTGCTCTAGCAGAGGCAGAGAACATGTCATGTTTTATTTCAGAAACCTGTGATTTAGTTCAGATATTTGAGTGTTGCCTGCAGCTTTGCAGGAAAGTTCTTTGCTCGTACTCCTAATAAATATCCACACACAGTTAATCTCCCAACGAGATAACTCTGTCACTGAAGCCCACAAATAGGCACATTTTTTTTCAAGAACATTATGCCCCAAGAACTGGAGAAGGCTCAAGGCCAAGAGGCCTCAGCCTCCACGGAGCTGGACCCCAGACTGGGCTGCCCAAGATGGGGAGAAGTGCAGCATACTCTGGCCTTGACTTCATGAAAGTTGGGACTTCAAACTGTACCAGCCAGAATGGACAGGCAACTGTCACCAGGAATATACACCCCAAAAAAGGAATACCAGTAAGGACACAGCTATTCCATCCGAGGTACAAATGCAGGTGGAGGAAAGGTTGCTCCTGTTGACTTCAATCCGTGACTCTCACTCTGGTATTACACGTCAGAAGAGGGACCTTTAACTGGGACTCATGATGGACACAACAAACACAAGCACCTTTCCTACAGCCAGCATAAGGGACTGCTCAGGGTATTGACAGCTAGTCTGTTCACTGCAGTTAAAAAAAGTCCAAGAACCAAGAGCTGCTTTCAGTTTTATCAAAGAGCCATCAGCACATACACCTAAAGATTAAGTGAAAACCATCTACTGCAGGATTCTTGCAATAATTTAATGCACACCACAGGGCCATCCAAAAATCTCATGAAAACAACCCATACTCTTTAGCTCCAGTAACCATATTACTGGAAATAGATTTTGCACAATCCTCCTTCAAACAGCCATTTAAACCCAGGCTTAAAGGGGATTATGCTGTTTGCTGATTTAAGCTGAAAGGGAAGCTGGTTCCAGTCATCTGGGGGCTCCAGAGGCAAAAGCTCATCTGCCAAATTCCCTCTTTATCCTAGTACAATGTACAGCATCTAAATTGTGATGATAATCTTGAAGCAAAATGACTTTGCTTTCAAAGATAATGTTTAAGCCAGTTTCTGAAGCTTTTCTGGCTTTTCAAGGGATTGTTTCAACTTTAGTCTAACGGTGATATATGTTGCCTGATCTGCTTGATCTATGAAAGGTGATTTACTTCAATATCAGTAAAGATAACCCTTCTGGAAATCCTCATCTTGTACCCAAAACACAGAGGCCAGTCAGCTTTCTTACAGGTACAAGCTGCAGAGAAAGGAAACATTGAAAGCACAATTAAATAACGGGTTGTCATGGGACATAAATCCAGCGTTTATCTCCAGTTCTGCTGCCCACTCCTCACATTTCCCTGGTCACATGTAGCATCCCCACTTGCAAAGGAGTGGGCTGGGCCCAGCCATGGCTGATCCCCTGGGATGGACCCCACCTGCAGTGCTGAATCCAGCTCTGGGGTCCTCAGCACAGGAAGGACATGGACCTGTTGGAGCGAGTCCAGAGGAGGCCACCAAGATGATCAGAGGGATGGAGCACTTCTATGAGGAAACACTGAGAGAATTGGGATTGTTCAGCTTGGTGAAGAGAAGGCTCTGGGGTGACCTAATTGCAGCCTTCCAAGACCTGAAGGAGGCCTACAAGAAAGAGGGAGAGGAACTGTTTACAAGGGAATGTAGTGACAGGACAAGGGGGAGTGGCTTCAAATTGAAAGAGAGCAGGTTTAGGTTAGATATGAGGAAAAAATTCTTTAGAGGGTAGTGAGGTCCTGGCACAGGTTGCCCAGAGAAGCTGTGGCTGCCCCATCCCTGGAAGTGTCCAAGGCCAGGTTGGACTGGGCTTGGTCTAGAGGAAGGTGTCCCTGCCCATGGCAAGGGGTGGAATGAGATGATCTTAAAGGTCCCTTCCCATTTTGTGATTCTCTGATTCTGGCACATATTCAGCCCCTGTGGTTCAATTGCTGCCATTTGCTCCAGAAAAGCTGAGAAAACAGCCATGTTCCCATGTAGCAGCAGTGGCCAAGGCACCTGGAGCTGTCCTGGTCATCTCTCTACAAGCACCAGCCCAATGGCACAGGCCACAGAACTTGCTTTCTGCATCACATACTATTTATTAGGGAGGGCAAACCTTTTGTCTCCAGGCAAATTAGGGTACACACTGTGGAGTATGGCAGAGTCCAGGCCTCGTGCAGGTTCTCCTCTTGTTATTGTCACAGGAAGGAAATGTGATAAATCCCATATTGATCTCCAGGGCTGATGGACACCAAGTGCTGTTCAGACAGATGAACGTAGGAACTACAGCCTATGTTGTCCCTCACAGCATTTCTTTGCAAATTCCTCTGTTATTTTTGCTATTTTGTACAGTGAAAATGAAAAAGCAAAGGAGGGATCATGTGGTGAATATGAACATGCTCACTGCTCCCAGTATTTCCCATACCATATACTGGTCAGACACTGCCTTACCAATTGGGGTCTCCAGTGACACACATCATTTTTCTTCCTGTTATCACAGTTGGGATACTTTCCTTTCCAGACTCTAACCTTTATTTTCCATGATTATTAACACTTGATGAAAAGGCAACAAGAATGTATAATACACTACAATGAGAATTTAAAAGGCAATGCAGCGGAAAACTGTTAATGGTTAAATGCATCATTATGTCCAGCAATATTATACAATTAACAAATTTAATCACTTACACTCTAACACTGCAAACTTCCATTAAATGTGTAATTTCATATATGAAATAATTATTCATTTATCAATAGGATATGACTCTACTTCAGTACAAAAGTAAAAAATACAATTAGATTCAGCAGGGCAGAACGAATTTCTGGTGGTAAGATGGGCTGGGGCTGTGTGTGCAGCATTTCCGTGAGGCCTCACAGTCAAACTCATAATTCTCACAGGACAATGCCTCTAAATATCTCAGGTCATTAGCAAAATTACATAGCTAATGAAGGGCAAATTAATGGAGCTCTGGAACATTTTATAAGCCTGTAAGAACAGCTACTTGTTATACATCGCCAAGAAATAATTGCAGCAGAGTCAATCTCATGAACTCATTAAGTTTTAACAATACAAACTGGGCAAGCTATTCCCCAAGGAGAATCTCCTCTGACTGTGTGGCTGATATGTCCCCAGGCTCTGAAGGTGATCCTAAGGGGGGCTAGGAAGATGAGACCTCAGGTGTGCAATACAGGCCAGCTTTGGGTGACAGTCCCCACCATCCAGGGCAGGGAACTGGAGAAACCCAAGCTGCCTGCACTAGGGCAAACCACACCTGGAGCATGTCAAGGGACTGCACACAAATACTAAATGAGTTCTCAAGAAATCCATCATATTCCTACTGAGAACGTGCGGGAGAAATTATGGGGGGATGACACTGAGGCAGGAGAAAGAACCAGAGACACTTGTGAGGCTTTGCCATATTCCCCCCCAGGGCAGTGCTGGAAGGAAACCCCGCTGTGGGGCACTTAAACACGCCTCTGAGAGCAGGCAAGCCTGAGTCCCAGGCATCCAGAACCAGCACTGCATGTGCCAGCAACAAGGAACTTCGGTAGAAGGAGTAGCACACCCTGAAACAAATTAGGATGAGTTTTTGTACCACCAGGAGCTGAGAGCTGCTGCTCTCAGTTGGTCCCAAAATGAGTGTTTTCAGTATCACAGCACAGAGCAACATACAGGTTGAAAGGGCAAAGATGCTGAAGACAGAAATTCTAAGTAAAAGTTTTCACAAGTCATGTAGTTTTGCTGGACCTTCCACACCACCACCCCCAGCCTGTTCCACTACAGCTGTTTCCAGGGGAGCTCAGATTTCCACACAGTTCTCACTGGGATGGGGACAATCACCACTGAAGTGAGAATTTTCATGATTTCAAACTCACTTAAGCACCTAAAAAAGCAGACCATCATCTGACACACTCCTCTGTAAGCACATTGCAGGGAATTGTAAAAGCAGAGTTCAACATCCTGCTGCGCTGTTTTGAATCCAAAATCTTGAAAGATGACCCATAAAACCTGATCCAGTAAGATCCATCTAAAATGTGTTTGAACTAGAATTGTACTGCAGAATAAGTATAATTGCCAAATTCAAACTTTGCATAATATTGGGCTTTGTCATTACCCCAACATCCAAGCTCCATCATTGCTATTACCACAAACATCTGGTCAAGGCAGCCTCACTAGCATAAAGCAAAACACCTTTGAAGGATTTTCTGCAAGTGTTTTCACATGTGGCCCCTACAAATGTATTTTTCCCTGTACGTATCAAACCTGTTGGTTCTTTCCTAAAAACATATGAGTAGTAGTAGTTTTTTACATTTCAAAAAACCAAACCCAGTAGTCCCTGAGAGTGACAACACAGTCTGGCAAACAAATATCACTCTTAAGGACACCTGGTGATTTGCTTTGGGAAGAAATACAGACTGTCAGTACAAACCACTCAAGTGATCGCTAAAGCTGATCCAAATTCCCCCTAGCTTTGAGATGTAGCAATATTTCTAGGGGGTAAAGAAAAGAAAAAAATAATAAATTAAATTATACCATTCAATCTAGCAGGAGGTTGGAACAAACTTATGGCTTGCAGAGCCTCCTCAAGTCCCAAACCCAATACTTATGGATTCTGGAGAAAGCACGCTTCATGTTCACTGCCCTCTGATACTCTGGTGAAACTGCAGTAGGCTGGCAGGTGGTCAATAAAGTCAAAAAAAATAACTAGGTGAAATGACAAAAGTCTTAAATCTGCAGGAAAAACAAGAGTTTTTCCCAGGGCAAGTGTATAATGTAGCATGTATGCTAGACACAGCACTGCCCAACTAGACTAGAAGTAAAGGTCTCAGAGGCCCTATGGAATCCACTGAAGAAAATACAGGAAATTTCAACTGGAAGACAAATCTTTTGATTTCTCCATATAGCTACCGATTCACATATAACTATTACAATCCCAGGTCTATAGCTTAATAGCCCTCTTATAAAAATTAACACCACAATAGTGACTATATTCCACAGCCCACATCAATGGTAGCTCTCCAGAGCTCCCAACTTCAACAGCTCCCTGGGCAACAAGTTTCATAGGTTAATTCAACACTGTGTTGTCTTTACTAATTTCATTAAAGCTCCTTATTGATTTCATGCCAAAACTGCCCCCTCCTGCTCTCAGCACTTCCAAATCTCCTGCAGTTTTTAAACCTTAGACATTGCATAATTTCATCTTAACCACCTAATGAACTGTAAAGGACTCCTATATAAAACAGCCCTTTGTGCATAAGGAAAGACTCCATAGGACCATAAAAAAGGAACCATGAAAAATAATGATTCATTTCTCAGCTTCCAGGAACACTGCTGGTTTCACTGCTGTCCACAGTGGAGTCATAGATGCTGCTTTGCTGAATTCCTGACTGACTGCAGTCAAATATATCACACTGGGCAAAGGTGAACTCTGGCAACATCACTGGATGCCTTTGCCTGACGCCCCATCATTTCCCACTGCAACGTGCTGGGGTTTCTGCCAGCCCATTCCCAGCACTTTATTAGCTGCAATGGAAAATAATGCTCTTCACATCCTATGACAAAGGGTTACAGAGAATGAGCAAACAATTTTCTTGCTGGGCCAGTATCAGCACATCTCAATTCAGTTCAGACTCGTAACATCTATAACAGAATTGAGAGTGCAAGATCTGCTACTCATACAGCGTGGTGAGAAGGTCAATGTCTGGTGAGTAGGTTTTATGCTCTCTAAAGCTATATCAGCTTTAGAATTCCTAGGCCATTTCTCTTGGTTCCACTGTGCTGACTGCTCCCAGGAATACAGAACACAACAGATGATGTTAGCCATGGGTTAGGTCCACGAGCCATCCCCAAGGTTTGCAGTACCATCTACTGCATAGAGCACCCTGCCACCTTAGAGGATAACCTGGTGAATGGAAGCACTACATGGGGTTCAGTTTAGGCTCAGTCCTTGCATGTTGGAGAGCTGCCCAAATTCCTGGAGCAACCGGAGTCTAAGGGACCACTCTAATGATTAACCTGAACCAGGTTCTTTAAAAGGCCTATACATTTTTGTCTATTCCCTTTTATTCTGCATTCTAATAATCTTTCCAGTGCATGGTCTGTCTCCTATCACATGTTCTCTGACAGAGGTAATTCATGTAGCACAACTTCAAGTATCGGTCCTGAAGAAAAAGGTTCAGCCTGGTCTCTGTACACAAGATGAAGAGCAGCAGCTACTCCAGGGGCAATTTGATTGTGACCAGGCAATGGCTACTTTATCTCTGTCTCCACACATCACATTTCTTCAAAGGAAGAGTCAGATTTTCAGTGAGACTCAATTACAAATTGAAATTTGCTTTTTTATTAATACAGACAGTGCAAGATTAAGTTAAATTAGCTGTTTTGTTGAACACTTGTGCTATCCAATTAAATTTTTTTTAGAAATATATTATGAGAAGATTACAATCAAAGCTGAATTAATTTCAAAGATGAATGCCACTTTTTATGCATCGAGTATTAATCTATTAGTAGTTCCTGTGAAATCAATTGGGCTTCTTGTAAGGTATAATACTCTGCAGAGGAGGGGAAAGTATAACTGGATCCTTTGAAACTCACTACACATTTGTGAAGAGTATTTGATGCTGCTATACAATTATGCTAAATTATTTACACAATTACTAAGAGATTCTTTTATCCCCCACCCACAGGATATTGAAGAACCTTCCAGTCTGTCCAAATGTAAATATAAGAACCAGCCTCATCAATAAAAACCCAAACCAACCACTGATTGTGCACAATGTTTGGCACACACTGACACCTCAGCAGTGCTCCCTTTAGCCAGAGTGCAGCAGCTACTGCAAACACAACTGGCAAACTCAAATTAATGCCACTGCACAAACACTGCAGTAAAACTCTCCCAAAGCTGGCTGGACTGTGGGTGTTAAAAACAGCTCCTGAATGCTCCCAGAGCACCTTGGCTGGAATTGCTCTGAGGTCTCTGCTTCAGTACAGCTTCTCTGACACTGTCCATCCCAATGTGCCTTAAAAAGTTAACAACTTCTGTATTTTGTCTGTTATTTTCAATCCCTGAGGCTGGCATCCCTAAAAAGAAGACATAATGAGTGGAGCAGAATCCTAACCCAATATGAATCCAAAGAAGTGAATTCAGATAAGCTGAGAACAGAGTTGGGAAGCACAAACCTCCTTCCTGGTGGAGGCTGCGTTCCCTCTGCAGTAACAGAAATGCCGATGGCAGAAAGAAGCAGCTGCTACATTTCTAAACCTGTAAAGCTCCAGCAATGAGCAGATGCAACAGCCCCCCAAAACCAGGCCTACATGAAAGCTCTGGTCCAACACGATGGAACTCTTCCCTCGTGTATTTTTTAAAATATCGTGATCTTCAATATGGTGATTTTCAAAAACCCATCCAGCACGCACAGCAGCTTTCTGTAAAGAATGGCTGGAAAAAACACAAACTTCAGGAAACTGCCACAAATAGCTAAAAAAAGAACAAAAGAATACTAATGAACTGCAGTGACTCAGATCCCTGAGAGGTTTATTTCTGGACTGCTGGTAAAACTGGACAATCCTGATTATGGGAAGGATATACCCATACACACACACACCTCTGGAGCAGAAGCTCTTCTGGTCTGAGCACAGCAGTTGTATGAAGCTGCATTCATGGCCCAGGTTTCCCCCTCTCTCCTTGCCACCCCTTCACATGAAGAACATCCTCCAGACAGGAGAACCAAGCTCTCCCAGCTAAAAACCAAACAAACCAACCCATGTCCAGTTTTAAGGCCTGAAGTCATGTAAGAAGCCTAAATCCAGATCCCTAAGGCAAACTCTAGTTCCAGGGACTGTTTCCCTGATTTGAAACACGGCAGACTGAGTGATAGTGGCTTCTGTACATCTGCACAGCACATTCATTCCACAGACTATGATCTGAACACTCAAACCCCAGAAAAGCAACTGGGCTTTTGGTAAAAATGACATTATGAAAATATAGACAACAGACTTGTTTCTCAGGAACTGAGACATAAGAGACTGTTTCTTCCAGCCCTGCTACAAACTTCCCATCTGACACGAGGTGTCTTGTCCCGTGTGATACTTCCTATTTTCAAAATGTTTATCTGTAGTCTCTAAAACTCATCAAGGTTCCAAGGCAGGATATGATCTAAAATCTGTCTGTCCACATGACTCTTCCTCCTTGTGCCCCAGGTAACCAGGTAACCACAAGCTTGGAATCCTTGTTACCACATCGTTATTCCCACTGGCAGTGTTCTGACTTGAGATAAGTAGTCATAATGTGTTCTTCTGAAGTACAGGGTGTTCTGAATGGTCAGCACAATGCTATGCTGATATACAGCTTTTCTAGCACTAGGCATCGAAATGCTGGTTCAGGAAATCTGAGCACGAGTTCAGTTTTAGAAAGCAACTCTAAAAACAGTGCCTCCTTACACAACGTGTCTGTCAAGAGTTCCAGAGTTATTTTTTTGACAAGGATAAATTGAGGGGCCTATCTTCTGCTCCTGTCAGTGCTGTGAAAAGCTCTAGGAGAGAGTCAAATGTCACCTTCTGCCAAACAGTTTGCAAATGTGTAGTTCTGTCACAGGAGATATTAAGGGAATCACCCAGGATATCACAACAACTTAGTAAGCCATCTGGGAGAAAATTTAACTCCCTGAGATGTGGCACTAGCTTCCTTCAGAGTAGCTGTGCTGTCACCATGGAATAGGTGTGGTGCTTCCACTGGGGAGCTTGCTTCTATGGTGACACAATGCCAGGTTGTAGCAGTCCCAGACACAACTTGACATGGTCCCCAGCTCGGGCTGCCTTTGCACCTCAAAAGCTGCTCTGCTTTGTACAGCAGTGATCAGACTGAGCAGCTTGTGTTTGCTGCAAAATCACTGAGCTATACAGGGACTACAGCAGCAACAAGGAGCCCCTTGAGGAGCCTTTCCTGTGGTACTGTGCAAGTCAGTCCTGTCAGAAAGGTTAGCAAGAAGTGAGAAAAACATCCAGCCAAGGCACATCATTAGGTGCAGCAGACAGGATTCAGCCAAAAATCTGGTGTAAAGTAGGTAAATGTACCTGCCTTGTTCCAGGCCAAGCACTGGGAATTGGTAAACTGTTTATCTGTGCTGAAGCTGCTTGTTCAACCCTGCCAGCTGCAGCTGCTCGGGAAGTGTGGACTGTGCTTGTGGGGACAGGCTGAGCAGGCACTAATGGATGGAATGAAAAGTGGTCAGGCAAATTGCCCACGTGCAAATGTCTCACCACAGTGTGGATCATCTCTGCCCCTCAGCAGCCCGGTATCCCTGGCAGGCAGCCTGCTTCCTGCTGGATCACTCCCAACACCCACCTGGGAGATGCTCAACCCACCCCACTTTCTCACTTGCAATAGTCCTGGCACTGTCACAGTACCAGCTCAGCTTTTGTGCTCTGGTCATCTAATCTACCTTGCTATCACTGAGAGAACAACCCCAAAAAACAAGGTTTTGTGCCTGAAGAAACCAACTCAAAGAATTGCTGCAAATCACTGCACCGTTTCTTCTTACTTCTGAATGGGAATAAAGAGTCAGTTATGCCCCCTCAAAAATTCTTCTGTGTCTTGTATTAAAACACAATTAAAATATTAATGTATCCTGATCATCAATTTATAATGAAGAGAAATGCCTTCTCAGTAACAGGAGCTGCACTGCCAGGTCAGGGCCAGCACAGTCAGGCTGTTCCATACAGCAGGGAGGGGGGTTGACTGTGGGAGAACAAGGTACAGAGTGTCACCTATGCTGGCTTATGTGGCCTTTTTGCACTATTTAACTCTGGCTGAACCAGCAAGAAATATTGGTGAATATATTTCTGAATGCAGGGACAACAGTAACTGTGTTATTTTAAACAGATTTTGTTGTGAGACTGTGGTTCTCCTAGAAATGAAACAGAAGATGTGAAAGCAATTCACCTGCCTGGGAGAGCACACCTAGCTCTGACTTTAATTCACTTCTGAATAATGTAGCCTCTTTGAAAAGTCAAGTTAAACACTGCAGTAACACCAGATTTAGGTATCTGAGGGATTTGTTCATAACTACAGAATTCAGACAGTGAAAGCAAAAAGCAGTTAACTGCCTAAATAGGTAGTAAATATGCCTACTTAACACCTATTTAGTGCATGACTTCCACTGCATTACCAGGCTTTTAATTTATTGTTGCCAGTTTGTAGCAACTTTGTCACAATAGAAAGAAAAAAAACCAAAAGAAAGAATTAAAAGCTAGGAGAACTGGCTTAGGAAAGGGAATGCACCAGACTGTGGTTATCAGAAACCATTTAAATGGTTTCAAGTGGGCTTTTATCCTCTTAACTTCTTACATCTTTCTGCATCCCATTGTTAATTCAGTAACTCACACTGTGAGGCTGCTGTTTACAATTACATATAATTTATTTTGCTAACACATTAAATGAAGTGTCTGAAATAAGCTTCTAAATTAGTTTCAATAGAATAGTTGTTATATTATCATTAAATTTCAACATATTCCATGCAGAAAATTTGCTTCTATTTTGACTATTATCCCTAAGATAATTTGCAAGAGATACAGAGGTGTGACTTGATTAAATGCATTCAAATAGCTAAGATGTTTCTGCACTTAATTTCATTAAAGAAAATAGCTGTTAGATATTAATTAGCATATCTACTACATGCCATTGTTTGACTCAAAGATCATCCTTTATCTAAATGCATTTGCTTTTGGCAGCAAAGCACAAATCCAATAGAACAACTTAAATTCCAAGCATAGCACAGATGAACTACACTACTGTCCTTCAAGATGTAAGTTTGCAATATCCAGCTTCTATATAAAAGTCTGTAAAAAAACCCCCAAACTATTATAGTTTTAATAATAATAATAGTCAAAAAGAGTTTCAGAACTTATGTATTAGAAAACTTATTTTCACAGACCCTAATGAAGTCACTCTGGTAGCACCTTTATCTTGGTACCCAATAATTTTCAAGAGTGATTAAGACCCAGCAAAAAGTTAGTGTTCAAAATTTCCATCAGCATCTGTGTGAGAAGGGACCCAGACCGTCTCCTTAAGACCATAACATCCCAAACCACATCAAACCTGACTCACAGTGACTGACAGTGCTGCCAACTCCAACCCACAGTGTATTATAAACTAATCACCTCCATAGTAATTAATATGGCAGGAGAAGTGGTGAGGCAGAGAGCAAACCCCTCCACATGGGAAGGACAGTAGGTCTGCTGCCTGGAATTAACCATCCAGTGCAATAATGCACACAGTTCACCAAAGAATCAGGCTGAGCTGCTATTTTCACAGATAATTACACAGCAATAAGAAAACCACACTGATTAGATCTCTACACCATTTTCGAGACAATAATATTCAGATTTGCTTAATACCAACTGTGCTATTTAATTGTCAGGGAGCATCATTTTCTGCAACTAAATTGCAACCACCACAAGGCATCCACGGCATCCAACAACCTGGCAGCACCTTCTGCTGCTCCCTGATGAGGAAACAGGGCCAGGTCACTCACACCATCTGCTGCAGAGGGGAGCTGGGCACTCAGGACCGTGGGGGGAAGGCCCCCTCAGACAGGAGATGTGCAGTTCAGGGGGAAGTAAATAAATTTTAAAAACAATCAGAATGAGAATACAAGTCCGGGGAAATCTTCGCTCCAAATTCGAGATCTTTCTATCCTACAGAACAAACCCTGACTTTTATTAACAAAGTGTTACTTTTGGGTACTTGTGCTCATTTTTACTCTGTCAGGGATTGCCAACACTGAGAAACCAGCTTTGACTAGAGCTGACTGGGAAACCAGAAGTGTTACTGGTTTCACAGTAGATGACAACCAAAGCAGTAAGAAGCCCAGGAAAGCAAAGAGTCTGAAGACTTTGATTCTAAGTCCCCCTGGAACCTAGGTTTGCACTGTCATATACAGGACACCACAGGCTGGCAGTTACTGTTCCCATCCCTCCTGTTATCCCCTTCCCTTCTGCTGACACACCTTGCTGGGAAGGTCAGCCCAGCACTAACTGGGCTTTCAGGGATGTCAGGGGCAAAGCTGTTTTCCGTGGCAATATGGAAGTCATCCCTCAGCATCTGCAGCATGCAGTAACTAAAATGTTACTCTTTCCTTACAGGGCTTGACCCTCTATACAATTCTACATCAAAAAGTAAATTCAGTCAGAGCCACTTCAGCACAGCTGGTGCTCATAAAAGGTCCATCTCCTACAGGCAGACCTTGGGACAGTGGAGACAGTTGGAGCTGTGCTTGCCCATGAACTGAACAGGACCATTTCCAGCAGCATCATCTGCTCATGCCCATGCAGTTTCTCTCAAGCCCTTCTAATAGGAATAAGACAACAGGCATTTTAATTTGAGCCTAAAGAAACTTGGCTCCTGGCTTCATTTACAGTCTTTATTAAATATACAAATAGCACTTATAATGTAACTTACTCGCTTGCCTGCCTTCCATGCCAACTCTCAGCGTAGAATTAATGTTTTGATGGAATAATAAACCTCTCAAAATCTGAGCTGATAATGGACAGTCACGTTAGATGCTTAAATTATAGCAGCATGAACAGCCTTGCAATAATCAACCCCACAACTGCCAAAATGTTTTCATTGTTCATTAACTGGAACCTTTTTTGCATTGCTAATCCTACTGAGCTGCCATTCTCATTACCATTCCAAGCACTATCTGTAGCACATCTCTGGATTTCTCTTCCACCCAAACATACAATCTTATTCAACTGGCAGACTGTTAATGTATTAAAAGCACAGAAATGGCTGCTTTAGAGCAACTGCAATAAATCCACAGTGCAAGCACCTTGAGGGGAAAGTTCAGTTTAGTCTTAAAGAACTTTCGTTTAAGTAGAAAAACAGAAGATCTTTTACTGAAGAGAGTACAATACTAGAGTTTAAGTTCCAAATCCAAAATCCATTGAAGTTACTGGGAATCCTTCCACTTATTTCTGTGTACACTGAACTGTTTTAACTCCCTCCCTTCCTCTTCTGCTCCCCCCCAAGCATGAATAAGTGAATCCACTGCAGATAGTGAATTTTCTTGCAGGGAGCACAGATGAGGTCTGTGTAGGGAAGGCTCTGTATTTAATGTCCTGAGTTACCAAGGCCATTTCCTCTACTCTCACTCCACAGTGGCAGAGGTCAAAGAGTCCGAAGGCTCCAGCAATCCTCCTCAGTCCACAAGCCAGGTCCTTTCTTCACTAAATTTATCAAAATTTTGCACAAAATTTACCCCAGACTCTGAAAAGCTGTACTTCATCCCTCCATCTGCACCTTGTTTGCAAGCAAAAAGGAACAGCCCAGAGCCACTGGTTTACACAGCATCCATTTTCTGGGGAGGAAAACATGCAGAAAGCATCTTCTACAGCAACAGAATCCAGTTCTGGATGTCAGCAGCCCATCCATTAAAGGAGAGCAGGAAAGAGAGACTGTCACTTCACACTCAGTCGAGTAAATAAAAAGGAGTCAGTAACTTGCTAGTGGTGGGCAGTTCACTCACATAACCAGGAGAGGTTTTTCAGAAAGAAAAGCCAGATGTGGAGCTTGGCTCGTTTTCCGTGTGAGTGACCCTCTTGTTTTCAAGTCTAACAGCCCCAAAACAAGGAGGTTAACAAACTCTTAGGCATTATCTTCAAGCAATTTCAGCCTTGAACCACTGATTTGTTCCAAAGAGACAGTTGTTTCCTTCAGCTGAAAATCAGGGAATATATTTCTCTCCGCTTCTCAGCAGAAACTGCATCTCCAGAGAATATCACGTATGAAGAAGCAGCATGAATTGTTCAGAGATGGAGCATTTTCTGAGTTGTTCTTACAGCAAAAACTTTCAACACTGAAATAGCTCTGAATGGATGTAAGGCCTCTGAATTCTCAAATCAGGTAGAAGCAAATACATAGATATAACATTGCAGCTTCTCTCCTTCAATATGATTGTATAACCAAATAAATACTCATTCTACATTGACAAAGGCTCTGAACATATTAATTAAGAAGGAGTTTTGTATTTGGAGGCAGCTAAGCTGTTTTTCACTAAAGCCCACATAATTTAATTTATTCCATCTTCATGACTTAAAGCAGGAAGAAATGTTCTACACAGGCACAGAGAATCAGTTTTTGTCCTTACTTCTGCCATCTCCAGGGACCAACTAAAGTGTTTCTTTATAGTTTCCAATATAAAATTATTGGAACAATGCATACACTGAGTATCATACATTCCCTTGAGACACTGTCTCTGGAAAATCAAATAGCAGGCCTCAGGGACAGAAGGGTTAAGGGTAGGTGTAGAACATGCCTTTCCTGAAAAAGCTCTTAAAAATATTTTTCTTAGGCTATGACACAAACCACCAGCTTATGAAATAGCTATTTTCATGAAATCAGTGTGCTGAAGTTGGACTCTGGGAGCAAAATTCCAATTACAAGAACTGTTGCCCCAAAGCAGCTCATGTCAGGAAGAGCAGCACTAAGGACTTCCTCCACAATGACCATCCCCAACTTGTAGAAACCTCTGGAGTGTCAAGACTCAAGACAAAACTTTTTTTAAAGAGAACTGCTTTTCTAAGTTGAATAAAGAGAAAATAAATCCCCTCTTTAAATCAGTATGATTAAACCAGAAGATCCACAGAAAGTCCCATAAAAACTCATCCCAAATTCTCACCAACTCCCATAGTATTGTATCTGATATTTTGGCACTGTAAGTATTTCAAAATTTTCTAATCCAGTCCACTTATTTCAGTACTCCTCAAATATCAAGGTATGAGGAGAGAAAATTCTCTGTTACTGCCAAAGTCTGAAGGACTGGTGGTGACCCCAGCTCTTATCCTTTTGAAGCATCCCAGCCTTTGTACTACAAATTTGAGTTCCTTAGCACAGCCTCCCTAACCTAAAATATAACAGATTTTCAATCACTTTACTATAAAACCTCAAAAAAGCAGCAAAGTTGGTTTTGAACTAGTCAGAAGGCAGACTCTTGAGACCAGGCTAAAACTTGCATCAAAGAGAATTTTCAAGCAGCCTGAAAAGCACATGCAGAGAGTGGTTTATATTCTCTTCCCCAGAGATCTTTTAGCTTAAACAGGCAAGACTAAGGTTTGACTTTGATTTGGCCAAGGCCAGACAGACATTAAACACAACTTTCATGAATTAATGCCTATGAAATTCATTATTAGAATGTATGGAATTCTCCAAGGCCTCAAGATATTCTCTAGTATGGTTCAATTGCAAACCAGTTTCCACCCAGGCACAACTAAGTTCCTTATGCAAACTTGATAAAAAGTCTGTAGCAGGACCAATATAATCTTGACAGAACAATATTCCTACTAAGTACACTTAAGAGTCCTACACAAAGCACAGACTGCTACCATTTCCAGCCTGCACTACACTTCTGCAGTTAGTAAACCTAAGTTTAAGTGAGGACAAAACTCATCCTTAGCAATGTACTCATTAAGTGATTGTTATAACATATAATGGCTTGGTTGGAAAGGGCCTTAAAGATCTTGTTCCAACCCCCTGCCATGGCTGGGAAGAATCACCTCCTGCTGGTCCAGGACATGGTTGGCTTCCTGAGCTGCAGGCACACACTGCTGGGTCATGTCACGCTTCTCCTCCACCAACACCCCCGAATCCTTCTCCTCAGGGCTGCTCTCAGTCCACCCTCCACCCAGCTTGTAAACTTGCCTCAGCCCATATGCAGGACCTTGCACTTGGCCTTGCTGAACCTCATGAGGTTCACCCAGGCCCACCCCTGCAGCCTGTCCAGGTGCCCCTGGATGGCATCCCTTCCCTGCGGCGAGCGACGGCACCGCACAGCTCAGTGTCAGCGGCAAACGCGCGCAGGGTGCTCTGATCCCACTGACCATGCTGCTGAGAAAGATGTTTGCACTGCTCCCACTGCCATCCCCTGAGGAACATCACTTGTCACTGCTCTCCAATTGGACACAACTCTTGGAGTGTGACCACCCAGCCAATTCCTCACCCACCAAGCGGTCCATCCATCAATTCCTTGTCTCTCCAGTTGAGAGAATGCAGATCCTTTCACAGATGCTGAAGAAGCAGGTCAACATGGGATGTAACTCATTATAAGACTCTGGAGGCCTTTGTCTTCACACAAGAGGATTAATACATATTCTCCAGAAATACTATGGACACTGGCTGCTGAGAAATACTGGACTTAGGATGATTATGGTATGCCATAATCAACTTCATGTTTACTGGCGTTGTTTTCTTTCTTAAGCCAGTTTCTTAAATGAGAACTAGAAGAACGAAGAATACAATGGATCTAGAACAGAAAATCTGTGGACATTTAATCCATGCCATCAAGGGCAGACAAAGCCTGGTTGCACTGCCACAAAAAAACCTACTCAGTGAAGCAGAAGGTTCCATCTCAGTGAAACTCAGCTGATTATAGGGTTGAATAAATCCTGTAATAACAGAGTTGTATGACAAGCAGAGGATAGGCCAGGCAGAGACTACCTTGACCTTCACTAACTGGAGTCCAACGGGCAATTATCCATCCTGTTCTGCTCCTCTGATGCAATCGCTTAGGGAGGAGATGAGATATATCTCACAAAATCTGACCATCAAACTCCAGGAGAACACCTACAGAAGGGAGAAGAAAATGACTCCAAATTGAAAACTGAGACAATGTGTTAGAAATAGCATTATAGTACCAAAAAAAAAAAAAAATCGTAGCTCTCAAGCCTTCTACGAGCTCCAAGATAAGTGATATGTCTGACAGACAAATGAGAGTTGAGAAGATTGCCTGATGTGCAGCAGGCTGAGAAGAAAAAAATCGAAACCACTGTTTAACAGAAGTCAGACTCTGATCCCCGAGTGCTCCTGTGAAAGAAATCAAACCACTTCATCACCATATTTTCTCCCCTTCCCTCCTATGTGCCAGCTACAAGTTGCGCTCTGAAAAAATACTTGGCATGAGAAGAGCCTTAAAAAGCCGTGATCTTAATTCCATACTAGGAGGCTAACTTTTTTTTTTAGTGTTTCGGGATGTGAAATTCCATATGTTAGAGTATAATGAACCTGAGTAAATAATGACCTTGGAAGGCATCCTTTCTTGGACTTGACTTTTGTTCACACTGACACTAGTGACCTGTACAGAGCTCCAGGAACACACAAAGACAAAAATCTTGCTACCTTACTTCAGGTAAGAGCACCAAAAGTGCTTTTCCTGCTTTCCCAGGAGAGAGGATCCAGGCAGCTGCTGCTGGAACTCTGCACTCTGGGTTTCCTCAGGGGAACCCAGTGCACAGCAGTAAGCAGAGAGGTACCAGTGTTTCCACACAGCTCTTTTGACATTCCTTGGTTTGTAAGAGCATCCCTTTACATCCACTGAGACAACAGAGACGTGGATTTTCAACTCTTGTTCTTACCCAGATACCTTGAAATACACCAAGAAATTTGATTTGCGTTATGTTTTCCTGCCTAAACCTCAGAAATCTGTAGATTACATTTTAGACAAGTACCACAAGGACAGCTGCTTCCATACCAAGGTCCAGTTTCAGGTTGCCACGGTGTGAAGTCTGATGCTGGGGGAGCCACCCTCTAATCAGTCAGAAGTGATACATGTCTTAATATTGCTTTTTCCAACAGTTCAGTGTTTGTCCTAAGTTTCCCAGAGATTCTTCCAACTAATTTCCTGTCAATAAGCCTGACATAAAAACCCCTGCCAAGCAATTAATCCAGCTATTGCTTGCCCAGCTTTAAACATGTAGCCAGCACATATGGGAAATGGATCCCTTCTGCACTTGAACCAGCTCTCAGAAGTGGGGAACATTCCAGGGTGTGCTGTCCATTACAATTCTGATTTAAACACCAACCTCACTGCTGCTAATCTTCTGTCTCTGGCTCTTACAAGCAGGCTACACTTGGCTTCTTCAGTCAAATATTTCAATTCCCAGTCATATTGGAAATCCAGCCTTTTTCCGTGGCATAGTAGCACAAGCAAAATTGGCAATTACACTGATGTTCTGTTTATCATACAAACACAACCCCTAAGATCTGCAGTTGAGAAAGGAGTATTTTGTTTCCCACGTGGAGATGGGAAACGTATCATTAGACAATTTACTGCTATTGACAGATTTTATATGTATTAATTGTCTGCTAAAAACACTGAAATACACCCTCACAAAGTAAAGGAGAAATCCTGCCAGCTCTTGAAATAGGTATTTCATCCTATTTAGACAATATTTAGATGATAATTCAGATCACAGTTGGAGAGTAAACACTAATTTGTGAATTTAAGCACAGATTTCCTTTGTCATTTTATTCAGCAAAATGTTTTGCTGAATAACAAAGGAAAAGAAAGGAAAAAAAGAGACAATTAATTAAATAAAATCACGACAGAGTGTGTAAAATGGGATTGCCTAAATACAACATATGTTGTCAGCTTTGTTCTGACATATTTTGAGGTTTCTTCTTCAATAGCTCTCCAGTTAGAATGGCATGACCTCATTAGAAGAGTGAATGGGGGACGTACGACTTTTTTCTAGATAAGTGAGGAGCATAACTAAAACTTGCAGGCAATTATTTTAAAAATAAAGATTATAACCTCTCCTATCCATACATGGAATGCCACAGAATCACAGAATCATAAAATCAACCGGGTTGGAAAAGACCTCTGAGATCATCAAGTCCAACCCTTGATCCAACCCCGCCGTGGTTCCCAGTCCATGGCACTGATGCCACATCCAGTCTGTCCTTAAACACCTCCAGGGATGGAGAGAATCCACCCCCTCCCTGGGCAGCCCATTCCAATGGCTGAGCACTCTCTCTGTAAAAAATTTTTTCCTAATATCCAACCTAAACTTGCCCTGGCACAGCTTAAGATCCTTTGTCATCTGTATTGTATTGGTGTCTAAGGTGGGGAAAGAAGCAAGATGATGTTAGAGGAGGAATATTAAGTTATTCAAAATTACATAAGACAGTGACACACGGAAATAACAAATATCTCTGCTATCCACATAGGCATTGCTATTCTAACATGTTAACATTTAAGTAACGGTTAGCATAGCTCCATTTTCCACACATTTCCCTTTTGATGATATCAATTACTGTACATGAATATCTCTAGAGCAAAAAAAAAAGATAATTTAACTTGCAATAGAAGTCTTACAAGTACAAATAAGTAAGTTATTCTTTCTCACTCCACTTAGAGAACTCAGAAAGGTCTTGCAGGCCAGTGACAAGAGACTAAGACTCAAAATTGTTCTTTTTTTTGGTTCCTCTGATTCAAGTTATTTGCCCTCTCTCATTCTGCTTCTATTTTTTAGTTTAGGCAGAAGCAAATTCATCTGTACAGCTACCAGAAAATTTCTCTGGGTTCCTACACACTGTTTATGACAGAAACACTACATTTACTGTCTCAACTGTTCATATAAATGTTAATAGCATCAGGCGATGGGTACATGAACAGTTCTTGGGCCTACATATCCATTCTCTCTAAGCTTGAAGAGAGCTTATAATCAGCATGAGATTCAAGACTTTCTACTTTGTGACCAGTTTGATACAGAATGAAACAAAAAAAATCCAAACAAAAAACAGCTGGAACTCAAATAAAAAGTTCCAAAGGGTAAAGTCCTCTTCACACTTTAATCATTTAATGCTACACAACAGAAGATGCACAGTTCTTCATTGTGCAGAAAACACACACGTGTGTTACTAGCACTTAGAAAACACACTGAAAACTTTATGCCTCTGACAAATGTTGAATAGGAAATAAATATCTTTAGGCAATGCAGACACCAGCAAGGGGAGTAGGACTTCCATCACAGCAGCTGCATGTGAATTTAATGGTTCAGAGAACAGAATAGAACTCACAAATCATGTTGAATTGCTTCTCATGTTTACAGCCCTGGGCACCAAGATGCAACTTAAAGCAATTGTGCTCACTTTAGTAAGTTGTTTGACTTTGAAGGACTTCAGAAGGCCTCGAATTCTAATGCACAAGGATAAGGAACAAGCATGGGCTTTAGAAAGTCATGTTGTATTGTTACATGGTGGTCTTTATATGATAAAGAAATACAGTCTGCTCTCTGATGAGATGGAAATCAAAGAGATTTATTCACACTCGGTGCTCCTTCTTATCCCTTAAAACCATGAGACCTTGTGACCATCAGAGTGTCTATTTTGGGGCATGTCCCTTGGCCTTCCCTGCCCTCAGGCATCCCCGGCATCCCTGGGACACGCCTCCTACACTGGATGCCAAAAGCAGCACACACTGGCCTAAATCTTTAAGATAGGAGCATACATCCAAAACCAAATCAATTTACACTGCAGTGAGGATGGGCCCTATCAATATCAGCCAGGTAAGCAATAATCCTTCCAGGAACAAGGGAAGTCACAAACATTCCTTGAGCAAAATTTGCTCTCAGACACTGCAAATGCCACATACCAAAGGTGGACAAAGAGTAAGATCAGAGGGGGAAAAATGATGCAAATATATTCTATCCATCAGTCTGGAGATCACTGTTCTCCCTTTCAGGTAATCTGGTATGTTCCATGTAGCAACTCCTTAAAACCAGCTGGAATGGAGTCATAACTGGATATGGCTCAAAGTTCCTGATAGCAGGGGCTAAATGAGACTCAAAAACTTGCTTCCAGTCAAAACAGTTTTCTTCAATTAAAACCACAATAGATTCAGATTCCTCTATAAATGTGCTAATAGGCACAGCACAGAGAACTGCAACCTCAAACACCATTGAATAAAAGGTACTCCACAATTTTGGTTGGCCTTTTTTGTTACTTCCAAATCACCTCCCACAAAGCAAGCTCCAGTCACCACACCAGGCAGTAACAGCCAGGGGGACAGGAGCTCCCAATGATTAAATGCAAAGGAGAAACACGACCAGACTGGGAAAAGGAGATTGAAAAGCAAAATGTGGAAGCAGAAGTAATCCCAAGCCCAACAGCAACAGACTGCTGCTTTAGAATAGCCTCAGTGGCACAGCTGTTGAACTTCCTCCAGCACCAACCTGGGGACAGCTCATACTACTGCCCACAGAACATGAGACCTTCCCCAGCCAAAGGAGATGTGCATCCTGGTCACAGTGTGGGTTGGAGAGGGAATGGCAAAGGGGTGCTGCCTACTCACCTTCCCTTCTGTGGCAGTAAGAATGAACACAAGCACACAATGCATTTCTCATTCAGCTGCTGAACTCTGATAGTTAAAATTACTTCCACATCAGTGTCTCACTTAACCAAATTCTCCTATTCCTGCCTGATCTGGGAGCCCAACACTCAGAAATCTGCTGGTGGAATACCTCAGTGAGGGTGGCTCAGAGCATGGAGCTTTGCCCATAACCCATGGCTTTCAAATGATTAGAAGAGAATGCAGCATATATTCTTCCCATCCATCACAAAAAAAGTGTACAGATGCATGGTAGGGGCCTCCAGGCAGTAGGGATGTGGATCTCAGGATACCCAAATGGACCACTCATTTTCAAAGGATTAAAAATCTTCACACCACCAGCCTCTTCTAACTGATAACAAAACTTCCTCATCCATGTTTTTTTCCTCTTAGAAGGAAGGTTCAAATTTCAAAAAAGGATGTCTTTGTAATTGTGTAAAATCTATACAGAAGATTTATGTCTCTGATTAACAGGAAGATATTGCAGGACACACTAAGAACTGGTTATTTTTAAGAAACATGAAGACAAAACTACACCTTTAAGACCTGACTTAGACTTTTGCAGCAGGTTTATAAGGCAGCACACTTCAACTACTTGACATCAGAAGCAAGGAATTCCACTTATTATATGTCATACTAGAAATATAATCCATTAGAAGCACAAAAGCAATGGTCTTATCTTGCTTGAGATGAAATAACTTTGCAAGTAAAGTTCTAGAGATCTGACAAATGAAATAACTTTAGGAGTAGCTGTATTTTTGAGTGACTGTCAGTCCAGCTCTAATCCCAGTGAAATGACACAACAGCCAATCATGGCAGAAGGTCTCACACAGATAATATTGATCAGAGATCTCCTCAAAAGTATTTTGCCTGAGTTGAAACACGGTGCTCCCCCAGTCAGACAGGATGACAAACAAGGAGCACATACCACACCTGGAATGTAGGCCAGTGCACAGACCTCCCTGTGGAGGCAAGCCCAGCTGCAGGGGATAACTCATAGCAGACCCTCACAAAACACAAATATCACCCCACCTGCCAGGAGAGCACTTGTCTTTATTGAGTTGTGCTGTTGTGAGTGAATGCAGAACCCTGGCCACTGTCTACAGCTACAAACATCTCCATCACTGACAGCACTAACAGACCCCATCCCGAGGCAAGCTGAGAAAACCTGCCAGCCCTCAGTCCAGCTTCCCTGAGTGCTTGTGACCACTGATGCCACCATTCCAGTCCAGTGCACAGCCTGTCTTTGTTGATTAAAAATCATGCTGGAGAGAAGGCATCCACTGATGACAGATGAACTAAACATGATGAGAGTGGAGCACTTCAAAGCTAATCTGCAGTTCAGAAGCTCTCTGAATTGGACATGGGACAGTTTCCTTTTCACAACAGTTACAAGTGGCCCCAAGTCAATCTGAGCTCTACAGGATTTCTATTCAAGAGACGGCAATTGAGTTCCTTTGACATTAGAAGCAAACTCTTGTCAGAACTCAGGCACTTTTCAAGCTTTCCCCTCTTCCCTAGCCAAGGCTTTTCATTGCTTCTGTTCTCAAGTTTAGACTCTCTCCCATCAGTGTCTGCTCCAGGTGAGTGTTCCACTAAACAGTCTTGGAGGTTTAAAGACGTTGTACCAAAAATCTGAAACTGGATCTCAGATGTCAAGATGTGGCCACACTGCATAGTGCTACCCATGAAGATTGAAGGCATGCCCTTAAAGCCCAGGTATGATTAAGACAGCCAAGGAACAGATCTGAAATTCTGAGTGCATTTACACTCTGCCTAATCTAATATTCCAAGAATGGACAGGACCAGGCACTTCTTAAGATCTGCTTCACAAAAACTCTAATGTGGGTTGCATCTGTCAAATAATGTAATGTTAGAAAATGATAGTCTAGACTGAGAAGTCTGTACTTAATTAATTACCAATAGTAATTACTTAGCAAGAATGGAATTCTTTTCCCTTTGACATATGGTTTTAGATAAGAGAATTACTATTTCCACAATCATTGGAAAAGTACACTTCATTATCTGGCATATAGAATTGGAGGGCTTACTTTAATGTGAGCCATATGCAGAGATGCAGAGTCATCACATGGATACTGTGTTTTGGAAATTCTTGTCACAGTTACCCTCCAGTTACCCTCTAGTGAGAGTAAACTATTTAACTTCACATTTATGTTGGCTTTTTTTTGTTTTCCCTGTTTTCTAAGCACACTTAAAAATGTCTAACATTTAGGTACACATCTTACTTGAAACAAACTCCAGATCCTTCCAAAACAGAACAGTACTTAAAAAAAGATTAAAAAGCACTTCCATTTGCCACTGAATACTTAGGTTCAATTGCAGCATCTGGTTTTTAAGCAGAGATCCAGCTTTGTAACTGAGTTTGCCAGCCAGGCTAAATCAAGTCACGAGAGTCAGCTACCCCCTCGTTTTCAGAGGGCATCTCAAATGGCTCTGCATGTCCAAAAGTAAGAGTGTGTATAAGTTAAAAGGACAACTTCTTTACAGCAACATTAGGAATGCCAAATGGTATAATCATTTCATTTCCAGATTTACAACCACGGTGTCCCCAGGCCACCACAGGAAGCTGCAAGGCACCAAGAGCCTCAAATGGAACTCAAATTGCCCAGGGAATGCCAGGGACCATATGCTACAGCCTTCTAGAGGAGCTGGGATGTAGATGCTGATGAAGTTGCCCTTAAGCAGCACTGACAGACTGGAGTTTTGTGGTTTCTGCCCTGCTCTGCTGTTGAGTCCCCTGTGTGGAGCTCCACTTCCCACACCGATACAGTGACATCCCTCATCTCACACAGAGGTGACTTATTCCAAACTCTGCTGGAAAACTCACAGTCCTTTTATGCCTAAGCAAACAGTTGCAAGGCTGGAGGTCACAAATGTGCCCATTTCCCCAGACAGCCCAGGATTTCCCAATTTATTTTTAGGACAGGGACACTTGATTAAAGTTAGTGGCAAGCACCATTGGCAAAATAGCTCCTGAAAAATCCAGCCACTGGAGCCTTGACTAAGAGATTATGTGCCTTTCCCTCTCTTAACCACCAGGTCCAAACTATTGCCTGCACCATTCAGATCAGAGATTGTTCTGAGCCAGGTGTGCTGCCATGGAACAGGATCCCTTTGTCACTGCCAAGCCAAGGTCCTCTCCAAAGCATCACTGCAAACCACAGCACACACCTGGAGCTTCTGGAACGAGCCCTGAGGGACACAGCCAGAGAGCTGCTCCCCCTCCCCAGCTCACATTTCCCAGGCTCTCTTAGGCAGACTTTAGTGGTCTCACTTTAGGCACCCACTTGTTCAGAACCAGCTGGGGATCTCTGGCACTCCACTGCTCTGGTAGCTGGACCAGATGGCCACTGTAGGTCCCTCCTAACTAGAATGATCTATTCTATATCCACCAGCCTTTGCTGAGGTTGTATTCAGATCCTGCAGGACCTTATTCAGCTTCTCTGGTTGAGCTTTAAAATCCAGGTGTTGGGAAAAGGAAGAGTAATTCTGCTGCACGTGTACCTTTGGCAAAAGAACATTTTGTTTTCAACCTAACTCAGAGTAAACTGACAGGTAAGTGAAACAGTGACATTGTACAGATCCTGACAGCCACATCCATTTACACCACCTGACAGTTCTATGAAGTAATTAGTTTGATTTGCATAATACCTGCTCTGCAATAATTCCTTGGACCTTTACCAGCTCATTAACTTTCTTCTGTCCCTCAAACACTGCAGCCTTGTGGAATTCACTCTTCAGGACTTATTTTATTAGCGGGAAGAGAGCAGAGATGGCTCACCCTTGCTCAGGGGAGTCTGAAGGAGCATGATTGGCTTGTCTCCCATATTTTACCATTCAGAAACCATTCAGTTCCATAGGGAACATAACACACTCCATAGGGAACATCAAGGCACTCTTGCCTTGGGCTCTTTCACCCCCTTATTCCACAGACATGCTGTTAAGGGTTCTTTCCAAGGGTTTGCTCACCTGTAGGTGGCCAAAGGATTTACCCTAAAAACACTTACTATATCATGCCCAGATCTAATCCAGGAAAGTACCAAGCAACAGAACATCCAGAGCAGAAACCAAGATGCCTTCACCACAGCCTTTCAGCAAATGGATGGAACCTTTGCAATTAAGCTGAACATCCACAAGCACCTCAGTGTTTCTAAATGCACAACACTGTTACTGGCACATCTGACACAGCTGCCAAAACAAAGACTCTCCTCTTAACTGTCTTTTGAAACCCTGAACTCCAGATCTACTTCAGTGTGGAGACCAATGTGCTTTCCTCAGGTCAGCAGGGAGGAAGCAACGATGTCAACTTGCTAAACAATGTTCAAGGAAATGTAACAGTCAACATGTTTCTGCTGCTTCCTCAGGCTGCATCTCTAGACTTTGAAGTGGTGATTACTTTTGCAAAACCTCATTTTATAGGCTTGCCAACAGATCTCCACATAGATTGCAAATTAACTAGCACAGAAAGCTGCTACTGGGGTCCTCATTAGCACACAGTCATTTCCAGTGCTTCTCTCCATCTTCCTAGATCATTACTTGAGCTCTGAACTAAATCCAGCATCATAATTAAACTCCCTCTTTCAACTTGAGACCCTATAAAATTGTGGTCTAGTTTATTCAGCAATCTGTTTGTGCCTTATGTTCTGACTGAAGCACAGGTTTGTTTTTTCTAAGACTTTGTTATTTGAATTTTGTTTTTAGAACCCAAATACAGCAGTGCAAAGGGTTTGATTTCATTTTTCCTGGACTGAGCTTAGCTTTAGCCCTTCTTTTATTTTCAATGTCAAATATGGCAAGATTATTTCTCAGGATTTGCAGACCCAAGCCAACAGATATTTACTAGAGGAAGGGGAGGAAAGAGAAAGTTTAAAAAGTGCAAATACCAAATTCAGCACCTTTCTCTCTGCAGTGAACCTGAATACAGATCTCCCATCTTCCAGAATACAAGCACTCAAGGTTTTGACCCTTTAATGAGTGTCTGGAACCAAACCTCAAAATATGTCATTGGGGTGAAAAGGAACATTCACAAAAAGAATAAATATTTTATCAAACCCACATTCTCAGCAGCTGAACTGGAACTTGCCATATTCCCATAGTGCCACAAACTGCTCTAAAAGGTTTTAAGTTGTGATCAGCACAATCCACAAGAAGGTTCAAACCCCTGACCTGCCAAGGCAAGGCATTGCTGACTCTGGGGCAGAAGGTCCAAAGGTCCCACACAAGCCTGTAGGTGCCTTCAGATCTCACACGGAGCTACTGGCTCTTGGCAATCCATAATATTGCCCTCACAGCAGCAATGTTTACCCTGTTGCCTCTCAAAGTTATTTAGGCTGCTGCTTTACCAGGTTTTTGTTCAGCTCTGCAGAAAAAGTAAACAAACAAACAAAAACAACAACAACAACTACAACAAAAATTAAAAAAAAAAAAAAGCCAAACCACTCACACACACACACAAAAAGCTGGGCTTTGATGCTTCCAGTCAGACAGTGAAATCTCTAACTCTTGAATGTACCTCATACCAGGACACTGGGTGTAAAACAACATGTTGTGTAGTTAGAAGGTAAAAAGAGGAGCTTTTCAGTAAAAGCAACTCCGGCCATACGCAGAGAGAGGGGGTTTGGCCGCTTCTGCTGGGGCAAACAAAGGTTTTGCTTCTGCATTAACAAATTGTTGTCACTTCCCATACTGGAGGCAGCAGATGGAAATGGAGCCAGGCATTAAAATGCTACCTGAGTCAGGATTTTATGCTTTCATACAGTGTCTCAATTAATCAAAGTTTTGCTATAAAATTCAAGCGGCAACGCTCAAAGCCAAGTCAAGTCATAAAATACAAGCTGATTAATTTTCCCTCTAATTTGTATGATAATTAAAATTCCAACTTTTAATTCTGTTAATTGTCCTCCCACAAGGAGGTTGATTGGGCTTTGCTAATACATGCTGTGAAAATGCACTTCCCACAGGTCTGTCTTTGTTTCCTTTAAAATGCAATGCTTTTATATAATTATCCCTTAACTTCCATAGATAAATGTAAGCTTATCTCTGGCCTGTTTTGACACAAGTCCCTGTGTAACTTAAGCTGTGTCCATAAATCAAATGCTGAAAGTCATTAGGTGTTTCATCAGAACATTGTGGCAGTGTGTGGTTCTCTTTGACTTTTAATGAGCAATTAAACTTGCAAGAGATGGGGGGGGGGAACCTAGAGTAAAAAAATACACACACATTCCCCTGGAAGTCAAATATCTCTGAAGTGAACTGGACATAGACAAAACACGTGATATAAAAGACATCCTGCTTTCCTCTCACCTTCTGCATTCCACAATCCCAACAAGCTGCATATAAGACCAGTCAGAGGAGAGCAGAGGTGAGCAGAGCTGGCACCTGTACACAACCCAGGTGCTCACTGGAAAACAAAGTTTAGCTGCAGTCAACCTATACAGCTTGTGTTTCTCTGGTTGGCTACAAAACAACCTCATCCTTCATTTGATATACCTGAAAGAAAAGTCTTACCAGTCTCTTTCTTGGGGCACAACAATTATCTGGGGCACACAGGCAACACCTGTCATGCTGTCTGCCATGAACAAATACAGTATGGCCATTGCAAAGAACTAAGAAAAAACTCAAGAGTCATCTGTGGACACTGTTTGGCTCTGGAAACACTCAAAGGTTTTGCACAAACAAGGACTGGGACAAGGCTGGTAAATCCATTGCCATTTGCACTCAGCATCAGTGGTATCAGTGCCCATGCAGACCCTTTGGGTTCCTCAGAGTAAGAAAGGACAATGTGCCTTCAGGCCTCTCATGTGCCTTAAGTTTCTTTTCTTTACACTTCCCTGGCTTATGCATTTTGCTGCACAAATGGGCATCACATCATACAACCACCACATCAAAAAGCCTCCCAGAATTGTCTGGATTTTCACTGCCACTTCACAACAGGGGCACTGCCATGTCCCCAGCATTTAGCCACTTAGTAAAGCCCCCTCACTACAATTATTATATTCCAAGCAGGACCAGCAGTGAAGGTGGGGCTCAGGGGATGGATGAGAAGATGGATAAGGGGGAAGCAGAGTCCAAACCCTCCTTCCCCTCAGGAGCAGCAGATGGCACACAGCTCTCCCCTGTTCTTTTAAACCTCAGCAGCACCACACCTTCATTCTGTGTGAGAAAACTAAACACCTTTCAGGCCTGAGCCCCTTATCTGGGACTTTTTCCACCTTCCAGAGCCATTTCTTTGACAATCCAAAAGCTATTAAATCTTACTTTCCTTAGAGAATTACACTTTCTATCCACTAATTTACCCTCCATTTAACACACTGTGTGGGTCCACAGTATCAAGACAATGCCAAAATGTAAAAGGGGGCAAGGAAGTTCTGGCATTTATTACCCTCTGACTCAAACCAGTACAGGAATATGCTGAGTGTGTTGCACTAATCATATAGTCCAAACCTTAGCAGATAAGACAAGAAAATCAATTGTAATTTCTTTGGCTGTTTTCTCATACATCCTCAACTTGTTAGCAGCCATTTCTTTTAAGAGTGTGGTCAATGAATATTTAATGCTGGAGTGCACTGCCAATTTTATCTGCCAGCTAATAAAAAAGCTGCTTGGTCATGGGTGTAAGAGAAGAGGTCTATTTTAGCCTCTGTGGCTGGCTGGCTGTAATAAGAAGGATGACAATTTTAAATTGGGAGATTAATGGATAATTTGGAATCACTGTCATTCTGACACAGCCAGTGACCTTTTCAAATTGACAGATAGCTCCATTTCACCCCAACCAGCTACAACAAGAGATTGTTTCAAACAATTGGACCTAAATGCCAGGCTAAAAGGAGGCATAGGGATGTGGCAGGGCAGCCTACAAGTAAAATAGGCCTCACACAGATTAATGGAATAGTTAGGAGGGCCATCCATCCAGCAGTTCCAATTCTCAGTTTTTAGCTACTGCAGCATTAGCAAGGTAAAAAGGCTGGTGTCAGAAAGAAGAATGCTCAGTATTATCTTTTCCAGCAGGGAAAACAATACAGCTGAAACACTGAACACCTAGGGTCTGTCCAAAATTATATTGTGAAATGATATGAAATAGGTGCAAGAAAACTTCTGCAGACTTCTGTACCCATCCTGTGATATTGGGCAGTATTGCTTCAGCAGTCACATACAGAGACATAAATTACTCATGAGAAAAATAAAATAATTAAAAAAAAAAACCAAAACAGAAAAACTCATTTCCTGCAAGAGTCAAGTTTTGCTCAGAGTCCTGAAATAATGGACCTTTAAAACTAAGGTATTGCTAACTACAGAAGAAGTATTTTATGCAAACTCATGAGAGTTATCTCTTAAAATGTCCTCTCCACAAAACTTTCACAGTTTGATTCACAGTGTTCAAGTCCAGTCTCATGACATGAATTTGGAAGGGAAGTAATGTTTATAAACAAGAAAGCCCCAAATGAGTTGTCTCTCGACAAATTTGACATGCCATTGTGCAGTAAGTACACAATAGGAGCAGAAATTGATTTAAAGGGGGTACTCTCACATTAATTTAGAATTCTATTTTTAAAACTGTTCCTGTCCATAAGGCTTTATTTTTGCTTGCAGAGGTTTGCTAGATGTGGATTAGCATTTCTTTTCAGTGATAGATCAGTTGTCACACACCAGAACATACTAATTTTTTAGAACACACTAATTTTTTCAGGCCAGCAGCCCACCTTTCCAGTGATCATTGCTGAGAGATCTACATTCCCAAACATCTCCAGCCTCTTACCCTTATTGCTACAAATAGTTTCTGAGCAGTGATTTTAACACTGACAGCTTCTGGGCTGTTTTAAATGCAGCGTGCCACCAAGCACTGCTCATGGGGGGAAACTCAAAGCTGCCCTGGAAGCAGGATGGGGTTGCAAAGAAATACACTCACTTTCCAGCTGATGGAAAAGCAGTGTGAGGTGGATACATGTCACCAGCCATACAAAAGAAAGGTCCCCCAGTAACTCCACAGTCAGCAGAGGTTATCATCTATTACAGCTAATTTCAGCCTGTGTCCTCAAATCAGCTCCCAAGATGCAAAACCAGCACAAAATACAACTCATAATGCCAGGCAGATGTGCCAGTGAACCTCAAGAATCCTTATTCAGCAATGGGGCTAAGCTGAGATGTTGAAGGTAGGAGCATATTTTAGATTCTCTGGGAAGGTTAAGTAGGACACAGTTCTTGGGCAGTTCTGCTTGCTGCTGCCACTGAGAGTCACAGACACTGTCACAGACTCTAAGTGCTAACATGGAATAGATTATCCCCTTTGGAAGGGCCTGACAATGATCACGGCTCCTCCAACTGCCTGAGCACTTCAGGGCCGACCAAAAGTTAAAGCTGGTTATTAAGGGCACTTCTAAAACCTCCCAAACACTGGCAGGCTTGGGGTATGGACCACCTCTCCAGGAAGCCTGTTCCAGGGTCTGACCACCCTCTTCAGTAAAGAAATGCTTCCTCATGCCCAGTCTGACCCTCTCCCTCGCACAGCTTTGAGCCATTCCCACACATCCTCTCACTGGATCCTGCTGCCAAAAATTTCCCCCAAAATTTTTAAAAACTGATAATGCACTTATGAAGTACACATAGCAGATTCCTAACTAGCTATATAACATTCCACCTGGCTACTACAGAAGAGGGAATAAGTGTAATGTTTATTAAATTTAGTCAAAGAGAACAAATAACGAACAAGTAGATCTGCAATTAAATACAAGTTCACTTCCATTTTACATATTTGTGAGCACACTGAGAAATACCAGCTAACAGACTGGAATTCTTGCAGGTTTTCTGAATTATCTCAGTATTTTCAAATTTCAGTATCATTTCTGGAAGTAGGAAATGTTTCATAGACAAATAGGGAATCTGAGCTAAATTCATCATCACATTGTTATAAACGAGTTACACATTCAATATGCACTAAATCTTCTAGGTAAGCTAGGGATGAGTAAGTGCAGTAATTCTTATGAATAACAGAATTAGGAAAGCTCCAAGTGCTTGATAAAATGACAAACTGTAGTACACAGAGGAGTGAACAGAAAGTTAACTGGAACTGAACCTTGCTAGGTCTCAGAATAGAATAAAATATGCCACAGAAGAACTACCACAGAAAGTACTCTGTGCCAAAGCATTCAGCACTGCCACTGTTAAAACTAAAGAGAAAACACTGTTTTCTGTCCCTGGTACCATCCTGCCTGTGCACCTGAAGCCAGAACTGACACAGCCAAGGGCTGAAGCAGAACGACCAAGTCGGTCATTCCAATACGTTTTCAAACAGCACCTTTTAGCAAATGCAAGACAGATAATTCTGAAATTTGAAACACCTGAAACTCATGATTTTCTTTTTACCCCACAACTAAAAGCAGGGGATTATTTTCAAATTTACACTGCAAAACCAAAGAGGAGCATCCATGACACTCCAATGCTGTGCCACTTAAGCATTTATTCAAAGTCATACAACTAGAAAATGGTCCACTACAGCCAAATTGCTTCTTTTCAAAACACAGTGGTTTGAAGATAGTTGGCTGCTAGTAGGTTACAGAATTACACCTTTCATTTTATATCAGAGAGACTGCAAATACTCCACTTTGCTGTTTCTGTAACACATCAGAGCATTTGTGCCATTTCAGCTGAACTAATCTGGCACCCCCTTTACAGCAAAACTTTGCATGAGAGCTCTATGGTATAAAATGACCTCAGTTTGTGATGATTCTTTCATTTGATGGCCTCTGAAGATAATCCTGTCTCAAGTAGACTGGATTACCTTGGCAGTCTCATTTTCTCTTGTTATCAAAAGACAAAAAACAGGTTTTGAAGAGCAAAAACTGGAATGGATCCTCCAGGTCAAATAGATTCCACTGTATCTACAGAAGGAAAAAGGGGAAAAATAAAAAAAGAACAAATAAAAAAAAAACAAACCAAAACTTAATCAAACAGAAGAAAGCAAAGCAAACAAAAACCACCAGCAGCTGAGCCCACACTAGAGAACACTGGTAACGTTGGCTGGGCACTCTCAGGCTCCATCAGTGCCCACACCAAGGTGGGCACAGGGCAGTTCTGGAACTCACAGCAACTGCTCACACCCCCAAAGCCTGCTCCGAGGGTAAAGCCCTGAGCTTTTAAATGTTATAGTATCACTATTAGAGAATTAATTGGTCTTAGATGCTTTGGTAAGATCACAGCAGAACTTGAACATTTGTTTCCTCCTGGTTTGCATGAACCTCACATATTGTTTGAGCTGAAGGTTGAAACCAACTTATGCTTTTTAAAAACAGAATTTCTTCTGCTTTCCCCTCTCCACAGCTCGGTGACCAAGAACAACTACACATTTTGCAAAACCACCACCTAGAATTTGAAACTGGGCATCCAAAATTAGAGGAAGCTTGAGTATTTTGGCTTTTGTTTAATCCTGTCTGGAAAATGGAAAAAACCAGCACATAAACAAATTAGTCCTTGCCAAATCTAATGACTCCTATGAAAACAGCACCACACAAACTCACCTAACAGTGGGTTAACTCTGTACTCAAAGTCTCTTCAAATGATACATTTGAACCTCAATGTTTGATGTGGCAATTTTACTCCTAGGTGCTGTGTCAGTGTGCAACATCTCTTCTCCAGAAGTCCACAGCAAAGACATCACCTTTTCCTGTCCAGTACTTGATGAAAAGGAAATCAGATGGGAAAAGTGTCATGTTGCTAATCAAGCAGATGCATTCATACCCTGGACACACCACTCTGCCATGGGAATACAATTCCTCAGGTAGGAAAAACTGTATTAATACCATATTAAAGTAATGGAGTTAGATGCAAAATTAATTCCACTGAAAAAGCACCTCAGAGATTCTAAAGATGTATTAAAGTGCAGCAGCAGTTTGAAAAATATAAAACAACAGGAGGAGAAATTGATTTTTGGCTTTTTGGTAACTTTTGAAAGCAGAGAACAATGAGATTAGTTTCAGATCTCCCTTTTAATAGAACATTACCAGCCTTTTAGCTGAACCCAATCAGTTACCATTCCAGGGGAAGACAATCCAGGATTTACTCATCTTTAATGAATGTTCAGTAGTGAAGCACAGCAAAGCAGCTTCATGGATAAAAGAGCAACTCACTAAGTCTTAAGAGCATAATAAAATGTTTTCCTAGAGAATTAAAAAAAAATTGATACTATTTCACTTACACAAAAGAACAAAAACTCCAAGAATAATAAAGGTGCTTCAAAATATTTTCCCCTTTTGATATTTGATAGGTGGTTTTTTTGCCATGCTGAATATAAACACTGTAGACACACCTGACTGAATATTCAGTTATATATCAACAGAAGATAAAATTATTTAATTAAAAATCACAAAAAGGAAAGGTTTCCAGCACTTCTGTTTGTTTTTTTGGCATAATATTCCAAAATTAGCCTTTTTTTCCTATATGAAAAAATCACCATCTATTTAAGGATTAAATATAAGCCTCAAATTAATGGCAAATCAGGAAGGCTTAACTGCTTCAGAAATTATAATATTTGGTCTAAACATTGGCCCTCAGATGCAGCAAGCAAGGACAAAGTTCTGGAAAGCAATTGAAAGATCTCACTCTCGTTCTGAAAGGTGAATTAGGCAGTAATAAGCTGCCATAAAACTTTCACGAGGTTCACTGGGCAATTTCCAGAGGGAAGCCAAGGTAATATCCTTAGTAGAACAGTGCAGTAAAATGGAGCAGCCCAAGGAAAAGGAGTTCTTTTATAATGCTACTACTCCATCTGTAATCTTAAATATTAGCAAGGCTAATGCACCTTTTTCCTGCTGAAAACCAAGACTGACACTCAGCTCATCACCAAGGATTTATGTTCTCAAGTGGCTCAGTGACAGTACTTTTCTTCTTGCAGAGAAACTTCTCATTCACCTCTGGAATAAGCCCAGAGCCCCCAGCTGAAGCCTAGGGAATGTCTCTAATCCAGGCACTGCCCCTGGGCCTGGAGGGACCAGCTCGCTCCTCCAGAGGCTCTGCTTCCCTGGGAGAGGAGGAACATGTCCTGCTCAGGACAGGCAGCTCTACTGGGAAGGCAATAACAAGAACCCAGCTGAGCACCAATAAATTCATACCCACTTCCCCATGTCATTACAAGCTTCATGTAACAACTCTGCTCTATCATCCAAAACTTCCACAGAACATAAGAAATTAGCATTTTACAAGAATTGTTTGCGCAGAACAAGCAACATTTTCCCATCCCTCTCTAAATGAGCTATGTTTCCATGTGGAATTCGGGCACACAGGCCAACCCCTCAGCATTTTCCATGGCAATCCCCACACACTCAGCAGGCTGCCCCAGGGGCCCCTCCCAGCCTGGCTAAGCCGCTTTGTCTTCCAGTGGCTTGAGAAGCAACCTGATTCAAGCCAGAAGCACATCAGATCCTAATTTCAGCTGGCATCCTGCAAGACTTTGCTAAGTCATTTGACCTCTTCATGCCTCACAGCACGGCTTGAAAGCTCCTTGGAAAGCCACCGTTTGCACGGAAATCAGATGCCTCACAAACAGACTTTCCAGGGTAGGTATGTGTGCCCATTAAGACTCAATTCCTTGAGAGGCCATACCTGCTGGGAATGGGCTGTGGAAGCTCTAAAACCAAGGTGCAGGATTTCACATTTTACCACAGTCATCTAAAGAAACCCCTCTGGCTGAACAGATTTATTAGTTCCAATGAAATGAATTATGATTACATAATTTTTGCACATTACCTATTACATATGTAAAATACCTTCAGAATTTTCAATCAAAACTATATCCTTGCCATCACACAATACAAATCCTGTTAGTCAACAGGTTATGCTCTCAAAATCCTTGTTTGGGATTTTGAGGTTTTGGGCATGTTACATTTTTCTCAGGAGACAGACATTTTTGCAGTCCCATGACACTGCAGTCTCTCTGTATACACCAGTGGAAGTCCTCTTAAGGCAATTCCAGAAATGTGCACCTCTTTGACCATTAGAGAGAACACATCCAGCAAAGAGGGAGAGAAAGATGTAAAAACTGTATTAAGGGGAATAAATTGTGACCATTATAAGTTTTATTGCATATAAAAGTTCTTAAGCTACATGGAAAGTGAGTTGACAGAGAAATAAGGCAGTCTACTAGGAATCAAGGATGAAGTTAGTAAAGGCCAAATCAAATTGGGCTCAACTGCTGTGTGCCCTTTTGCAATGGATAATAATAGTCTTGGTGGTATGTGGGAACCCACACTTAACATTTCCTGCTAAAAGGCTTCCCACAATTCATAGAAACAAAGGAGACAGGCAGTTTAATGATCTTTATTGGAGCAGAATGTGTAGCAGAAACCCTCTTCCCAGATGGAGTAGAAACAGGGTGGGTATATGCCCCCTTTAGCTGGAACATGCATCAAATCTGACCTATAGAAGCAACTGAGGTCCAGTATAGAAACATAACTATAGGAAGGAAAAAACCTAAAACAAACAAAACCAGTCAACCAAACAAAACACCAAAAAATCCACTACTCAGAAAACAAGATACAAAATAGTCATCAATGCAAAGATACCAAGAGTTGAGCACCTGAATAGCTTTATGGCTTGGCTTTTACATTCCTGACTACCTATAGCCAAACTGCCTGTCCCAGGGGCACTGTCACTGCCACCTGACTGTGCTGCAGGGTGAGATCAGCACAGACACTGAGTTTGTTAATCAAAAGCTGGCAAAGCAGGCAGCTCTGCACAGCACAGATTCCTCAGCTTCAGCCTGCCCAGAGCAATGCTATCTGGAAAATCAAGATAGTCATGCTTAATCAAATACATAAATGCACTTTAAGTATACAGCCACCTTGTAATCTAACCTAGGCAGATTTAAGAAAACCAATCACAAAAAAACATAAAACCCCCTGACAATACACTGAACAAAACAGAATGCATCAGCTTCCAATAAAAGACACCTCCCAGCTCCTACTGGCAGAACTATCTGCAGCAGATGTTATCTCGCTCATTAGAAAAGAAGCAAATCAGACAGAAATTCCTATGGCATCCCAGTTATTTTTAAAATATTTTTATTTTTAGCACAGGACTTCCAGCTTATTGGAGGAGGTCAGGAATTATACTATCTCTGACAAGGTAGTTACTGTTTCCTCCCCACCTTAGTTCTAATTTTCAGCTGAAGAATTTGGGCTAAATTTATTATAACTATGCCCACTAGAGAATTCTCTCCTCTGACTCATGAGAGATGCCTGCACTCATTCCACTCTTCTTGCAAACATAAGTCCAAAAATAGACCAAAATACACTCCATGGATTTGAGACTTTTGCCCCAGGAGTCTCATGCCATGCTGATGAAATCAATGGGAAATTCACCACTAACTTCAAACAAATCTAAGATCAAGCACAAAATTATCTCCTAACATTTCATACTCATATAAAACCTTGTAGAAGATCTGAAATTGTTTTACCACCTTTAATAAATTAAGCCCTACATAATTATTGTGAACTTGGACATATCCCATATGAGCAAGCAGAAGGATTTTAGAAGTTGTTTTCAAAAGCAGCTACTAAATCAGTACCTGATTGTGCACAACACCATTGTAACAACATGAACTTCATTTTTAAGAGCACTACAAGACAGTTGTCACAAAGTGGTTTCCAAAAGACCAGGCCCAAATTTTCTATACTGTGGCCTCTATAACTATATATGTCAACCTAGAAGAAAAATCAATAGTCACACTTGGAAATGCAATTGTTTTCAACTTCACCAAGTCATGCCCAAAAATATTTATGGCAGATGTCGGTCACAGCAGTTACTGTGTTCTCTGTAGAGTTCATTTTTCCTTCTGCTACAATGGAATTTTTTTTACTGTTTATTCTGCATTATAGCACAGTCAGGACTGCCTGGTTTTATGGGGTTTCTCTTCCCCTGAGGAAAGACACTCTGTTCTTGAACCGACCTTCATGGCACTGTGATGATTTGGGGTCTTTCTGCACATTCTCATGCTAAAAAGGTTCAGTCCATCATCTCATGAAATAACATTTGACCCCCACTTCTATAAGCCTTAAACAGAACATTTAATAGCAGCTATTATCCATCATACATCATATGTTTTACATCATATCTTTAATTACCTATTGTCCCCAGTAATCCAGTGAAACAGTCATGGTCATTTACAGACTCAAGATAGGAGCTTGGTAAAGTAGACCATGATCCAATTCCTTCAGCAGAGATAAAAGCTTTGCACCTCATCTCTACAGCACTTGCTTCACTTAATCACTTGGACTAGACAAGAATTAAGGTAGAAATCGTAGTTGCAGTGTAAGAAATGATCCACCACCAAGCTGAGCCAATTGCCAAGGAGAGATTTACTAACAAGGTTCCAAACTCTGAGGACGAATGTTAGAGACCATGACATGTGGCACTGGGCTACACACAGCAAAAAACACATCAAAAATGTTTGCAGGGATTTATCCAATTGCTGCTTGCTCCCAGATTACTTTTCCATAGCTCCATGACAGGCTGTTCCTGTTCAGAGCACAGTGAAGAGACCTGCATGTCACTGATGCCCGTGGTGCCAATATCAAATTTGGTGCTTAAATTTTTGTCCAACACTTTGCAATGCTTAGAAGGCTTCAGTCAAATCCTTTCAGAGCACCTTCAGGAATAAATCTCTACCTCTTGAACCCTGAAAATACAAGGCATCTGGCAATAAAAAGAGCAAGGAGAGCCCCAAAAGACCCAGAACCATCAGGGGCTGCTTGTGCAGAGGGACTCAGACACTGGGCCCTGAGCAGTGGGAGCAGCACATCTCAGCAGAGCTGCAGGGCAGAGGGGCCTTGGCAAACAGGGCAATGGGCTGACGAGCATCACGCCCTTCAGCAGAGCCAAATGCAAAATGCTGAACTTGGACACAACCCCAGGTACTGCCACAGCTTGGGGATGGGCTGGTGAGGTACCAGCAGTGCAAAAAATACCCTGGGAGACCATTAGTTCAGCTATCAATGCTTAAATACACACAAACCCCAAAATGCTTTCTCTGTAAAACATCATATTCTTTTTTTCTTTAATGAAGCAGCATCATGTCTAGCAGATGGTGAGTGGGTGGCCAGGTTATTGTGTGAAGCAAAGGTTTCGAAGCAAACAAGATTTTGCTGGTGATAAATAACTATCACCTAAAGTTGGTGAATTCCCACAGGAATTATTGTTTCATGTAGAATTAATGGGAGGGCACAGCTCTTTGCTTACCTTTAGGAATTTCTCATATACAGCTCCTGGACAATGGTGCCAACAAGACAAGAAATATCCTGCCTCAGAAAAGTGAAGCAGGCTCTCCTTTTGATGAAACCATGTGTGCTGTTTGCACTGATAACACAGCTTGGCAGTCTTCCTTTGCCATCTCTCAGTTAAGACAATACCAGAACAAGAGGTTTAACCTCAACTACACAAAGCTCTTCCATCTTTCAAACACACAAAACTCCAATGCACAAGCAGCCTGTTTGGAGGGGGCAGCAAGCTCCCACCCCAGGGATTGAATTCCTTCAGCAGAGTCACAGACACTCCCTGGAGTGACCTGCAACCTCTCCAAGACAAAGCCTGGGAACATCTTAAAGCTGGAATCTCCAGAGGAGAAAAAACAGGCTGTGGGGGAGAAACCAAAAACCCCAAAACAATCATTCAACTGTAATATTTTTGTTTACCACCTCAGGAAGAATTACTCTAACCATCACATAAATCTTAGTTTCAAACAAGATATAATGAACCACTGTAGGAATTAATAGGAAATCACGGTGCACATGCATATTTGGAATCTTCCATCTGTTGTACAGAGGGGAAAGAGAAGGATGGTATTCCAGTCTGTGCAGAGGAGTGCATACTCTAGTGGCCAGAGCTTGAACAACTATTATCTGATCATCTGAAATAAAAAAACATTACCATATCTGGATAAATGGACAAAAATTCAATATCACAATCTTAAATTAGGCCACGTGCATCAGAATAACATCTGAATATTATTAAACAGAGCTAAAGTGCAGAGAGTTAACTTATTTCATCTCAAGAAATCATCATGTCCACTAGAGCTACAAGACACAGATATCATCTACTAGAAATAAACCTGCATAATTTAGCAGCTATATATTTTGAGGGTATCCCTTCCTATGCCATTTTATGCAACTACAGCATCAAAGTAACAGTTCTGGATTCATATACCACAATGGAAAGACAGGAAGAACAGCAGAATCAAGTTTCAAATAAACAGAGGCAGAGTGAAGCAGCTCAGGATGTCTGTTCACTGAGATGTCTGGGTTCATCAGAGCAGGAAGTACAATCAGCTTTCACTCCCAGAGATGTCCAAAATGCCCCAGTGCAAGAAGAACTGGGGCACTGAAGACTCAGGAAAAATAACAGTGAACTGCACACTAAGGCAGGAGGTGAGAGCACTAGACTTAGGTTAAAGTGGTTTTGCTGCAGGGTTGGAAGAAGCATGTGTTTAGTCTGTAGGCAGGAACATCACTTTCCTGTTCTGTAGAGTCTTTTATCCTTATATGGATAGGGAACACAAGAAATACTGAAAGACCTGGCCTTTCTGCCTTTTGTTCAGAGCTAATCCTAGACCTCTGCTTTGGATCAGCTTGTCTGAGCTTACACAGACAGACCACAGCACTAGTCCAAATTGCTTTCTGTTTAAACTTAAGCACATTAGAGATTCTGCACTTTACAGCTGCCAGCAATTAATATCATGGCAAAAAATTTAAGACCTATTAATTGGCTATCTTTTTTTTTGCAGTTGTATGTAGCAACAAGAAGTCTCAACCCAACTACAATTCATGTTAATGTGAGTTAGCTGAATGAAGCACTGCTGATGAAATTTCGAGGTACTTACCAGAGGAGAAGCAAACTTCTATTTTTGTAAAATGCATTTTGTTCAAATGATCCCTGCCAGGTTCTGTAACATTTTAGGTCATTTGCCAGCAGGGAGTACAGGTTTGGGGGAAACAGCAGTCCTGTGGCCAGGAAGGTCTGTCCCTGGGTAAATCAGTAAGAATTGGAAAAAACCCCACTTTACAAGAATCTTCAGCTATTTTCTCTATTTATTTGCACGTATAAAAAGCTATAAAACGTCTGCAAGACCACAGTAAGGGCTGATGGGTGTGGAAAAGATGAGCTGTGTTTTGTGATGGAGATTCTCTCTCTGTGCAGCACAGAATACAAAGCTGGGACAGTGGGCCTGGATGTGGCAGTCCTGGTTGCAGCTCCAGGACTGGAGACACATCCTCCTCCCCGTGCAACTCAACACATCCCTCAGTAAACTGGACACTCTCCTGATTCCTCCTCTTGGTACATCATATCTCCAGTTAGGAGCCCGTGTCAGGGGGATCCTAAACCTTCTGTGATCTACCACAGCACACACACACCTTCCTGGTTTACAAGGTTCCCTTCAGTTAGTTGTCATCTCTTCAGAGCAGATAAAGCATGACAAGTTATCACCACCTGCCTACTGGGCAGTACCAACCAGTCCATACAGTGTGTCCTTACTGACTTGGCTGCACTTGCATGCTAAACTTTCTATCTGCAGTGTCAACCTGGGATATGAATTTCAGGTCTACTGAATAATGGGATCTGTGGGATATATCCTCAAAATAGCTCTTGCATTGATTTCTCAGCAGAGCAAATATCTTGCAGTTCCAGAAAGTCCCAGCAGATAAGAAGGCAGCTCCCCACCTCTCCCAGCACTAAACTTTGAGAATAACATAAAAATTCATTACTGCAAGTTTCCACTGATTCTCTCACTCAAGAAGCAAAGCCTGAACCATGCACTGCAATCAGCCTTGCCCTTTCAGTTTTCCTGTAAAGATTTACTGGATTATTTTTTCATTCTGTCCTACTCCTGTCAATATCATTCCAGAATTCAGTAGAGGAGTGCATATGACATATCAAACTCTCTCTTTCCAGTTTGAGATTAGATGTCCTTAAAATCGTGTATTTTTTACTACTGGAAATATAGCGTGTTCCACTTGTGCCCCATGAAATGCTACATAAACACAGAGAAGATTGATGGAGATCCAGCACTAACAAAGTCTAAAAGAACAAATAAATCATCTCTATATTTGGATGGAAATAAATTCCTGGGAAAGGAAACTTGGACTGTCATTCCTGATGAGCTCAGGTATCTTATATTCCAGTGTTATTCCCTTAACAAATAAACATTTTTTTAGCACACTTAACCACACATCAGGGTAATAACCTCATGTCAAGCTTTTCTGAGTAGGGAATTCAAGCATTCTTCAACTCAGAAGAATGCTTTTGCCTCTCTCATTTCCTATTTGGAAGGATTGTGCCTGCAACACCAACTTTCCATTAATTTCAAAGGCTCAAGATATCTTAAGGCTTCTCACTACCTCAAATAGTAGGTTCAGAGAATCCCATGGACTTAAAACTCAAAAAAATTAATATTACAGCATTGACTATCAGCTGAACTCTGAAAAAGAGCAATATAGTGCAATATAAACTAACCCAGGTAAACTGATACAATTCCAGACTGTTTACCAGTATTTGTGCAAGTTGAAATAGCTAAGCTTAATAACTACATTCCTCTGAACTTAGTTACCTACAGGGTCTTTGGTTTCACATTTTTCCACACTCAGCTGGCAAAAATCTCTCCCCCATTTACCAAGTGAAAGCTAAGCCTGAAGCCCTTCAGCTCACTTTCTGCCATATGTTTCAGCTTCACAAGTTTGCTCTGCTATTTGCAGAGTTTGGGCTCGCTATTCTTAGCATTTCTGCCTGATGAAAAGCTTGTTTTCTGGCGAGTTGCAGCAGAGAGATCACAAAAGCTCCAAGCCTCAGATCCCGAGCTCTGCAGCACACACTGCTCTGATGGCTTTTAGCTTTGTACAGCTCCAAAGCCCAGCTCAGGCTGGGAGTGCACACGCTGGGCTGACCTAGGGCTGCCCATATGCACTGAAACGAGCTTTCTTCTCCCTGGCAACAATAAATAATCTAATGAAAAAGATACTGCATCTTATAAACAGATTGTTATTCCTTTGCAGAATTCCCCAAGGGCCAGCAAACTTTGACCCAGCAGACTGACATCTCCAGGCATATCAGATTTAAAAATAAAATACCCAGCACCTCTATCAAAATATCTATCACTTGCTTACACAAACCACATGCCACCTCAGCTGTTTCAGAGTACTTTGAACCTAAAGTCCATCCAAATAAGAGTGTAGATGTTCTGAGGTGGCAAGTGGCAGGGTGACAAGGGGCAAGTTTAAATAAGGCCACACTGTGGTTGCCAACAGGAAAACAGAATGAATTTGTACATTTTAAAGTGGACTCAGCTGCTTTAATTGATCCTTCAAAGGGGTCAGTTGCTCACGGTTTCTGTGTGTAGAAGGGGCCATCGAATGAAGCTGCATGCAAGCTAAAATCACCAAATGAAGAGGAGACCAGGAATTTAGGAACAGAGCCGAGAACCTCTGCCCCTCCCATACCTCAGAGAGGTCTGACACCTTCCTGTTATATGGCATTATGTCCCCTTTAAAACAAAATCGCACAGAACTGCAGAGTTCCCTTCTCACATGACAAATTCAGCTCTGAAATTCTGTCCTCCATAGTACCCAGCTCTAACTGATCACAGGTTTCCCTCCTCTCCTCCCTCCTGCTATTGAAAATACGTTTCAGACTAATTTCCCTACAAAGGTATTGGCTGTAGAATTAAAAGCAATTGAAACTTTTCATCCCAAATTACAAGTACTGGAGACATTTCTAAACAACCTGGGAAAACAGTACTTTTGGCATAAAAAAGAGGCTGCTCGCATTTCACTTCAGATTACTGTTTGCAACTTCGGGTTCATTTTACAGCTCACTTCACCAACGTGCTCTGCAGTTGCCAAATACACCCATCCAATTGTTACTCTATAGAATGACAAATCCAGCTGTACACACAAGGACCCAGGTGTCAAGACATATTTAGAAGGGTAGCAACTATTGGAATTGATGGAGTCGCACACTTAAATACTGCAACGAAACTGGGGTCAAATTTTAGACACGAATTAAAACAATGCAGAAGCTAAAACCACTCAAGAGGAAAGTTTTCCATGGCCTTGGTTCCACTGTCACAGCACTGTGACCCTTTGGATGTTGTCAGTGCTTGAGAATGTCAGGATAAGACTCATTACAGAGCAAGCTGCATGAAATCCAGTGACCTCTGACACCGAGTGGATCAGACTAGACAATCTGATTATGTCTTCTGTGAACCTCCTAAGGGAGATGGATTAGATCCCCCAACGAAAAAGACTTGGCAGGGCCCCCCACTGCTCTTAGAGCAGAGGTCTCGCCATCAGCGCTTCCAGACAGAAATCAAAGTCAACCCCTCAGTCACCTCCCTGAAAGTTGACAATATTGTTTTTTCTTGGTCAGTGAGGACCAGAAAGCAGCTCAAAATTTTTGTTCTTTATACTTCTGCTGTAATCATGGAGTGGAGAAGCTGGGAACTTGTGTTACTTGGAATTTGGACGTGAATCGGCAAAGGCAGGCTGTTCCACTTGGCAGAGTGCTCTTGAACTAGAGGGAAACTGCAAAGGGAGTGATTCTCAAAGCTCAGGCTATTGAGGTGTGTGCCCTAATTCTGCACAGCCAGGAACAAGATACATGCTCATAGTGCTTCTCAATGAATAGATGGTGCTAGTGATTCCTGGCTCTCCCATCATTAAGTTTTATCCATCAGAAGCACAAGTTCCTCTATGCAGCCCTATTTTTATTGTAAGCAATATAAAAGAGTTACTTGGCAAAGAGAAACGGTGGATTGACATTTGCTACATTTGGCAAATGACTACACAGATACAATTTCAAGTACAAACAAAGCAGAAAGATATGTCAGTGCATGAAAAGGGCCAAAGGACAATGAAGTAGGAAAGACACACAGAGCAGAAGCTGTGAATTGTGACAACCACTTCCTTTTGAAATACTTAGAAAAGAATTGCCTGCAATTTCTAGCATTCTCTAAAAATTAAAGCTCAGCAAAACAAACCCTGTATTTCTACAAGACAGAACAATTGTTCTTTTCCACATAGAACAGGAAAGGAAGCTGGTAGGGTCAGGCTACTTTGCAGCTACAAATCCAGCTCTGCACACACCAGTCACCTGCAGAGGACAGAGAATTTCCCACTGGGCAGAGGGCCTCAGCAAGAGCAATCTCTAGTACAGGCAGAGGAGAGAAACTGCTGCTACATGAAAATAAAGCTTACAGTGCTTCACAAGAAATCCACAATAAGGGGTGACTGCAGAGACAAAATTCTTACTACAGCCAGCTTTCAACAGCTTGTAACTGGGGATCCACCCAACAAACTGCTCCTGCAAGCAATCTGGGTGTGTTCCACCCCTTTCAGCAGAACAGTTCAGAGCTCACAGTTCACTTTGGCTGGAAACAACTTCAGTGAAGGCATTCAACAGTTTTACAGACAACACGTGATGCCAGTGTCCCTCAGACCTCATTTTAGCCTGCTTATGAGAACTGGTGGTCCAACAACCTACTTCTGCCCCCTGGGCAAGCCTAAGGTTGGGTATGCAGTTTACAGTGCAAACACTGCATTGCAGAGGGTGCAGTGCCACGTGTCTGCCCTGTGACCAACCTAAACGTGCACAAGTAGCCATTTGCTTTGGGGAGCAAAAGAGAAAAGGAAAAATTGTCCTAACCAGATGACTAAGGCAGCCTTGGCTGGCTGTGCCAGTGCTGGTACACCTTGTCAAATGCTGCCAGGTGCCAGCCACACTGATGGTCTAAGAGTCACCACAAGCCAGCCATTCTCAAGAAGCAGCTGTTCTGTTACCAGCAGCAGAATTTATCCCTACGAGCCCAGCTGCTCTCCAAAGCTCTTGCTTCATCAGCTCAGGCTGCATGGGAATACCAGCCCCAGCTGTTATGCCCACCTCCCAGCTCCAGGCCCACCAGGAATCAAACCAGGCCTCTGAACACAGAACAACAAAACTGCTCTGGCTTACTGCTGCTGGAAGTCTCCATCTCCCTGGCTTCTTGAGATTGTTCTAAGTGATGCTTTTACCCACCCCTGAGTGCTGAGCAGCCCTAGGGTACCCAGTGTTTAGACAGAGTGCCTGTGCTGTGTGCTGTGCTGCAAGCTGCCTGCACAAGGGTTGGCAGCCAGGCCCAATGGTCCACGTCCAAACCCAAGTTCAACTTACAGCTCAGAGTCTTTGCCCTTTACAGTATTTCCCTGCACTACTACGTGCCAAGAAAATGAGCAAGCAGTCGGAGAAAGGCAAGCAGAGGAGGCACTGATTACAAAAGTCTATTTCTGATATTCTTAATGTGGTTAGTGACATCATCCATCAGAGCCAGATGTTTGAGATTTAAGCTGAACCAATTAAAAGCCCGCTTTTTGCCCTGGGCAAATTTTGCTTTGTAGTGCATCTCATTAGTGTGCTTTCCTTTAATGGCTCATTTAGTTTTTGGTCTGAAAATTAGAAATTAAGCAAAAGTAAATTTAAGTGAACATTTTTGTACAGCCACTTGCTGGCACCTCAGAAATTAAGGGGCTTGAGAAAGGCAGGGAAAAAAGGGCTTTCTGTTTATCCACCTCACCACAAGGTTTTTGATGCTAAAATGTTTAGGTTCTAAATACTGAAAAGGGAATATTTATTTTCTTAAGAAATACTTCCATGAGAATTTAGCGGCCTGAGGTTGATAGATCTACCCTCAGTGGACAATTTTAATTGGCAATATCCCTTTAAAAACAAAGGGCCCTAGCTCCAAAGAGGTGCTTCAAATGAGAAAACAAATTTGGTTTTGAGAAGTTCAGATGCCTGGAACCTGACATTTTCAAAGCAGAAAGAGCTTTCCCCAAGAGAATAAGCTTCCAAAGAAATTGAAACAAAGGCCAACAGGGTTTGGGGAGGGAATCTCAAGAACTGAACAGAAAGCTTTCAAGGTGAGAGAATCAAGGCTTTAGACTTGAAAATAAGAGCATATATAAGGAAACTAAGTTTTTCTCTGAGAGGTTAATCACTCTTTAAACTGCAGATGCAGAAAATAATAAGGGTTTGTGTTATGCAATGAACCAGATTAAGCTTTTACCCTGCTGGCCTCATTACATATCAGACAGACACTCACAATTACATTCTAAATACTTCACTGTTTTAAGTTAATGACACAATCCAACATCCCAAAGATGCTCCATGGGATTTCTGTGTTTAATGCTGATCAACTTCTGATCAATCCATACATTGTCATTGCAGAAATATTTATCTCCTCAATAGTGTCAGTGATACAAGCAGCACCTTTAGAGGTGGGCACCAAACAATGACCCTCTTAAATACAAGTCACACAAGTTGTTCCACATCCCTTGGGCTATCCAGTAAATTCCATGATGCTATGGAAACCCAGCTCAGGGCTGACGCTCTGGAGGATCAATTAAAAACAAAACAGCTAATTACACAGAGAGCTGATGTTTTCAAATCTTCCTTAAATAAGTAAAATTATTGGAACTTCTCCTTATAGGAAGTCACACGGCAAGCAATGTTTTCACAGTGGTTCAAAGTTCTGGTGAACCTCTCCCAGAGGATGCTGCTCATTTGGGTGTGCATTACAACATTTTCAATCTGCATCAATTTATCCAAATTAGGAAGCTACTTGAAAGTGATCACTGCTATCAGCTCCCCTCCTCTGTCTCACAAATCTATCTTGGTAAAAAGCAATTACTCATTTCAGCAGAAAACTCCTTCAAAGACACATTCCTGCAGCTGGAACCCCACTTGCACAATTTCCCACCTCCTCAAAAAAGGCTCAAACACTTGTCAGATTGTAAGTCACACGGCAGAGCAGAAAAGATGAAATCAGGAGCCTTTCCCTGCTGACTATCTGTAACACAGGGGCATTGCAGGTACAGGAAGGGACTTGTTTACAAAGGCTTTTGCACAGAAGCAGTGCAGTATTGATGAAACATCCTCTCTCTCATCACATGCCCAGAGGCACAGTTTGCTTTGTCACAGGTTCCATAGCTGGGAGTTACTCGCAGGTTGCCCAAGGGTCCTCTCTGGGAAAATAACCCCCGAGCTGGCAGGAGGCTGCACAGCTTCCCTAAGGAGAGAGGCACAGGAGCAGCTGGGAATGATTCAGCTCCATCCTCAGCTTCTCTGCTGAGCACAGGAACTGATCTGCTCCAGAAAGTGTCTGGAGTTCAAGCCACACGTAGGCAGCAGGGCCACACTCTGCAGGGCTGTCCCAAAACCCGTCTGAAGCTGCAGAGGGCATTTCTATGCCCAGCCTGAGAAGGTGGGGAGGCACAGACTGTACTGAAATGAACAAAACAACTTTAGCTCACTTTTTGTCAAAATTTTCTCTGCTACGCTGAAAGCAAAATGAGACAAGTGAGTTTGCCAAGATTTTTTCCTTATTACATTTGTTTTAAAAACCCATAGTTTGATATCTAAATTGTTCGTATATTTGGACTGAACACAAAGAGTTCAAGGAAGAATTCAGTTCAAAACTTGGTCATCTTTTTTTTTATTTTCTAAATAAAACATTTTGGATACTTTCTCCAAAGCTGTTTATGCCTTAAAAATTAGAGGAAATGTTTTAAATGAAAATACTTCTTTAATGTCTGAATATTTTGGATTAACTAGAAAGGATTATCCACCAGTTTCATAGCCAAATAAGAACAACAAAAGACCCCCACTATTTCAATAGCTCTAAAGAATGTGAATTAGAAAGACAGATCGTGTACAGCACTTTATAATTTTTGGAAGCATGTTATGAGAAAAGCTGTAGGAGAGCTACCTACAAGGAAAGCCATAAATAGAACTGGCAACTTGTCCATCACCACAGCCACAGACTGGGAGGTTGTTTCACAGGTCCCTGTGAATAACACTGTGAACGCTCAGGTTTTGAGCAGAGGAAGCCACTGCCCTGAAGCAGCCTCAGAGGTACTTTCTGGACATTTTGTGCAACAAATTTTCCATCACAGAAAGGAAGTTTTGGGTTTGTTTTTTTTTTTTTTGGGGAGGGGTGTCCAAAAGCAGTAACCCATTTTGGTAATTTTCTAGCACTGACAGATTAATTCAAAAGGCTCAAAATAAATAAGTAATGAAAACAGAGTCTGAGAACTGATTCAGAAGGAGTCTTGTCGGTTTTGTGGTTTGGAAAAGTATTTCAGAGGTTTTGGGCAGAAAGCCCATTAACTGAAACATGCAAGTTAAATGCTGTAAATCCAGATCTTATGCTCAACACACAAATCCTCTTTAAAACAAACTGCTGTAACTGGAATAGTCTTTAGGTATAAGCAGCGTGTTCCCCAAAGGCTGTTGGATTTATTATGACTGTATCAGCTGCATAAGAAGATTCTGTCCCTACAACTTTTTGCCATCTGAAAGTTAGAAGCACGCCTCTACTCAAGGTAACAACCTGAGGACAAAAAATAAAATATTTAGGTCAAATTCTTCACAAGTTTGAATTCAATTCAGTGCTGTGTTTGCCTTTGCATTTACTCATTAAGTTCCCATGACCAGCAATGTGAGCTGTGGGGAGAGCACATCCCACTGGAGACTCATCCACTCCTGCATGAGCAGAGATGCCAGAGCACACGGGCGTGCAGGACAGCCCAGTCTGAGCCAGACCCCCAAATCTGCCCCTTGCAAAGTAATTCCATGGATGACAGCATGAACAGCAGCAGCAAACAGTGTGGCTGTGCCAGATGCAGGGGCAGGCCCCTGTGTTGTGGTGCCAAGCCAGAGCCACACAGCCCCTTGGCATTATTGGCCTCACATGTTTCAGTCCTCTCCCTGAATGTATTTGTTGCTAGTAATGCCACGTAACCTGGAAGGTTTCTTTCCAGCCTCCAGCAAGTTGCACAGAGAAGAAACAAATTAATGCCAGCAGCCAATAATCTGACTTTTATTTACACTGGTGAAAAATAGGGGTAAATTTTGAGTGTGGAACAAGTACAACTAAGAGCAGCATCACAACCCATGTCCCCAGTGCCCAAATCCTCCAGAGTAGTGCCATGTGTGGTGAATTGTTTGACATAATATTGAGTGAAGATAAGTTTACAGAAATAGCAGTACCCTGAAAAGGGTTTCTAATACCTGGCTTTTGAAAGTGCCTTTTTAGAGGGTTTTGGTCTGTATCTCGGAAATCTGCATTTACCCATGAAGCTATTTAAAACTCAAACAAGCCTTTAATCTTAATTCTATTGAACAGAAGGGAGGCAACAACTTCATGTTAGATCAAGGATATGGACCTATAAACAGTAAGCAGCTGAGTTTATTTTTTAGAAAGATCTCTTCTGTTTTCTGCTCACGGACTGCCCTAAAAACATATCCCTGCTCAATTCCCAGTCTGACTTCTAAAGCCAGCTACATTAAAGGTTCAGTTTTAGCTAATCAGGCAGACAGCACCACTGTCCCTGCAGCTCTTCTGACTCCTAATCAAAACCATTCCACAGTTCTTCATTTAGATACACAAGAAAAATATCACATTTCTACAAAACCACAGAGAGACCTCAGCAGCTGTTAGTTTCTAGATTAGTAAACTGTAATTGGAAGGTAGCTGCTGATCCCAACTCATTAGCAGAACCTCCACAAACACTGTGGATGGCTGCCTGCCATGCTCCTCAGTGCAAATGGACCAGCAAAGAAACACTTTCTGAAGACCAGAGATAACAGAGGTCACCAGCATTAGGATCAAGGTTCCAGATAACGTTCAAATTAGAGGCCTTCAGGTGCAATGAAGCCCAGCTGGCACACACTGGAGTGATAATCTAAACATAATCCACAACCTGCCAAACCAAAGACTGAATTAATTTTAACACTGAGAGGCTACATAAAAGACCAGAGATTACTGAACTCCTAATTACTGAATTTGATTACCCTGGAAACAGCGTAGTTATTCACTTCATCTTATCACCCTCAGCTCTGCTCTGGACAGACACAGGTTTGTTGAACTGGTGCTGTATCTCAAATTAAGCCTCTACAAGATTTGGCACGCAGCAGCAACCTTGGCTGAGAGGCTGAAAAACTGACAGCTAGATAACCTACCAGATCTTTCAGTTCTTCAGAATATCGAGTTCTCAGAACAGGCTGCCTCACAATGATGCTGCCATGCTTCCTGAGGCACTACATAACCAAAGAACAGCCGTGTCCTTACAGGGCTTTGGCTTCTTTATTACTAACTGCATCTAAAATGGAGAGTACTAAAAAAGAATAGGCAAAAGTAACAACTTAAATAAAAATCTAGGAAGATTCGTGTTTAACTAATATCAATTTTAGATTTATCATAACTAGTTTACCCAGGCCTAACACGCTAGGTTACTCTATTATAACACAGCTCAGTGTACTGACAGTGACATTCTCTACATCTCCAAATAAAAAGTCTGTTCATGCATTCCAGGAATTGAAAAGCAAACTACTTAAAAAAGAAATTATCAAAAAATACAATACAAGAATGTTTTGTTCATTTTTGTAAGTTAAATTGTTGCAAAAAACCTTGTTAATATATTTAAAATAAATCCCCATTTGATTCATGTCCTTTTTTACTTAGAACACAGAATCATGCACACGAAAATGTTTCATTAACACATTACAGTGATGCAATAATCTTCCTTCTTCCACCTGAAATTAAGGTGAAGCCACCCATTTAAAATTTCTCATTGTTTATTGAATCAAGCATTGCTGTTCTGCTCACACTTTCCTCTTTCAATAGAGCCTTTTTAAAACAAAAAATTTGCTCCCCAAAACACAACAACACACCATGATATGCCCAAGTCCTTTGGGCAACCACATCATCAGCCGACCTCCAGAATCCAATTCATTCTCCTCAAGGTTTGGTGGTAACATTTAACAGAATTTAGGAATTCTGCCTAAATTTTCTACCCAAATTTGCACTTTATTATCAACACATCTTCATTAGAAGCACAAGGTGAGCAACACTAAAATACTGTCTTACTACACCATTTTAACTCAATCTCTGTTCCTGCTGGTTTAAAGCACCTTCTTCACAGACAGTATGAAGCACTGTCACAAAAAGCACACTGAGGAGATGGGGGATGGAAAAGAAACTTTACAATCAGGTCCCAAGGATGACAAATCCTGTGTTCAAATGTAAGAGATTAGGATTCAAGGTAGAATCTTTGAAGTTCATTCAGTGCCATACAAATAGAGTTAAAGTTATTTAGGAGTTAGAAAGTCCTCCTCTCAAAAGTTTACCATCTTAAAAAAAAAGATAAAGGAGGTACAGTTTCTCAGAAATCTATAGTTATTCTTTCCATAAGCAAGGAATGTGAGCATGAAGGAACCAGGATTTGTTTGAGGTTATGAGAAGTTGTAGAATAGAGACAAGGAAACAAGTTGAGTCTTCTGAGACCTAACTCACAACTGAATTTTCAGAAAATATGTTGGCAATATACACAAATATTTAAAAATACTCTAGAGGACTCTTATGGGCTACTCCCTTCAAAAGAAAAAAACAAAATGAAGATGCTTCCTGCCATGCTCCCCCGCTTTTATTGTCCCACCCCATTTCATAAATCCTGAAATTATCCAATTTGAGCATTGCTCATTATTTAAAAAGAAAGAAAATTTTGGCACAGCAAGTGTTCTCACAAGCAATCTCACATATTTTCAGACTATCTCACAGTTTGTAAAGTCCCCAGGGCAAAAACATGGAAATAAAAAGCACTTTAAACAATCAAACAAACACAAATATGCCGTAAAATGAGCACGGCCTTTGCAATGATTATGCTTATAATTTCTTTTTAAAAAGCAAATACTATCACCAGATTCATCCTCTTATTTTGATAAAACACACTACAGCTCTGAACTGCCAGTCAAAAACTCACATCCCATCTCCAAATTCCACGTTGATCCCTTCAGCTTCACTTCCTGAGATTAAATGCCCTTCACAGCAACCACAAGCCCGAGATTCAAACATTTTACCCACCCCCCAGAGCAAGGGCAATCCTGCAGGGGGACCTGCTGGGCAGGCAATCCCCTCAGCCCAGCCCAGCTCCAGGTGGGACTGAGCAGAGGACATCGCTCCCCCTCCCCTACTGAAGCCTTGCCCTTTTCCTCTCTAAGGGCACATGCAGGTCTCAGGTTTCCCTGGAGATCAGGCCTAGTAAAATATAGCCAGTGTCCTACTCCAAGCCAGACCACCCTCTGGGTTCAAACCCTGCTCCTTTCTCTCTGGGGGTTCTGGTGGGCATCAAGCTGAACATGAGCCAGCAGTGGGCTCTTGGCACAAAGAGGGATTATGGGATCCTGGGCTGCACCAGGCAGAGCATCAAGATCAGGCCAAGGGAGCTGATCCTTCCCCTCTACTCAGTGCTGGAGTGCTGGGTCTGGCTGTGGGCCCCACAGTGCAGCAGGGACATGGACATACTGCAGGGAGCCCAACAAAGGGCATTAACATGATTAAAGGACTGGAGCACATCACATATGTGGAAAGGCTGAGAAAGCTGGGACTGTCCCACTTGGAGAAGGGAAGCCTCGAGGAGTTCTTACCCACACATACCAATACCTGAACAGGAGTGTTGAGAAGATGGTGCCATGCTCTTTTCAGTGGTGCCCAGTGAAAGGACAAGAGTCAACAGGCACAAACTGAAACACAGAAGGTGTTGAACATAAGGAAATCCTTTGTTATCATGAGGGTGACTGGCACAGGTTGCCCATGGAGTTCATGGAGTCCCCACTATTGGAGGTATTCAAAAGCCATCTGGACACGGTTTTGGGCAGCCAGCTCTAAGTGGCCCTGCTTCAGCCCCCCTGCTGAAGATGACCTCTAGATGTCCCTTACAGCCTCCACCACTTTGTGACATATCTCAGTATCCTTGCTCATTCCAAAGCTGAAAAAAGGAAACCACACCCTCAGACACTTCAGGAAAAAACTGTGGTGCCTGATGCCTGAGAGCCACTGCAGGTATTCATAATGTTGCTGAGCACAACAAAAGGTTATGTGGGTGCAACAAGCCCACTGCTGCTGTCCTACAGGCTCAAGGTCTCACCCACACAAGTGCTATCAGGAACAGTAAAAGATCCCTTGCACCACCAAGCTGGGCAGTAGCAAGCTGAAATCTAGTTAGACTCGAGACATGCACCTGAGTGCAATATGGGAAGCAGCTCACTGCCTAAGGCTGCTGTAATGAGCCAGGAGTATCAGAACTGGAAAGAGAATCAGCCAGGCTGCAGAAAAACGTTCTTTCAGGCTCCTCTGACCTATGGAAGAAATCACCTTTCCCACTCGAGGCAACTTCCTCGCAATCATATGGAACTTAGAGAGAGCAATGCCCTTTACCACAGGACTTTACAAATATCAAGTGTCAAAATGCTTAAAATTATATATTCCAGAAACAGTGTAAGGTATAAGAAGCCAAATTTTCCATTGTCTTGAAACCAAGTAAAAATGGAAGTATCTGAAAAACTTTGTATGTGAACATACATTGAAAACTGAGCCCACTAAGGACTGTAAAACAGCAACGATTAGTCTGAAGTACACATGGTTTGTACCGAATACTCATTTTGTCCCCATTTGTCATGCAATCCTTCATGTAGCTGCTGGCAGCAACACATCAGAGTTCTTACTGAACAGGAGCAAATTCCTCTTCAGACCTGAGCAAGACAAAGTCAACAGGCCAGCAAACTAAATGGAGGTCACAAAGAAACACTTCCCTCCACACACACACACTGTCCCTAACCACTGGGCAAGAAGAGATTTAAAAATGCAAATTAGATCTCCAGATAGAAACAAATCATTACAAGTAGAAAACCTTTCAGCCCAGTACTTTAACTTCAAAATGACATATAGTTTAATGTTGGCACTATAAAACCTCAGCGCTGTTTTTAACTTGCCATTCTGCTCTCCCCTCAGATTTACTGCAGTGGAATTGAACCAGGGTTATAAAGAGCATGAGTAGTTAAAAGAAATTCTATTTGATCCTGGAAATAGTTTCAGAATGGACAATTAAATCCATTTTTCCAGCAACTTAGATAGTCTCAGCAGTCAGTGTTGTAATTTGTTGTAAAGCCTACCACACATGAAATATCGTGGCTATCAGCTTCTGGCTTTTTAATGGTGTGATGCCAACCACAAGAGCTCTTTAATAAAGCAAAGCATAAAAAGACCAGAAAAAGAACATTTTTCATCTTCATTTTTCAAATCTGAAAAATCCTCAGACTCTCAAGATGAAAGGCACCATGAAGAGGACTTTTATATTAATTGTCCATGATATGCAATTCAAACATTCCTACAGATTTGCTAATCTCAGAGTGATATTAATATAATAATGATTTAGGACAACCAGGAAAACTGAATATGGATCAAACAAGACTTTCAAGAAGTCTTCTTCTGTGGCCTGGGCAGGGGGATGGGACAGAAACATCTGACACTTGTTTGGTTTTTTCAAATCTGGATGGAGCATTTTGTTCCTCCCAGACATAACCTCTGCTCTCCTAACGAGGGGTTCTGCTCCTCTCCCTGCATCCTTTCTCTCACCTGGATTGAATGAAGACATACTGTGGATTTCTGCAAAGTATCAAGTGAAGGCAGCTCCCAATTTAACACATACTATAACACTACAAAATCGGAAGAAGAATTCCAGAAGGGAAACACAGCTTAGTGCATGAGGAAGATTCATTCTTATACACACACACACATATACAGAATCACAGAATCATTTAGGTTGGAAGACCTTTAAGATCATCAAGTCCAATCATTCCCCCAGCACTGCCAAGCCCACCATTAAACCATGTCCCCGAGTGCCACATCCACGTGTCTTTTAAACCCCTCCAGGGATGGGGACTCCACCACTGCCTCGGGAAGCCTGTGCCAGTGCTTCTTTCCATGAAGAAATTTTTTCTAATATCCAATCTAAACCTACCCTGGTGTGATTTGAGGCTGTTTCCTCTTGTCCTATCCCTTGTTCCTTGGGAGAAGAGGCTGACCCTCACCTCACTACAACCTCCTGCCAGGTAGTCGTAGAGAGCAATAAGGTCTCCCCTCAACTCCCTTTCCTCCACGCTAAACAACCATCCTCAGTACACAGGTCATGCTGACAGCAGTGTAGTTCCCTAGATCCTTCTTCTGACCCTTCTTGTAGATGGGGATCACAATTTCTCACCTCCAGTTGACTGGGTCCTCCCCAGTGAGCCAGGAGTGTTGGTCAATGATGGACAGAGCTCAGTGAGCACTTCTGCCAGCTCCCTCAGCACCTTGGCTGGATGTCAGCCAGCCCCACACACCTGTGTGTGTCTAAGTGGTGAAGAAAGTCACTGAGCATTCCCCCTTGGATTATGGAGCTTCGTTCTGCTCCCTGTCCCTGTTCTTGCAGCTCAGGGGGCTGCATACCTGGATAAAAATTGGTATTACTATTAAAGGCTGAGGCAAAGGCTTTAAGTACTTCAGCTGTTTCCTCACTCTTTGTCAGTATATTTTTCTCTGCATCCAATAAAGAACAGAGATTCTCTTTAGCCCTCCTTTTGCTGCTAATGTATTTACTTTTTACTGTCTCATGGCACCAGCCAGACTGAGTTCCTGTTGGACTTTGGCCAAACTACATAGTACATATATATGTGTGTGTGCATAATACTGCAGAGGCAGAATGAACCCACATTCTTCCTCTTCCATTCTTCCAAGCCTGAAACTCTTAGCAGCAACAGATGAAGAAGGTGAACAGGAGAGAACATAAGAGGCAATGCCAGACAGAATTAGTGTGAACAGCCATGCCATGTGTTGGTGTCACACTGGAGGGTCACACTAAGTCTACAGACTCCAAAGACATTTGAGGTCAACTGTAGGGGAAAAGGTTTTAATTGTAACTGGCAAGCTGTTTTAATCAGGCCTATCTGAGCAGATACTGCCTTAGAAATATTTACTAGATACACTCCAGAACTCATGTAATTAACAAAATTGAGTAAGATTTTTGTAACAATTTAATTTTAGAAACACTCCAACTCACACCAGATTAGCAGATCAGAGTCTGTCCTTTCACAACTGACACATTCAGCAACTTGTTTAGTGCCTTGTCTGACACACAGGATTTCTGACAGCACACAGCCTTTCCTCTTCTCTTGTGCTTTCCAGCTGAAAGAGGGATCATACAGAAGCCACTCAGCTGAATTTTACCCAGAGCTGTCCTACCAAGCTCCCTCTGCTCACTGATGGAAAATACCATCACATGCTGGTATTTTCCAGCTGGGCTTGAAGGTTACCTGTTGTCAAGCACTGCAATAGTCAGGTATGACACTGAAAACTGTAACCTCTGCAGGATGGCAAGAAATAAAACAAAACACAGCTGTCATTTTCAGAGCTTCAGTTCTCCACCCCACCTTTAGTTCAGGAGTTTAAATTCTTTTAAGTGAAGCGTCTTGGACTGCCCTAGAGCTGCTTCTGAATCTTAGCTGATGTCTGGATGGGGTCCACTACTCAAAGGGCACATTATCAATTCCTGATGTCCAGAAAGAGAACTGTGCCTGAAATTTTCAATCTCCATCTCAGGACCAAAAACACAGTCAGGAGCATCCTGAGGGAAAAAATATTACATAGCAGTCCCCATGTATGAACTCAAAGCTCTGACTGCTTGATGTCTCTCACTATGTATTACAGAATCTAAATTTATCAGTAAAAGCCATAACCTTTGGCTAAAGAAAATTTAAGGATCAAAAGAGCAAAGGAAAGGGATGATAAATTCAGTGGGATCTTCTGTATAACATCAGACAGGAATTTTGCTCTACACCTCCTGCAGCCAGTGGGCTGCCTGAAAATGAGGTTTTCAGTGCAAATATTACAGCCACAAGATTAACTCTTAAAAATGTGCTTAGTTTCAACTTGTCCACCTTCAGTACTCAGCAGAGGTCTGTGCTGTTCAGAAAGGCAGCACAGCCATAACACTTCTCCAGGTGAAATCCATGTACACACACCAGTCATGCCCCTGCTTACACTCATGCACAGCACAAACCCAGAGGTGCTGGTGTCTGCCTGTGTCCACAGTATGTAAAAAGCTGCCACCAATTCCCTGAAATATTAGAGCAGATGACAGCACCAGTCAATTTGAAAGCTTTAAGTGCCCAAGCACTGGTATCCAGCTACCATGCTCATTCCTTACCACTCCTCTCTTGATGACTGTTCCATTATTCAAGGGTCAAAGGCTCCGATTTAACCCGACAGAGAACAGAATGAAACCTATCTGCAGAAAATGTAAGTGGTAAAACTAATTCACTGTCCTATTGCAGAATACTGGAACATTTATTTTTAAAACTGCACTGATTCAAAACCTTTAATTTACTGTGACATACAAATGCCAGGATCTACTCAGCCTTAGATTCTCGTGTTCTACAGACCACACAAATACTGGCCAGAGCATTAAAAAATGTAGGCAAACACCAAGACAAGGAGGAATCAAGGAATGAGAGAAACTACAGCAGCCAGTCTGACACTTATCAAAGCAGACTGTAAGGCAAAGCACTGTCAACAGAATTTTTCAGGCATTGAGGCAAAGTGTTTCAAGGTCAGAAATCAGAAAGTGGCTCAACCAAGCTGCATTTGAACGACTTACTAGAAAAACAACTTTACAGAAAATTTGCAAGGAATAATTTGGTGGAGTATGTTGTCTTGCTGCAAGTTGCAGCAATGACTATGTGTCTTGAGTACTGGTCACACTGGGGAAGCTGAGATGAGGTTTTATTAATTTATGCACTGAGTCATTGCAAGATTCTGCCACGCAGAATATTTGGTCTTGACAATCCCCTCCTAATCCCATGTGCCAAAAAATGTTTGTCGAAGGCTGAGTTTGTTCTGTAAGTACTAAAACACTGGCTGCCTTGTTGTGCACAATAGAAATACACACTTACACTGTGAACACAACAGTGTTTCCAGCAATTGTGCCTCATCTTACTAGACAGAGCAGAAAATGCTTAAACAGTCCTTCACTTGCTGCTTCAGTGTGTTTCACAACTGAATTCCCCTTCCTCCCACTTCACAGTCACTGCTCATTTTCTTTCTAAGCTGATCACGCTAATGATATTTAAAAGTCATATCACATTTGTGTGGGTTTGAAACTGGACAAAGACTCTCTCATACCTACTTTAAGAACATTTTATTTCTCTTGTCTTTGTAGCATGTGTTAGGAGTGTGATAAAGTGGATCTCTATCAGCACTTTCCTCAGTATTCAGATGAGATCATTTTGACAAGCGAGGCAGAGGCAGAACTTCAAGAAGAGATCATTAAAAATGATGCAGTTGAATGCCAAGGAAATCCATTCTAAACAGGTCTCATCGTCACACAGGCTGTGGACCATCATGAGCAAGTCTTCACTATATACATTACCAGTTTTCATTTTAATAGCCTAGATGTTGACTGTCCCTTTGCTCATCCTTTCCTCCCAAAGTGTTCTATTTTTCAACAAATCTTACCTTATTCTAGAATTCGGCCCATCTCTGATCTCAAGCCATCATTATGAGGAAGGTTATCAAGATAATTAGAGGGACAGGGCACCTCTCCTGTGAGGAAAGGCTGAGAGATTTGGGATTGTTCAGGCTGGAGAAGAGAAGGCTTCGGGGTGACCTAACTGGGGCTTTCTAGTACCTGAAGGGAGCCTGCAAGAAAGATGGAGACTATTTACAAGCACATGGAGTGATGGGACAATAGGGAATGGCTTCAACCTGAATGAGAGATGATTAGATGAGATATCTGGAATAAATTCTCCACTGTGAGGGTGGTGAGGCCCAGGTTGTCTAGAGGATGCTGTGGATGCCCCATCCTTGGAAGAGTTGGACGGAGCTCTGAGTAACCTGTTTTAGTGGAATTTGTCCTTGTCCATGGCAGAGGGGCGGAATAAGATGATCTTTAAGGTCCCTTCAAAGCCAAACCCCTCAATCATTCTATGATTACTTTTATTGAGATCAGCAATCTGAACCACATTAGACTGACAGTCCTGGAGAATCAGCCTAATACACCATTGTTAAGGTGCATGATAAACAAAGAGTCACTGCAGTCAGGTTTAGCCTCAGCTATATTCTGAAACCTTCTGGGATAGGTTCTCTATAAGCCTTCTCTTCAATGAGTTCTCAGAAACCCTTGGAAACACAGTAAACAGAGTAAAAGTAAAGTAAAAGGCAGATAGTGTGCACTCTATAGCATCAGCCCAGTTTGTGCATGTGTTAAATATATATTGAAATCCAAACCTCTGGGAAAATGATGTTATTCAGTAAGGCACTTGCACACACACATGCCAAGGAGCACTGCATCCAGCAGACATCCTGTGCTGGCACCACAGCTGAAGTGTGAGGTTATCCTGGATGATGGGGAAAATGTATAATGTGAGAAAGTTTAATACTGTCAGGTACAGCAGGGACCAGGACAGAGATTACACATTCAGCCTTACCTTTGTCGCTTCCCCAGTGCTTTTGACAACCCTTAAAATAGCTGTCTTTGGTGAAAAGTATAAGCCTTCACCTCTGCAAAAAAAAAAAACAAAAAACCTGACATTTTATTACTGATGTCCTTTTCCACAAGAGGTGGAAGAATGTCACGGTAGATCTAAATACATTCTGCATGTGACTACGTCTGTGCAACTGTACATTTAATGATTTAAAGAACAATTTTCAGCAAAACTACATCTCAACTATTCCATTTTCCTTTATAAGGAAAGAACTGCAAACCATGTGCCTGCCCCCACAGATACTACAATATCTGGTAACAGATACTGCACATAGAACAGAACTTGCAGAAAACACTTTCAAATCACTTAGAAATATAAATGCCATACCCTTTGTCTTATTTTGTAGTGGTATGATTGTGTCAGAGCACATAAATTCCTTTCCAATTTATTTATTTACTAGTGCCTTTGCAGATTTTAATTTTGTTGACACCTGCACCTAAAAATGATAAAATCACACCCATTCTACCTCTCCCACGAGCTTATTCTAATGCATATGAGGGCAATTACTTCTTGACAACTCTCTGATGAATTACTGTGCTCTTTGCTAAGCTTGTCACATTGATCACTGGCCAGCAATACAATTAATAAAGTATTGCTGTCCACACAGCACATTAATAACTAACCTGAACTAGAGGTGGCAAGTCTGATAGATCCAGTATGTTTTAATCTTTCATACCCTGCCACCTTGGGAGATTAAAGGAAATCTCCAAGACAGTCTCCACATGCCAGCACTGGGTTCCACAACATCCCAGCCAGGGTTACCAACCTGAGACCTGATATCACATTAATGAAATGCAGTTGGACACTTTAAACTTCATTTCCAAATGTTGCACTGCCTTGTGGTCAAAACATTATTTATTTATTTATTTCTCCTTCCTATTTATATTTCTGAAAGGTAGAACTGATTAAAATCGTCAGTTCAACCAGAATTCATTAGAAAATAATGGTCATAAATTCAGTGCACTCTGAAGCGTTGCTTAATAATTCCATAACATTTAGAATGGAAACAATCAATCTAGGAAAGGTCCTACCTCTTTAATACAAAAACAAGGATGAATTAAAGCTCAGTCATGAGCAGTAAGTCTGGAGCTTTCTCACAACATTTTAGAGTAATTTTAATTGGTGCTTTTAGAGTTGTCCTAACAAGTAGGCTTTAGGCAGAATATTTTTGGATTTCTAGGATATACGTTCTTTTAGTCAAGTTCTCAGAAGAGAGAAAGTTCATTTGGTATAAAAGTGTTTTCAAAAACACCAGCAAATTGCTCTGTCATCCTTGGAAATATCTCTGCTTCCACTCTGCATTATGAGAAAATTTCAATTGCATGTCAGGCCTTGGACCAACACCCAAAATATCCACATGGCATGAAAAAGGGATCCCTATCTCTGCCAGAGCCCAGCAGGTGGAAGGGCACTGATTCACAGGCTTCCAGGCAACAAGTAGCAGGTTGTCCCACCACTGGGACTGTTCATCTTCAAGAGGCACTTCAAATCTTCTGCACTTTATTTCCAACTTTAGAGATTTTGTAATACCAACACCTGGCACAGATCTGTTCTTATGCACACATGAGGATATTTATAACTCATGAGTCAGTAAAAGAATTACCAAAGACCACACACACACACTGAAAAAAACCCCCAACTCACCAGTGAGATTCAGAATATCCAATGAATCCACTTAGTTGAAATTCCTTAATTGCTTTGCTAATAGGTAAAAAAAACCCAAACCATCCTAATATGAGAACTTCAATTCCAGAAAAGATATGTAGCCACCTAAAGACTACAGAAAACCCAAATATTAGAAAATGTTTCCTTTCCCAAAAGAATATACCAAGTATCTGGAACTGTTTGATAGAAATTAGACAAACCTAACATTGCTGAACATCATTCAACATGGACTGAGGACTGTTACCAATATATTTGCTCAGTACTTTAAAGGTGCATTTTTCAAAGCTGAAGAAAAAAAACAAAAACAAACAAAAGAACTTAGTGCAGTGACAAAGAGAATTTACAAGCACAAGGTGATCTCAGACCTCTAAGTGATGACTACAATCCAAATATTACAATTTCATGATCAAAAGGATTAGTTTGTCCAAACATAGAAACAGCATCATGATGGGACAAAAATTAAGGGCACGAGGAGTAACTAAGATATATAAAGTGCTACTCTGGAATAGTCACAGCCCATCAGAAACACTCAGAGGGAACCCATCAAGAGTGTATCAATGCCTGCAACAACGTGCCCAGCACCAGGTTCAAAGCTGTTCGTGGTAAGACAGTTACAGCAAGAAAGCTGGGGAGGGGAAGCTGAGGCCAAAGAGGCCACGATTTATTTCAGCATTATGAGTAATAAGTCTCTGCCACAAGTTACCACCTGAAGACTCTTGTTTACCTGCCTTCAGGTCAAGAGTGGTATGTGCCTGTCACACTCCAGCTGGTCACAGTGCAGACCCCACGCGATGTCCTGCGACACCAAGGCAGGATCCTCACGTGCACTGAGGTGGTTCTGCACCAGCAACCCCTAGCAGTGCACCTCCAGTAAATTAGGACCCAAAGAGGGCATCAAAGGAGGTGCAATTAAACCCCCTGTAACATCTCACTAAGGCAACCACAACCCTTCCCCAGGCAGAGGTTCCCCCTGCCCGGCCCTGCACCGTCCGGCGCAGCCCAGGCGCTGCTCAGACCTCCAAACAGCTCCCAGGTGGGGCTGACCTGCCTTGTCCTGTGTCACAGATATTCTCTTGCTACTCTCCCTTTTTGAGTGGGCTGCCTGACATCTCTCTCCATGAAACCATTCCAACTGTCAAGTGTTTCCTAAGCACCAGGACTGTTCAGCACACCAGCTCAGGCAAGGACCAGATCCCCCCTGAGCTCTCTGTTCCAGCTGATAAGCACAGTCCCACTGAAACACCTGTTCCTCCTCAGGCTGTCAAGGTACAGAAAGCCTTAGGATAAAGCTTCCCAGGCAACCTGAAGTGCTGCAGTCCTGTCCCAAGGTTATGGCTGACAGCAGCCTGCTCGGCTGTGGAGAGAGATTTGCTGTCTATTAGCTTATCTCATTGTGAGCTAAGCCCAGCTCATGGTCCAGGAATGGATTATACCCACAGGCAGTTTGCTAAGGATGTTCTCAGCCTTCCAAAACCCTCCAGTCTTCAATACTTTGCTTCACAGTGCCGAGAATGGACGCTGTGCCATCAGGCTGTCTTGCTATAGTATTTTTAATTATGCTTTATTTTGCCTTTGGTTTCAAGGGCATGTTTAACACCCTTAAGCTAACACAATGGGATATCTTATTTGTCTGTTTACATTACATTAGAATAAAAGTGACATAGCAGAGGCAATGTGGATTTTGGAAGCTTCTTCTCATTCTGTTTTAATAGAAAAGTTTAATAAGGGAATCTTGACTTTCAGTAATGAAATGAAAGTCTATCAAAGTGGCATAATATACTGGCAGTGGATTGAATCACAGTTTGCACTTAATTACAAAGATGGCATTGATAAGATTACCATGCAAATTAGTTATCTTTTTCCTATGTATTTAAGGATTGCAGAACCAAAAGACATTTGTATTGTAAATTGTAAATGAAAATATAGCAGCACCCAGCCATAACACCAGTTAAAATCATCTGTTAGGAGTGTGCCTTAAAAGCATTTTCCTTATAATGGACCACTTTACCAACTTAGTGTACCAATTCAGCTGCAGAGATTCATGCATGTAGAAATTTTGCATGCAAACTCTTCTGGAGAAAATAATATGCATGTTAAATGTCACTAGAAAGGATTATCATGGGAAACAAACTTAGATGGCCCACTGAGGATGGATAGATAGGAGCTGGCAGAAGGAATAACCAAACTGACAATCCTCTAAGATGGCAGAAGCCTCAGAAAAAAGGACAGCATTAAATTCCAGACATTCCTATCAGGTGTTCAGAGCACAGGCAGTATAAGGGCAGCAGGAACTGGGGAGATAGCTCAGTGCCAAATGCTGGTGTTCAGAAAGAGGAGTCTGTTGGTGCAAACCATTTATCCATTGGCCTGGAAGTCTTGCCATCAAATTAGAAATGGCTAAGTCCCATATCCAGTTTTATACAACCTGTTCTCCTTATTTGGCTAATTTTTTTTCCAAGGGAAGAGAAAGAAAATCTGACTCCAGGAGCTATACAGGAAAAGCAACATTTACAAACTTTTCCAAGGAGGCAGTTAAAACAATCTCTTTCCAAATGCATTTGTTCTTTTGGTTTTCTGAAAGGGCTGTTGAAGGCAGTTGTCACAGCAGGAGAGTCACAAAACACTCTCTAGCAGTCACTCCTGCAACAGCCAGAGGAAGAATTTTTTCTGAGTGCAAACAGGTAGGATGCAGTGATGACAGGTGAACTAGAAGGTGATATTCTACTTTCTATCAACATGTGTGCTCTCTGCAAGGCCCAGCAGAAGTGGGTCCTATCAGCTCACGGGAGGGGGAGGGTGTTGTTGCACTGTCCCACTCAAGATTTTTTTTTATGTAGGGACACAATTTTTAATCAACAAAATGTGCTCAGAGAAACCCAAACCAACCCACTACTAGTGGGAAGGCACCGTCTTGAAAAGACTTTATGGGTATTGCAGAATGCTTGGGACAAACTTCAGTTAAAGCAGGCAATGAAGGAGTAGGAATATATGTTTTGAGTTTATCTAACTCTCCCTTGTAATCAGCTACCAGTTGTTTCAAATGGGAATACTCATAGAAACAGGATATTTGAGTAACAGAACCTTTGTCAAACATCCTCTGTCTGCAGGAAAGCAAGAGATCACAAGAACAACAACGATTCCCACCGAGCCACTTGTCCTGATAATTCTGTGGCTTGAAACTCATGCCTGAGGCATCTCTAGGTCTGGGGTAGCTTAGAAAACATTAAGCATTCTGGTCCAGCATGTTTTCATGTCTGCTGCCATGTGCAAAGAACTGAGAGGCAGAAGGTGCCCCCTCTTTGGCTGAGACCTGCAGTCCCTACGGGTCCTGTTCACAGCAAGTATTAAAATGCAGAATAAAGCACAGCATCTTTACTGTCACAGGACTCTGATCTCCAGTAGCCAGACTAGTTCAATTTTGGCAGAGCTCAATGAGGCAGGACATGAGAGATGACTGGCATGACCAGAGATATTACCCACTCTAGCATGGAAGTGCCTGGATGAGGCTGGCACGAGAGCTGCATGTGGAAGGAAAGGATATTTTGGAAATAACATGCTTTTAATCACCAGCTGAAGTAAATTAAAAGGGGCTAGCCTTCTAAGATTCCTTCAAGTTATTTTTGGTGAGTAAATGCCCTCATAGGCAACAGGAATTCTTCCCTCTGGAAGAATTCCACTCTGTAGAGATTACTGGAAAGAGGTCTACAGGAATCTGTTTTAACTCTTATTCTGGGACACCCTGGTGATGTCCTGAACAGCCAGACACGTTATTCCAGCACCCAGAACATGAAAAGATGGGAGCAAGACCCAGGGTCAGTGAGGTATTCAATTAGGTAGATGCTGCCCAAAATCTTTGTCTCAGTGCCTTGGGAAGAGGGAGGCTGTGGGCAACATAAGGAACAGTTAACATTTCTGAAAGGAGAAGTGAAGTGTGGCAAGTGACTCAAAAGCAATAACATCAAGTGTTTGTGTCTCAGCCTGTGATGTGTACTATTCACTGAACCTCTGATAATGACTGGGGAATGAAGAAAACTAAACTAAGATGACACAAAAGCCTTAGTTTTCAAGAAAAAAGGGGCATGTGGTGGTTCAGGTACCTAAGAAAAGCACAGCCCCCCCATGATAAGAACTGGAATTGCCTACTCTGTCTTTCAAGTTTATCTCAGCATCAGTCAGAAGCAGTAAAATAAATGCTCTATATTTAGTGCTCATGACTCACTATAAATTGTGATAGTTTTGATTACATATGCTGCTCCCTGTCTTATAGAGTTGCCTTGAAAGTTGCCCCTACACAAAGATATCTCTGCAGGAACTCTCTCTTGGTTAAAGAGAAACTCCACGTGATCTCTTGTGGTGGTACCTTCCCCCCACAGCCCCTCTGGGCTGCTCTGTGATCTCAGGAGTTCCCTTCAGGCCTTGGCACCTGTGTAAGGAGCTGGGTGGTGGAGCATCCCGTGGCTGCACTGGGAACTCCTGCATTGCTGAGGTGGGAGCAGCACTGACTGTACTGGGGTCTCCTGTCGCCTGGCAAAGGTGGGGGATGAGAGTGGGAATAATCAGCCACCCCTGAGAGCCTTGGAATGTTCCTTACCAGAATTGTAGCTCAAGTGGAACGAGACCATTGTTACCTGAGCTTTGGAAATTCCAGTAATAACCAACCTGGACTGTGACGAGGGTGGAAATTCACTGTGACTGAAGCCAATCACCTGTGACCCCATAAACAGTGTCCTAAGTGAGGCTCTTTGAGCACTCCTGGACCACAGTGGGCTGTGACCAGCACCTCCCTCTGAGTGGGGACTCTCAGAGCTCCCAAACCCTCAAGTCTGCAATAATCAGAGGACCCTTGTTGAAAGCTGACAATGGAGCCTTGGCTGGTATCCCCAGTGCCCTTGGCTGATATCCCAGTGCCCAAGGCTCAACCCTCAGCCACTGAGAATTGCCCACACCCTAAAGTATTTCACTGAAGTCTAGGGGAATGTTTAACAGGTACCTTTCTACATATATACATATACACACGCAAATATATAAATATATATATATACACACACATATACACACACACACAAATATATACATATATATATATAGACAGAACTATCTTCAAGAGTGTACAGGTAAAAATCAGAGCAAAACTTTTTGGCTGTTTGGTAAAAAAACCCTAAAAGTAGATATAATATATATGTATTGTTTTGAACAACTCACCAGCTGCAGGCAGGCAACAGCAGACAATAGCTGATCCCAGTTCTTTGCTTGAGTCCTGAAAGTCAAAATGCAAAACAAATTACATAAAAAAAGAATCTGAAAAGAACTCTACAAGCTACTTTGATAGTCTGGGCAGCTATGCAAGCACACTGTTAGAGTGACAGGTTATATAAGTGTCTATATAAGTGTCCATATAAGTGCACAGTCTGCCCAAAACTTAGAACTCAGCAGCCAAATACAACAGTGAAAGGGTAGCATGTAGTTCATGAGCATGGATAATTATATCATTGAGTAGGATAATTACAGTAGAAAAAAACCACACAGGAAAATAAGGTGCATATACTAGGAAGCCTGCAACAGAAAAGCATCCACTTCACTCTGAGAGACTGATGTTTGCACAGGGTGCTCAAGCAGCACTGCTGCTCATCAGTGTGGGTCAGCAGCTGGGACAGCAGTGTCCTTCCTGCTGCACTTCAGCTCAATGGCAGCTGCTGGGGAAGGGCTGGACACTTCATCTGAGGAGATGCATGTGGAGAGGACTGCAAGGATGCTGATTGCACTGTAAGACAATGTCCTTGAAAAAGAAAAAAAATATCCCTTTAGTAAAGTGACAAACTAGGACTTAATATCCAGGGTTCTTGTAAATCACTGACTCATACTTTACCTAAAACCTTGCTCTTTGAGAAATTTTAGATCTTTACATTTTGGAAAGGACCATCTGCCAAGACAACAAAATCTAAGTGCTTAAATATGGAGTTACAGATCTCTTTCATTTGAGAAAACCCACCTAAGTATGAAATGAGTGAAACCAAAACACAGTGAGGAGTGAAGCAAGTCAGTCCCAGCTACTGATGGCCACACTATTAGTCACACAGTTAATGTCTATTTAGTCTTTGGAATAACTGGAATCACCTATGCCTGTCAGTGTGCCATGGTCCAGCAATCCCCAAACACTAACACCCAGCCAGAGTCACAGATTATTGCTGCTCAGCCCACATGTAGAGATAGCAAGGAAAGCCTGTGGCACGGGTGGAGCCTTTGTTCCTGACCCAAACAGAGCAAGGCCAGTGCCCAGGATCCACTATCAGTTGAGATATTTTTTTTCTATCACTATTTTTAACACTTGTTCCCCTTAAATACATTTACAGGCACCATTGAAAAGTCACTTCTTTGTTCCAAGGAAATGGAACACAGCAGCAGGAAGACATTATGCACTAACACACCAGGGCAAGCTGCATGCAAAGGAAACCTGCCAAAACTAGTTTTTCCTCCTTTTCTGCAAGGCAGCAGTTTTTTTCCTTAAGCTGTCTCACTTGAGGACTTATATGAGTATACAGTAAAGAAGCAAAAATCCATTTCATTTTCCCCACTTTCAGGCTGTCATCAGCTTTATTGCTGTGCCACCAAACCTCCTCTGATGCTGCTCTGTGAGCACACAACTGTGTCACACACTGAAGGCTGGCCAGGCACAGCATCCCAGCAGCATTTCCATGGCTTCCAGCCCTGCTGCTCTAACTGAGGAATGGAGACCTGACTGCAGCACCACAGAAGGCACTTTCCCTCTTCTTCCCGGGGCTGTAACCATCAGAATCCCCAAGTTTTACTTTGTGTCTCTTCCATATGTGGCTTTCCTCTCCAATTTATCATTCGCATCATAGGAGATGCCCCTAATCCAAATACCTCAAGTCAGGTAAGGTAACAATACAATGCAAATGCAAGTTGTCTTTATCTTCCCAGGGCCTCACAACGTGTAAAAAGTTTTTATAGCTCCAGATGCCTGCATTATTGAATTTAAAATAAAAGCAGCATTATTTCTAGTTCCAGTGGGCAACTGATGTGATTTATCCTCACAGAAAACCCCGTTTTTCAAAAAGAACATTTTCACTTCAGTCTTAAAAAAAAAAAAAACAAAACAAAACAAAGAACCACACAGATAAAAATCTGTTTTGAGGCCCTACAACATAAATTAAGTTAGCACAGCAGGGCTTTCACTGTAATAACTTAACTTGTCAGTTCACATCATTGACTGACATGAAGATTTCATGGGGCTTAACTGATCAATATAATAACTATTTGGATGGCTCCACAGGAATAGCCTAGTCTTAATTTGAGGTCAGTTCTTATTCTTTTTAAGTCTCATTAGCAGAAGCTAATGTAAATCCAAAGATGTGAGGACAAAAGCAAAAGCTTTCCATCAACAGCAAGGCCAGCAAAAGAATCCTATGTCCAGTTGAATTGTGTGCATCCCACTACAATCTCTTCCAGGTCTCTGGCATGGAACAAAAAGCCTATGTCACCACTGGCAATAAGGAGGGAGAGTGCTAGTTGCTAGGAACCATATTTTGTCTAGTTTCCAGTTGAAAATCAACCACGGGCGTATCAGAACAGATTTGCAGCCAGCACTGAAAGGCTTCATTCCATGAGTTCTGCAGAGAAGGCCAGTCTCCATTAGCTGAGATGCTGGAACAGCACACTTAAGGAACCGTTGCCCTTCACCTTCCATTTTCTCAAGCAATTCCCTGAATGCCTGTCCCAGCTTGTGACTTTGTAACAACATACTGCAGAGACACAAGACAATTTTGCATGAGCTGACTGCCACAGCAACACCAGCTTTGGCACTGAGTCACCACGAAACCCTCTGTCCAAGTCCAGACATCCCTGGAGTCCCAGCCTCACATGCTGACAGGCAGTGCAGCTTTAGGAAAACAGAGCTATGCAGGTTGGGAGAACTGGAGCCCACTGCCCACTACCAGCCTCAAAGTTGGCTTCAGAAGAGAGGTGGCTTTGCCCAAAATATGGCAGAGCCCCTCTGAGTCCTGATCTGTTTGTCCAGTGTGCAACGGATTGAAGAGTGTTGCTTTAGTCTTTCCTGTCTCCTTCCAAACAGCTACATTCCATCACTCCCAAAGGAAAGGAACTCCTGGGCCAAAATGTCCATGGGTTTACTGAACGACTGAGTAGAGTGGCAGCATGTGAACTCCCCTAAAATTAGTGAGGACACTGAAGCTGCCAGGTAATTAGTGAATATTCTTTTTCCTTAGCCAGTGTCAGAAGCACGACCAGCTGGAAAAACTTGGAGCTAGAACTTGTGGCCTACCACCTTCACCCACACCATGCAATCACCCCAAAATGGGGTCCAAAAGGAAACCAACACACTAACTAGCTGTGAATGCTGACCCACAGGAAAATCTTACTGTGTAGCCAGATGAAGTAGCACCAGATGCACCCAGGAATCAAGTTCAGGTGGGGTCATCAGCCTGTGGACAGATGCTTCTGCAGCAGAGTGAAAATGGAAGAAATATGCAAAGCACTTCTAACTGAAGAGCTCATTGAAGGCCAAGTCTGTAGGCTTAGCATCTGTAAAGAAAGAATTGAACTCTGTAAATTCAAAGACTAAATCCATTGTTGCCTCAAGAGCAAGGCAATGAAAAGCAATAGTGCATGGGAGTGACAATGACCTGTTAGAAACCCGAATGCCTTCAACAATCCTCCCATTCTCCCCACTTACTTCTTCTGTCATTCTGTGCGGTAAAAAACATCTGCCTCACAGCTGAGACATTCAATTCCTCAGAAAAAATGTCCTGAGCCTGATTAAAATACAGTTGAACAGGACAGAAAGATGACTTCCATAGCCTGTTATTCGGGTGCACAGAAAATATTAATGGATAGTTAAAAAAGTGGCTGAGCTTCAAAGGAAGAGAGACTCCTTAAAAATGTACCAGGGCATCAGCTGCAGCAAAATTCCCAAGGGAATTTTGTGACTATCATTGCATCCAAGCTCTTTATTTTCCAGTGCCCAAGACAGCATTTTAACAGGGAGGCCACAGAAACGTTACAAAAAAATCTTCTCTCATAATTCCATATGGAACAGAAGCATATTCAAGATATGCTTCAAGGTGCCTGCTTCCAATTTCAACTATGATAGACTGTTTACTCTGTCTCATCTGCTGCAGACCAACTGTCAACCTACAGAAAGATTGCTGAAGCCAGTTCTGAAATATCACTTTGCCCAGCTAAATCAAACACCATTTATTTTCTGAAGTGAGGCTGATAAAATCACTTTGATGATCAGAGTGGTTTGTGCTGTAAATGAGCATAGTTTCAGTCCATGCCCTTACAGATGTGCCTTCCCCCCAACAACAGGATTCCCAGCTCAAGGAGTGTGTCATTTTTCAGCCACACAAGAGCAGAGTGTACATCTTACAAGTGGTGCAGAAAGCACATTCCGAGGAAGCCAGATCTTCACAGCATTCTGAGTGGCACCACCTTCATTCAGGTGAAAATCAATACCTCGGTAATTAACTTTGGACTATCACCACATTCATACACACAGAAATGCTAATTCCTATTCTAAACTGTTTTCCTTATTAACACCATGTCTGCATCTGACCATCTATATCCTCTGTGTTTATCACCACGAAGTCCATCCTAGCCACTGCTTATCCACACTGTGCTCCCAGCCTCTGCTGATATCTGCACACAGACTCTTACTTTGATACAGTAGAGTTACAAAAAAATATTCCCCCCTGCCAAGTGTTGAGACACTTGTTCCAAATTTTGAACAAGGAGCACTAAACCCAGTGCCTCAGCTCTCCTCCTGTCAATTCACACAACACAGGTGCAATATGGACTGTCACTTAACCTGTTAGCAATGCCTGCAGTGAGAAAACTGCATAGAGACCTCATCTGGAATTTCTCATGATTAAGATGGAGAAAAAAGGCATGGAATAACCTCATATACCTGCACTTTTAAAGTGAAACAATTCTGTGATACACGGATTTCTAATCTTCCAGTATAAAGTGTTTAACAGCTAACAGAAACAGAAAGATCACTTGATTGCACTACTCAAAGCCATGGGTTTGTAAGGTATTTTGCTACCAACAAAAAAGGTTTCCCCGGGTAAATGGTGCTTCCCTCTGAAATCTATTTCCCCTAAACTGAACACTGCAGTTAGAAAAGAAATCAAAATGAGATATCTGGGAGGAGGTTTTAACTTCTAGATACACAATTTGAGACAGAACCATGCCTCCCCAGGTATAGGCACCTTTATAGAAACAAGAACAACCTTGACACGGCCAGTTCTCACTGGCTGACTTAGTTCACAAATTCCCCATCGTGGAAAGCCCCATCAGCAGATATCTGCTCTGATGGCTTTTGTAACAGGGAAAAAGGTTTGCTTTTTTACTAGAAATAACCCCTATCCATAGCTTTCACTCTGGTTTTTATTCTATCAACACTAAACAATGACTCAAAGGACACCTGTGCCTATGTGGAACAGCTCAATATGCCCGGTGAGCCCTCCCAAAACTACAGGACAACTCTGCTCTCCACACTGCTTGCACTTCCAGAGCTGTGTGACAGTGGGCAATCAAACCCAGCAGTGCAATCTTCCTTCTGGAGCACCTGAACCCCAGTCACTTCTTCTTCTTCAAGATACTGTTTGTCAGTACTGATGTGTCCTGCCTGATACTCCCAGGTTTTTTTCCCTACACATTCCTAGAGCACCACCAGCATGCATGGAAGGCCTCATTCATGCAGGTGTTAATGTTAGCCTATCACCACATAATGGTGCTGAGGCAGGGTTTTAGCATTAGTTTTATTCATCATCAATACTGTTTACATTAATTCCTTTTTGATAAACAATATATCTTTTGCAAGTTCCTATTCAGCACATTGCCCTTGAAGTCATAAAACAGAAGGAAACAAATCAATAGCATCTAATCTAAGTATGTCTCAGTTCTGTGCTTTTGGTTAAAGGAAAATTAACTAGTTTGCAGTCATCTAGTTGTAGATGGCATATCAAATATTGCTAAACAGAGTTTATCTTTCAATACAGGTAGTCCAGATCCAATAAAACACTTACAAATATGACAGTACAAAAAATAAAAAATCCGTTCATTAAGTTCTATGGTATAATTTGAAAATAAAGGAGTTCTGCAGATAATTACCAAATTTCCATATTTATAAGAAGATGGCACATATGGGGATAATAGCAAAAATGGAAGTACCGCTTTCCTATTAATATGGAAATTCAGAAATTATTGGAGTTATCTGGTATAAATCAACCTTCTCATTTTTTGCTGATGGAAACGCCATTTATGCACTACAATAAATTCCCAAACTACTAATGCAACTCCCCTTTTACTCTGATAAATCAGTGTAATGGTTGTCATGCTTATCCTCAAATTTGGCAGTCCTGCTCTTAGATTAAAATGGGTCAAACCAACACTTGGTGCAATACCACTACAGGGGTTTTTTTTGGAATTAGAGCAAAGAAGGATTTGCTCTCACAACCTTGTTAGTCTCACAACCTGCTTAGTTCAGCTGCCCCAAACAGATGCTTCCCAGCCACGGGGTAGCTGCATTATTCACTTACACTGACCAGAGCAGGCCATGTGATTCTGAGGCAGTATCTGATGCGCCTGCACTGTGGGAGTGACCCAAGGGAAACTGTCAACAACAAGAGATTTTTCAAGGATTTGTTTTCGTAACAAGAATTGCACATTGTTTGATATTCAAGGCAATGTTAGCCTATCCTCTTCCACAGAGGAGTGCAACAGTGGATGCCTTCTTCTGGAGCAGAAGAGCCATCTGTCCTTATCTAGAAACCAGCTGGTAGATGCTGAAATCACAGTTTGGCCCCCTAAAGACATTGTTCCTCTTTCCCAAAAGTTGTTTTACAATTCTGCAACACCTCTAGAAGATGTGGCAGTTGATATGAGATAATAGCTTATACCAGGACCTGACATGGATCTGCTCTCTCCTATGCCAAAATTCTATGTCACACAAAGGGTAATCACTGACACTTAGTGTTGTTCCCCCAGTTTCTCCATGTATCAAACTTGTCCTTTCTCAAATCAACATCAGAGCCTACCTGGGTTGGTTATTTGCTGTTTAAAATGAAGGTGGATTCTCAGGCTATTGACATTGTGCCTGTATTTAGCTCTTTATAAGGTGAACCACAGATAATGCAACTGAGAGCTCAGAAGTTGTCAGGCTTCAGAGTGGGGGTTCACATACCCAGAATAACCTGTCTCCCAAGATGATGCCACTTCAATCAAACGCTGGAAGATAATCCCACCAGGCCCTTTCAGGCAGCACCTGCTTGCTGCACAGCCTGTGAGGCAGTTGGCTGGAAGAGCATTCCACAGGCACGGCACTGTCAGAAGCAGCAGCAACCAAATGTGAGCAGTAACACCCTTCCCTGTTTTTCCATAGCACTAATTCACACATAAAAGGTGAAATGCTGAAGCTGCATCCAACAACATCAGCTTCACAAAACTGTCTCTACAGGGGACTTTTCCACCCAGAAAAAGTCAAATGAGAGACTGCTTCACTACTTAGCAGTAGGGTCCTGGTATGCACAAATGAGATGGTTCTTACCTGTACGAGGATAAATTTAACCTTCCCAAGGAGACACCCAGAAGAAAATTTGACTTTTATGCTGTGTGTTATAAGTTCTAAGTGCATCGCAAGATCTTTAGAGGGCCCTCAGTCTACCTGCTCAGAAGAAAAGCTCTTCCATCAGTGTTTCCTGCTCCTGCCAGACTCCACAGTCTCTACTGTGTAGCTCACACAGCACAGAGCAGGCAGCTGGGGCAGAGAGCCTGAGAGTGCTTTATACAGCATTGGGCAGATACATTCTCCCAACTAAACCAGTTCCACAGGCAAGGCTGCAAACAGCACCAAAGCCCAGTCAGCCACATGCTTGTCACCACTCCATACCTCGGGTCAGTAATCCCATCAGGGATACTCTTCCTTGTTGCTCTGGGTGGATTTTAACTGTGTGGTTTCAAGCTCAACCATTACCTTTTCCCAAAATCACTTCAAGTGCTTCTAAAGCAATGTTCACGTTTGAAGAATGGAAGATCCCGAAAAATCCCTCGTGCCCAGGTGAATGAGGAGCCAGGAGCCCTGCTGATACCTCCTGCCACTCTGCTGCTCTGCATTCTGAGCCACAGAGATCCCTCTGCCACCACCATCGTGGCCTCCCCTCCTTCCACAGCACCCTACACCCAAAGCACACGCCAGAGTTCAAAGGTCAAACAGAAAATATTGCAGAGTGATGACGTGAATAATTTGTTTCAGTAATTTAGCAGCATTGGTCTGTTGTGATTACTGCTACAAACTCCTTTTATATTTACAACTCTGATGCTTTTAACATCTGAATAATTTATATCCAGTGATCAGTGGTGCGTGTGTCAGAGAATCAGAAAAATTAGCTTCTCTAGTGCTCCCTGACTTTAAGAGAATAAATTTTCCTATCCAGTTACATTGTTTCTCTGGGGTTTACTTTTTGAATGAACAGAAACACCAGGCCAAGAGATTCTGAACAAGAGCAGCAAGATGATCTGCACTTGAGATGTATCAATACAGACACACCTGTAAGACATGCCAAGAGATTCCACCTTCTTACAAGAATCTAGAAAGTGCCAAGAAGATGGGAAGAACTGTCTTTTTCACCAACTCACACTGTGCTGTAATTTAAAACCCAAACACAACAATAAACAAAAAACCCCCGACCCAGACATTTCACTCTACAACGGGTTACACAATAAACTAAACAAAGAGAAGGAGCTGAGGAAGAAAAAAATTACACCTCGTGATACTCACTTTAACTGTATGCAGGTAACAGGAAGCCTGAAGGACGTTGAAGGAAGCCCTGTAACTTCAGAGACCCAGAATAAGAGGTGTTCTATGAATATTGAAGACAAACCAGCAGATAGATGGGAGATGGGTAGCGCTAAAAGTGAAATAAAGAAAAAAAAAGTAGAAAAAGTGGAAAGGAAAGTTTTATTAAAGGGCTTTAGAGCCTGGGGCAAACACCAAGGAACTTAGCCATTCCATGGGCTTACATCTTCCTACAAACCATCCTAAGCATGCCAAAAACTTCCAAGAAACAGCAATCAATAAGGCCAATACAGTTTACAGATAAGATAAATCAAAATTCCTGATTCTGGTAAACATGATCTACCAAAACAGGGGCTAATGTAATCAAGCTGCAATCACAGCAAGCAAGGCTGAGGGGACCTTTCCTTAAGAAATAGCAATATCTGGAATGACACTGACAATGATGCACTTGAGGGACTCATCCAAAATGTCTCTTCCAGTTCAGAGCTGCCATGTCAAGGCTTGCACCAAACAGCTCAAACACAGTGTGTGCAGTGTGTTACAATTCAGCTCCTACAAGATCAAGATAGGTACAGGGACAACCTGGCCTCCAGGAAACCCTTGCAGACACAGTACCTCAGACAAAGCAGAATTTTCCAAGATCCATCAAGGTGTTCAAAAAAGAAAACACAAAAAGTGATAAAAATTCCCAGGTCTGCTTCCCTGTCTAGGTGTGCAGAACACAAGCAGCACAAGGTTTATGGATCCTGCCTCAGGAAACCACCACCTCAGCAAAGAGGTTGCACAACATTCCCCAGTCCCAACCAAGTGACAGATGTGAGTCAGTGCTAATCCCCCCTTCCAGGAAAGGCAGAGACAGAGCTGCTCTGGCTGGGACCAGGCTTCACTCAAAGACAAGATGAAGCATAAAAACTGCTGCTGGACTTGACCTTCACAGCTCTTCTTTGAGTCTCTTCCTTCCTGGCAGGTTTAGGTCAAAGCTGAGTGGCAGGTTCTGAAGGCACTTTCCCAGTTAATGTGGATTGCTCTCACCCAGCAGTGCACACTGAAGAGGCCAACCTGGTTCCTATCAGCACAGTTTCTGGAGACTGAAAAGTTGGAGAAGGTGCTCTCAAAAATTCCTTACAAAGAGATATTAGAGGAGCATTAAGGTATGATCCTGTCACATGAGCAAAGCAGGAGAGTGTTATCATACGGAAAAAAGGGCAGATATTGAGATGCTTATGCTTTAACAGATGAAAACCGGAAAAAAAAAATATGCTGATCCCAAACAATCTCCAATATAGCAAATAGAAAAGCAAAATACATTATGTGTGGCCTAACAGCTGCAGTACTTTGAGCTGCCAAAGCCAAAACTTATAGAATATTCCTTTTGCTGATTGAAATCTGTAAGACACTTCAACATCTGTTAGAACAAGATGTTTGTTTACCACATTCCTCTACAAAATGGAATGATATTTCTTACCTAATGTACTGAAGAATTTTTAGATGAAAGAGGGATGTTTATGAGATCCATGCAGGATGTAATTGAAAGAATATTTCCGGATAAAGATACCATATGTTTTGTATTTCTATCAAACCTATAAATATCTCTGTAACAGTTTGGGGCCATAAATATCATGATTGGGAAGAGTTTTATGCATTTGCTTAAGGCTTTTATTACTTTCAATTATCAGTTTGCTAACAGCATCTCATTTTCCTCCCACTACATCGCAGTATTCCCAAGGATAAATTCTGAGCCGTCAATAAGGTCACTGGAATGTGCACAGAGCTGAGCAGTGCTGGGGCACAGGCAGCAATTCCTCCCCCACCCCAAAGGCCACGTGCTCTCTACAGTGTGTGACCTGCAGGATTTATTTGCTGCCTCGGTTGCAAGGTATGATGGGGAAAGCCTTAGAAATGCAAACCTCCAGGAAGTCCCAGCTGCACAGCAGAGCTGTGTAATGTGATTCTTCCTCACAGCACATTAGCAGGAATAGTGGAATGTAATGCACAGAAAGAAATCTAAGCTCCTAGAGAGACAGAAATTATGGTACCTTACAATTGACCACATAAGAAACTCTTATTGGCTTTATAAACAAAATAATAAAATAAGAAACATCAGTGCTTTCTAAATCCTACCATTGGAAGAATTTTTTCCTGGCTGAATGGGAGAAACTGCCAGTGTCTTAGGGGAGGTGCCATTGTCACTATATTTTTTCCCCCACTGTATTATGGTAGTACAAGAGTTCTGTTTGCCCTTGTTTCAAGAAAAACTAATTTACTATCAGTCTTGTTAAAATCTGATTTGTGCACTACTTTTCCATTCCCTCAGAAAGATATACTCCTAAGAAAAATGAACCTTTTCAGCCTCTGCTTATTGCTTTTTCAGCTTAACTTACACAATAGTTTTATTCCACTGACGTTTCATGTAGTTAAAAAATTGGAGAATGTCTCTGCACAATTAATACAAGCCTTGCAATCACATGTGCAATGTTCCGTGGTGCCAATAATGTCATTCAGATGCATGAACATTAAAACGGGGTTTCAAAGTTGAAGAATTCAACAATATGCATCCACCCCACACAGAAGCTATTGAAGGCAGCTGAAAGAGTGCACAGTTGTGTGCTTCTCTGAATTCTTTCTCATGCCACTGTCATTTGAAGGCTTTGAAGCCCTGCTGATCTCTCCATTTTGCACACAGATCACTACATGCCCCAGACCTTTACCAGGTGAAAGCCAAGAGCATTTTGTGGCACTTGCCCAGCTGGGAGCTTTGAGGGATATCAATAACTCCACCAGTCAGGAAGGCAATATGCTGTTCCCAAACAATTCCATAATCAGACTTTTACAACTTTCTTTAAGCTATAAAGATAAAAAAAAAAGGTAGGAAAAAATTATTTCTGGAATTGAAGCCCAAATTCAAATTCTTCAGCCAGATTCAATGGCAAGTGAGGAATTTAAATAGGATTCAGAGTTCAAGAATAAATTCTCTGAGCCTGTGGCCCACAGCACCAGTTTAAGTCTTCAGAAACTCAGTACTGAATATACAGGTTCATTTCCCAGAGAGTGCAAAACTATATGCTGCTTTTTTTTTCTTTTTACTTTTTCTAATAATGCATTTATTTTAGGTAATAGTATAGCAATATACCAGGGATAAAGAAATTTATACATGTGGGTGTTCCTGATACAACAGCTATTCAACAATTGTTACAGACAAACCCTACAACCACTGCTCAGACAAAACAGCAGCTTGTAAGTGGCTCTTAATTTCCTACTGCTCAAAGTACCTACTGATCATGAGGACACCATATTTTCACCTCACCAATTTAAGGAGATTTTTATCAAGTGTTTAGGTCCTATTGGAACAGAGCTCCCACCCAACCTGAGTTCTGCAGGGTGAAGATGTCAGTGCCAAGCAATAACCAGGATCCTAGTCCATCTTTCTAGAGTCCACAGGAGCCATCAAATCAGACAAATGCCATCAAATCAGACAAAAGACTGATTCAAAAAGGACTTCAAAGTCCCTCCAAGGGAGAAATAACATCTGGTTTAGGGCAGAATTCTTCTCACTGATTAGCAAGAGATTTACAGTTACTGCATAAAAAGCAGGAAAAACCCTTTGGAATAGTGTTTTTCCAGGACAGTCAAAGTTTCCTAGGGGGGGGGGGGGAAAAAACCTGACTAAACTGACCTAATGGCAGAATATTACAATTCAGCCAAGATCTCCCTGGGACACAGGGGCAGCTGACTCCCTGAGCCTTCTGACTCACAGCTTCCAAGGGATGAGAAAATCCACATGGCCTAGGAAACAGTGCCATTATCAGAGGAGTGTGAGGCAATTCCCACAGCCCTCACGTGAGCCAGGAGACCAAATCACAGTGATCTGTGGAAACCAGCACTTGGAGCACAGAGCCAAGGACAACAGCCATGCAAAGGGTGAGGGAGAGAGGCAAGAAGTGCAACTGGGCTGTGCTCTATCGTGTTAGCTGCAAACTGTTGTGCTACAGCCCAGATGGAGGCGTGTACAGGACTGACTTAATGGGAAAACTTCAAGGGACCAAAGTCAGCACAGATGGCTGGATGTGCACAGGTTAGAAAACAGGCTCTCCACAGACCTTGGGCTCCAATTATGCTGTTCCTCTCAGACTCTTTCCATAGCTGAAGACACTTCTGGAAATATCTGCAGCAGCAGTGAAGCAATGGGCTTTTCCCATTTTCTCACTGTTCACTTCCCGTGCCTACTGCACCAAAACCACCTGGAGACTATTTGCTCTCCCAGGACTGAATGACACCAACATGGATGCTCACAAAAGCCCTCCAAAATGAGGTGCTTCTGACATTTTCCCAGTGGCCTGGACCAAACTGCAGAGTTATGAACACCCCATGTTACAGCCCTGTTGCCTCACAAATGGATTTCAGGGCACTGGGAACCACCCACACCAGCTAGATACATTGTGGACATGTGTGCAGCAGCTGCCCTAGCTAAATATCACTCCACTCAACACTTCCCTGCACAAGCCTGTGCACAGGCTAAACCCAGCAGGATGTCTTCAGTTCACAGACAATTCTGGAGAGGAAACGAGTCCTGGACATCTACGGCCAGGCAGAGCTCACACAAAGGGCAAGTCTAAGGCAGCTTCGAGCCACTGGTCTGATTTCCTGTATTTTGGTCTCCCAGACACAATATTAAAGAACAGTTTTTATATTCTGACTTACATAAATCCCACCTCAAGGAATTAGTCTTTTGAAGTAGGCTGTTTCAGTGTAACATTTCAGGACACTTTCTCTCAATGTTAGATCTACTTCATGCTATTCATCTGCCATATTTTCTTCCAGTGTATTTTGAAAGCTTTTTTCCCCCATCAGTTGTGGTAAGTCCGTGCTTTAGGACATCTTGAGCTCTGGGACAGCACACAGTTGGCTTAGCCTGACTTTGTAGCAGTAGTGTTGTACTCAGAAGTCTAGAGCAGAACCAGGTAGGCTGAAGGTGAACTGCAGAGAACTCAAACAATCACTTCCAAAATGAAGGAGGAGGAGCCAGTGAGAAGGTTACAGATTACCTGTCAGATATGGACATCTGGACCTCAGAATAAGGAGTCTCAATACACAGCTGCCATTCAGAAAAGAGTGCTCCTGTGCTGTTTGCCAGGCTAATGGACAGAACTTTTTGCATGCCTTGTTTCAATAAGAGGATTGATTTTCTGAGAGTGCTTTGGTATCATGTGACTACAGTCTATTAGAATAGTTCCTCCTTCATTTTTACTGACTCCCTCACATCTGTCCTTAGACATAGCATTGGAGAGAAGCCAAAAAGGAAATAGGATTTCTAGATTTGCCAAATTATCATTTGATTAGCTTGGGTATGGAGGAAAACCACTAGTGTTGTTTTTCTTGCTTAAACTTGTTCCACAGTTGATACACAAAAACTTGCACACCCTTTAAAATAGGTTCAAAACTGCCTGCAAGAGAAGAATGGCTGTTTCCCAGACACATTCTTTGTGTTAAATCTGAAGGGCTCACATTTTCCAGAATATTATTTCTATTCACCACAGTGCAAGACTTGACACTGCAATGACTCAGTATTGCAATTGCCTTGGTGTGACATGCTCCAGCACCCATTATTACATTCTGATCTGTTATGCCAGGTTAAGAATCTGGAAGAAGCTTGTTCCTGTAAAAACAGCTGGATAAAGATTCAATCTAATGGCTATTTGCTGCAATTAGACTGGAGATGGAGTGGGTCTAGAAAATTTTGTGGCCTGAGACAGAAACATGGTCTTGAGAATTGTTTTGAATCAATGTTGCACAGCAGTTTGGGCTCCAACGTGCATGGCTTCAAAAATTTCTCCTTTAAGAACAGTATTTATGGAAGTTACAAAAGCACTACCCCAACAGCACAGTTTCCAAGTCCATCACTGATCCCCTTGCAAGAGTTTTGCAGAACTAATTTACTCCGATAAAGAGCTCGATGAAATAACTCCTAATAGGTTAAAAAACTTGAGCATAAAACTTAAAACATACTGAATTTAGAACATACTTTTCTATTTCTTTGCCTTCTGTCTGTGGATTGAGAAGCTTCATGAAAGCAGAGAAGATTTTTTAGTAGAGTTTATCTGCCTTCTAACCACCTCCTGGAATGGCCATCAGTTGTACACTACAGCACAGTAATTACACAGGGAGGACAGTGGCCAGCAGATGGTCAGGACCATAAAAGAACAAGCAGAAGTTCTATAACTGTTTGAAAAAAAATTGCTTTCTGTAATTACAGTGCTGTAAATAAAAAAGGAAGTTCATCTATTCCCATTTAAATCTGGGGCTCCTTATACAACCTTTTTTAGTGCAGTATAGTATTACTTTTTAATGGTCAATACCTCTCACTGCCTCTAGTGAAGACACTGTTCCAGAACTGCATATAAATTTAGGATGGCATATAAGAGGTACTACCCAACTCAGCTTCAGCTCTAAAAGTTTGGAATGACTGACAAGTGAAACTTGCCTTTGACCCATTTTTAACTAAGATTTTCTCAGCACCAAATGCTTTCACATAGGATGTCATTAGGCCTAGGAAGTTCATCACTACTTCATTTCAGAAAAGCTTAGCTAGAAGTGTTCTAATTAAGAAACCCTTCCAGAAGTCTAACTGCAAACATCCCAGAAACAGAAGGGCCTGACCCAGGATAGCAGGGGGCAGGAAAGCAGCCTGGTTCTGCTGTTCCCAGCTTCAGAAACATGACCCTGCTGTAGCTCTGTCCTTGTACAAACACACCCACCAAGGAACAGAGTCAGACTGTGCCAGTGGCAGCCACTCACCCTGCCCAGAAAGAGCAGGTTGCCAGTACAAGTAAAGGACTGAGCTGCTGCTGGGAACACTGTTGTACTGAAGCTTTTCTGCTCACCACACACACGTTTTTCACTTCTACAGAACATGTCATAGTCTCAAGAGCCTTACTAATGTCAGTGTCCCTTGAAGATTGCGATTCACTGTGGGAGAAATGATGGGACGAATGAGGACAAAATCTGAAATATAAAAGTTAGAGGAAAGACAAATGGAAGTTCCACCCTTAACTGAAGGGAAGATGACCCAGCACTGAGCAAGGAGATGAGGGAGGGTTTAATTGCCAGTCCTTACAATAGCTCTGAAGTCCTCTATGAAAGGCAGTAACGACACTGAGCTCTACCACATCATGTTCTTCACTTCCAAGGCCCAAATCTTGGAGAAATCCTAAGCAAACACTAGGAAGAAAGACTAATAGCAAATACATTCTAAAATGCATGTTTTACAGGTTTCAAATTGCATAAAAGCATTTTGCTAGAACGTTTTTACAGCTTATTAGGTGTTCAAGGCAAAAGCAAGAAATGGTTGTAAATTTAAGCACTGTTCTTACTTTGGAGAAGGAAACACACCTTCACGTGCCTGGAACCCAGAACCAACAGAAGAATATCTGTAAATATGGGGGGGGTTTCACATCATAATGCAAAACTCAGCACTTTAGGCCTAAAATTACCAATTGCCAAATCCTGGGAGAGGTGATAAGAGAAGCCATGCCTCAGACAACACTGTGTCTCATTCAACACTGTGAGTGGTCTTAAGGGACTCCCCTTGTTGCTGCTGAAAAAAAAACCATAATAGTGTCTCCTCAATAACTGGGGGTCACCAACAGTGGGGATTCAGCACTGACTCCTGAATGTGCAAGCTCAGGAGTTTTTGAGAAGGGGTCAGTGAGAAGTTTTAAATGATTGCTTGATAATCCCAGTCCCAGCTCCATCTATCCCCTGTATGTCACAGGGGAGCCGAGCCAGGCATGAGCACCACAGGGACTGAGGGAGCCGAGCACGGAGAGCTGAGGATGTTTGCCTTGCTTTGCAACACACCAATGGATCTCAAAGTGTTATTTCATCTATTGAGCAGCTGGCTGGGTGCAAAGGAGAATAAATTCTCTCTTTTCTTGGATGGCACTATACCTCCCACTTCAGTGATTCATTCCCCTCAGCCTTGAGAGAAGCAGCTTCTTTGCTGGCTCATAAACACATTTGTGAAGTATCTGGCAACACTGGTGATCTCTGCTCAGAATCCCTTCCCTTATCCTGCTTCCTCCTCAACTCAGACAGGCTCTTAGAAATATCAGTAGCCAACCATAAATATTCTTATTATTGTTTATGACTTTGTTGGGGAAAAAAAATTTTAAATCCTTAAAAGATTTGTGAAAAGGTCACACATTTAAACTGCATCTGTTGAAGAGCTTTCCATGTTCCTGCCAGGTAATATGGAAAGTCCAGGAATTCAGTGGTACAAATATGTCAGTGATGCCTGAGAAAAAACTCAGACACAAGATTTTCACCACAGATTACAGGAAAGTAGTACTATTTCTTGAAATTCAGATGCTAGACTGAAAGTGTTTCTTAATGGCATATTTACATGCTTGATGTTAAAATAAGAACTAACCCAAATGTCTGCATTTTTAATGAAAAAACATGATTGACCCAGTTTTTAATCAACAGTCTGGTTGAAATCTCCATGTTTTTCAAAAAACATTGTGCTTTCTGAAGCTGTTTAAATTTACATTCAACGTACTTGGTTATTTTTTCTCCCTTTTTTTGCAGTTTTCCTTTCCACTGTTTTCTTTTACTAGGAACTGGATGATATCATAAATGTAAAAAAAAAAAACAAACAACTAAACAAAATTTCAACGTGAAACTCACTGGATTTTGAAAAAAAATGGTTTATAACTACTTTTCTGAGTTAATTTAAAATGTTAAAATGCACACACACTATATATAGTAAAGAACGTATGGTTAAAGGTACTTCATTTTCATTGGTCAAACAGGGACCAGCAGAAAACAAGAAGATACTTCTCCTAGGAAAGCAATTTCAACAAGAGATTATAATTTCTGAGATAAAATATTTGCTAAGTATAGAGGTTTTTCCAAGTTCTTCAGGAGAAATGCCATGATTACAAAAAAAGGCACTCTCTAATGATAGATTATGTTGTGACCTTAGTGACTGTCAACGTTAAGATAACTGAGGTTTGCTTTCAAGTCAACATTCAGCCCACTGAAATGACAGGTTCTGTATATCCCTAATCAAACACAGCTCCTGCCCTGACCTTTGTGAGGTGTGAACGTTCTGCTTTCTGTTAATCAACCTGCTAATTATACTTAGTCCCAAACAGAAATGTTCAAGTACCACAAGACTGCTGTTCTAAGAGAAAAAAAAATCCAAATAGGCCCATGGAAGCCTGAATTAGTGGCATCTATAGTCAACCTTCACCTATAGAACACATGGACAGGCAGCAAAGCCAAACACTTCAGTATAAATATGTACTTTGTATATTTAATTGGTACAACTTTGGTGTTTTTCCCCTACATGCCCACGTCAGGAGATCAGGAACTGACTGCATGGCTGAGCACGAAGTGCAGCCCATATTGAGAGAGATGCTTCTTGCAGTCCCCTGATGAATGCCTTTCCAGAGAGGAAAATAGGGCACTGTTCCCTTCAAGCAGACTGTGTTTATAGTGCATGAAATTAAAGCACAGGCAAGCCACATCCCATCATTTACCAGCAGTCCTGGCTAACTGGAGGTCAGCAAACGTGATGCCCACCTACAAGAAGGGTCGGAAGGACCCAGGGAACCACAGGGCTGTCAGCCTGACCCTGGTGCTGGGGAAGGTCATGGAGCAGATCATCCTGGGTGCTTCATGCAGCACGTACAGGACAAAAGGGGATCAGGCCCAGACAGCACAGACTCGGGAAAGGCACATCCTGCTCGACCAACCTGATCTGCTTCCATGACAAGACAACCCATTTCAGTGGATGAGGAAAAGGCTGTGGGTGTGTCTGCTTGGACTTCAGCAAAGCCTCTGATAGTGTCCCCCACAGCATTCCCCTGGAGAAGTGGCAGCCCATGGCTTGCACGGGACCACCCTTCACTGGGTAGAAACCTGTCTGGGTGGCTGGGCCCAGACAGTGGTGACTGGAGTGACACCAGCTGGGGCTGGTCACCAGTGAGATACCCCAGGGCTCAGTGCTGGGGCCAATTCTGTGGTAACATCTTCATCCATGATCCAGGCAAGGAGATCAAGAGCACTCAGTTTGCAGATGACATCAAGTTGGGTGGGAGTGTTGATCTGCTGGAGGGCAGAAAGACTCTGCAGAGGGATCTGGACAGGCTGGATCAATGGGTCCAAGGTCAATGGTATGAGGTTCAACAAGGTGAAGTGCTGGGTCCTGCACTTGGGTCACAACAACCCCACACAGTGTTACAGCCTGGGGGCAGAGTGGCTTTTCCAACCTAAATGATTCCATGATTATCCTTTCTTCACCTGGAAATTTTCTCAGCTACCAGAGGAACTATATAGCCAAAGCTGTGTAATGGCATGATCTGTTCTTACCTTGTTAAATTTAAAATACAGATATATTTAAAATATTTGCTGTTCTGGCAGTTGCTTGTTATGATTTAAATGACCACCTGTCTTCTGCTACTCTTGAGGTTGCAGGTTTCTAGCTGTGTGACACACACCTACCTGGAGCCCAATTCCAAAGAAACAAGGGTCTGCTTTTGCCACCTTTGCACAGGCAGTGTTTACCTTGTGTACTGCAACGGGATTGATGGGACAGGTTGACACACAGTGAAGGTTTGCTTGAATTGGACTCTAATGCAACTTAGCATGAATGAAAATCAGAACAGTCACAGCTGGATTTCAGTTCATGCCTCATTCAACACTAGTCAAGCACAAACTGCAGTTGGCTTTTATGTAGGCTATAAAAAATTCAAATTGTTTTTGTACTGTGACTTCACCATACTGAATTTTTAATACTTATAGACAAACTTTAGGTAAACAATCATAGAAGATACTTTAATTTTCTGTGACTGTTCAAGAATGGGAGATGTTCTTGCCACTCCACAAGTAAGTTTCTGAAAAATTAATCAAAATGTTTGTGACTAAACTACACTTTGAATTTAATATATTTATCAATATTAGTTTTGCAAGATGTTTATGCACTTCATTTGAAATATTAAAAGCTGAGTTTGTTGGGTTGGAAAAATCTCAAATATATATTTTATATATTGCAATTTCAGGTTTTTAATATATTTCCATTTGCCTTTTTTACTATAAAAAAAGTGCAGAGACTCTTCTGACATTCTACAAAGGGCAGTCAGTGTGATCAAATATAATGATAAAACATAAATCCTATTTTAAATATTTGACTTCAACTTTCTGACTTCTGAGATCCAGAAAGACATAACATTACTGGCCTGGATACACTATACCTAATTTTATGGCTTCACCATTGTAAAGTCATAGTATCTCCCAAGGACACAGGGTTTCCAGATGCACTGAAAGTATCAGTGCTACAACTTTTTTTATGTTCAACAGATTGTAAATTTCCTAAGATTAACTACTGGCACTCATAATAAACTTTGCCATCAGCGTATGACAAATTAGACTTATAAATTAAATATTGAATCAACTCAAGTTCTTCTGCAGATCAGAGTAAACTGTTCAGGTATTTAGGCATCTGCAGAGTTCCCCTCTTTGCTCTGAAGTTGTTGTCTCCTGGAACTAGAGAATGCAGACATACCTTTTGGAGAGGCAGATTTTTAGAATAACAAGAAGTTTTGCACAGTCCATTAAACACAAAAGTGCATTAGTAACAAGCTCTTTTTAAATCCCCATCAAGCAGAAAGAGGAGCTGGCTTAGACTGTCATTATTGCCTGGCATCTTCAAGAAAGAAATGTGAAAAGCTGCTCAAAACTCTCAGTTTGCCTCTGTTTCTCCCCCACACCATCTGCAGTGGCACAGGGTGCCTGAGCCAGAGCTCCAGTCAGGCTGTGTCCCTGCACCTCAGCTGCCTTTGACTCAGGCTCCAAGGGGGGACTGACACCTGCCTGTGAAGAGCTCTCAGTCACAACACCCTGCAAAGGACCCTAAGGACTGCAGGGAGGACTGGCCAGCAGCCTTCACACAACAGGCCAAACACACCCAGAGTTTGACTGCAAAGAGGGCAAGGATGGGTTTCTAGATCTTAAATTATGCTTGCCCTGTAAGCAAAGAGCAACAGACTGTTATCACACAAACAGCTGGGGAACCCATCAGCTCCTCAGCAGTTCTGATCTGCAAGGCAAGTGCACCTGGCTGGGAACTTGATGCCTGGTTTAAATCACAAAATGGTCTCCTACTTTAGTAAAATATTTACTTACTTTGGAGTGCTCTACTGCAGAGCACACTTTACCTGGGAAATTCAGGTTGCAGCCACCTCACCTGGATAGCAAACAGCCTCCTTTCATCTCATGTAAGTTTGCCTTGAATATCTTGCTCTTAAATCTGAACTTGTTTCTATAAACTAGCAACTCCTGAATTTCATGGAGCAGCTCATCAAATGCTAGGCTATTTCAGAACCAGAACTTTGAAGCACTTAGCTTTTTTCAGCAGCTGAGCATCATTCAGACATTGCTTCTTCAGCTCATTCTCAGGCTGTCTCTGGGAGTGAGCTGTCTGTCTGCTGGGAGTGGCATCCCACTAATATCTTCCACCTATAACTATTATTTTGCTTTCTTGGATGCTGTGGTTCTTGATTGCCACTTCACCCTCACTGGACACATCTGCTACAGTCCAAGAAAGTATGCTGCAAATGTCCACTGTTTTCACAGATATTGGCCCTGTACAGATCTGCAAAAATAACTTTATCCTGAAGTCCTTTCAAGCTCTTCAGGCCCTCCTTGCTTGTGTCTTAGACTGAGGTTTTTCTATCCCTAAAACATTTTGATCACAGTATGTGAACAAAGCATCTAAATCAAAGTACAGATCCCTTCAGCTGTCCTAAAACCTTGTATTCTTCTGAGGCCATCCTGTTCAGGCAGCCTTGGACAATGAGTTCCTTTTAATTCAGTGGATAGCTTTAGCATATTAATGTTTATGACTATAAATATGTTATATTAACACCTGCTTGGACTGTCCATTAGCTGCCTCCAAAGATGAAGCGTGACAAGGTTCCTCTCAGCTCACAGCTGACTGAAAGCACAGCAACCATTTGTTGTACTTGGCTTACAAAAATCAGCATTCACAGTCTGCACGATTTCATTAAGCAGCACAGCAGGGTGATGAAGTTCAAGCAGCACAAAAGAAAGGAGCATCCTCCCTTGTGAAATAGCTTTGTTGGCATCCTAGAGTCTGATTCAGATATTAGGTATTTTTAAAAAAGTTACTTTTTATGCTTTTGGTACAGTATCATGCAGCCAGGTAAGATCTGTAAAGCTGAGAACAGAACAAGGAGTTATTTACGACTCACAACAATTGGCAAGCTGATCACTACTTTGTACTTTTCTTGTCCATTGTCCCAAAGATGGAGGTTGAGCTGGATGCTGCACTGGTAGCTGAGAAGTCAATTGTTGACAGCCTTGCCTAGAAGGTCTCTCAAAGGAAGCACCATTATAATAACAGGTCAGCTAAAAAAAAAGAATAAAATCAAAAACTTGCTTTAAAATATTCTAAAGTCTCCTTATGCAGTTGCTTTCTCATAAAATACTAATATCCTTTTAGCAGATGGTTACAGCTGTTAAAGGCTGAGTTGATTATATAATCAAAATATTCAATTCTGCTTGAACATTATCCAGGGAAGTCATTGGCTCTCATGCAAGATCTCAATGCACCCCTAAAAAAGGAAAGATTTGGACCTTAATTCCTGTTCTTGCTGTTTTATTTTATGGTGTTATTTTCATACCAGTCACATTCAAACACCAATGAATTTCTGCACTGCAGGTCTACATTGTTTGTAGGGGTGGTGGGAAGCTCTCAGGCCATCAAGTGAGCTCAATATTAATCACACAGTTCATGCCACAAAGCTGTGTGACATGGACTTCAAACACTTTGACAGACAGCACTCGTTTTGTAGCTAATCACAGACTTGGTGCCCTCTTGCTTCAAGGCTGAAAACGTGATTAAGTCAAAATTGTTTCAGTACATTCAGTACATGCAGCTCTTCCAATCTCCTGCACAACTACCAACTACTTCAGCCATTGATCTGCACGTGGGATATTTGATGCCTGAGGCAGACAAGGTAAATTACATGCACAGCACAATCTTTTTTTTATGGTTTTGGGTTTAAAGCCCTACATACAGAACATGGGGCAGAAGGTCCTGAAATGCTATGCTTGTCCCTGTGGGAAACTAGAGAAGCTGGAGGAGATTGCTTTGTAAGGCAGAAGCCTATCTGGTGGTTTGAAGGGTCTAGAGGGGACTACTAAGCATCCCTGAATGGGGATACCCTTAGAAAGTAGGTAAATTCACCACTGCACCAAACCTCTTAAGTGTTTACTTTACATATAAACCAAAGGATCCAGTCACAATTCCTTTATTTTCTTCTCCAAAAAGGCATTTTCAGGTTGGCACTATGGGGTGAAAGCTGGATAGCTTTTTCTCTAACTCTAAGATAAACAGCAGACAGGTGGCACTTGCAGGTCCCCTGATCTGACACCTGCACTACACAAAGCCAGCATCTGACAGCTCACCTGCTCCACAGCCACCCAGCTTCGGGTGAAACAGGCTGGAACTCCTGGTGTTCTGTGCATCTAAGGCAGCTCCCAAACCAGGAAGAAAGCTCATCCACATTAGAATGCCTTAGCAAAATCTACCTTGGATTTGGTTCTACAGGAATGAGTTACTCATTGCAGTAATATCTTAATTTTTTCAGGTATAACACTCTGCCCCTACATTTGCACTTTTTTTTTTTTTTGCTTAGTTATGCCAGAAGCCCTGGAAACCAGACCTTTACTGGAGCAGATAATTCCCTTGCATAATCTAGCATCCATCTCCACAAGGCTGCTCTCCCACATCACAGCTGTGCTCGGAGAGCCGGGGAGGAAGACAGCTGATGAATAATGAATGGCTGTCAGAGCTTCCCAATAAGTGCCCTGCTTGAGGGAGATGAGGGGAGATAAACCTGCACTCCTGCACAGCCTCTCAAACACCACCTATCCAGCACTTTGGCCCACGCAGTTTTCTTAGCCCATACACAGGTACTTAGGGAGAATGCATGGAAGGGCACGGTGAGGGCAGTGGGGGTCTTTCAGTGTGACACAGTCAGATGTCTGTAGAGGTCATTTGAGACCCCATCTTCGAAGAAACAAACTAAAGCACTTTGTTGCATTCAGAGAAGGGGAGGCACAACACCATCTTCCTACACGAGAAGCAGCTGTAAGCCACTTAAGAAGCTCAGGGTCCCGAACATAACTTGTTTTCAGAACTACAAATAGTTCCAAGAGTTAAGGATCCAGCCAGTGGGTCTCCTTTAATCTCTTAGTTTATTTAGAATACTCTTAAAGTTACTTTCAACACACCATTTAATATGGTTAACGTGGATCAGTTTTGATATGTAGCAACCTCAATCATTTACAGTTTTTGAACATCAGCCTTCTGAGGTTTGGAGAGCAGCTGCTATCCAGACTGAAATCTACCTTTATTTCCAGGAACTCTTTTCTACAGTTCACCTTGTCCATTACTCCTCTAAGCCCACTTACATACTGCAAATCTCACTTTGCTATCTCTTCCTAGCTGCCAATTTTCTCTGCAATGGATGCATTTCTTTCCTCCCTATAACAGTTCTTATCTCTTATCCCCTCCCAAGGGACATCTTAAGTTCTTCCTAATCTTCCATCATTATTCTCACTCACATATTTATTCTTTTCCAAAAACCTCCTTCCAGTGAAAGCAATATTATGGAGATCTATCTTCACACTGCCCCCTTGAAACATGTCTGTTCACATTTTGTTCTACTGATGTGTTTTCTGCTAATTGGTTTTACATAGATTGTGAAGGGAAATGGCACATTTACCAGGAATACAATGATTTCTCTGGATAGCAAACTAATACAAATAATCAAATAACCTCCCAGAAAAAGTACTATTATTCACAAGCATATATAGGTGTGTTTAGGCATTGAAAAATTAAATGAATAATTAATGTCCTACAACATGACATTTTTTTTGTCTTGAAATGTGTCCTTCCTTGAAAGCAACCATTTGCTCTCACAGATCAACGCTTCTGAAGATAAATCTGGGTTCCAACCCAAAACATATTTGTACAGACTTAAAGCTCAACACAAACTTTTAACACCAAGTTTGGATCATGCAGTTTGTTCTGACCAGCTAATTAGAGCACACTTTTTGAGGAAATACAACTTGGTAATAGAGTGCAGCATGGTACCCAGACCAAATCCAAGGCAGCTACTGCTGTCCAGAGATTTATCAAATCTAACTGTCTATTGAAGCTGCTCTAGTTCAGATTTTCTGCTTAAAATCCTATCAGGGCCTCGAGTGTTTATTTGGCTTCAGCAACACTCATGCTTAAGAAAATCCAGTCTCAGAATGTTCTGCACCTTCTTTTGTTTTTAATCAGAAAATGTTGAGAGGTTGAAGTGACTCTCTTGTTCCAACAGTGCTTCATGAATTGTTACATGTCTAGAAAGGCTGACAAAGAACACTACACAGTCTGTGAATTTAAGAGGGATCCAACAGCAATGACAGCATGTTCAGATTTTGGGAGAACTTGTCTCACTTGCTAAAAAGGGCACTGCCCTCCATTTGCAAGCACAGTCCATAGATCTCTACTTAAAACTTTCATTAAAGACCCAGATATTCTAGTAGTTTTCTTTCCAAGTTCACCTTGATTCACATCATTCAAATCTGCCTCCAGTCTCCCTTCCCCAGCCTTGTGTCTGCACAAGCCCGAGCTGTCATGGCAATGTTACAGGTTCAGCCTCCCCGTGTTTGCTGCCCACAGATGATTTTCTCCACCCTACAACAGGAGCTACCCCCTGCACTAGCAGCTGCAGGAATTAATTCAGACTCTTGTAAGACTCTGGAAGCACCCAGGCAATCCAACATATGCCAGTCTGAGGCTTAGGATGTTACATTACTCTGATTCTCTTATGTAGAAACTATCAACATTTCCCCACCTTTCTCTGGCTTAGGTAAAGAGGATTTGCTTACTGCTCCTACTTCAGGGGAGAGAATACTATGGGAAAAATGTGCCCTTTGTGTGGCCCAAGGCGGGCATGTTTTCAGTTCAATGTTTTGGAAATTATTTCCCAATTTCATTATTTAAAAATACAGCATTCTTTTGGAAACAAAGTGTCCTGTTTTTCCAACAACACATGGGAGAATGGCCCTGAAGATCTTACATGGCTCAGTGGACACAAGGATACATGTCTTGACCACAGTCTCTGGTACACTTAAGCATAAAACCATGACTGAACCCTCATACAGGGCATTACAACCCTGCTTCCCACTTAACAAACTGAGCTTGTCTGGGTGGTTCTCCCAGTGCCAACTTGTGGAGGGCAACACTGACAGACCAGTTTTGAAACTGTACCCTACTAATGCTTATGTGTGCAATCCCTGTGTTTCAGATCAACAATCCTGAAGCTGAAGCCTGACCAGGGACACTGGCAAAATTGAAAAGACCAGGCAATTTTAGTAATTCCTGCTTTCTGTAATATTGTTTTGTTAAAGCTGTGAGGGTTATTCAGACACAGAAATGGATGGCACACTAGAAAGAAACAGCAATTATTCAATCTGTAAGTCCAGACTCGAATGGTTACAGAACCTTCCTTTGATGTGACTAGAGCTGTAGAAATTTATACCTGCAGAGAAGAGTGTGTAGTTCCTTTTACAGCATAAATGGGCCTCCTTAGGATACAGCACCTTGGTAACATGCTGTAGGTCCTCTAAGACTGACCTCCCAGACCACTCAGCACAGGAATTTTTACTTACAGACTTCTGTCAGCATCCCATCAACCACAGTTTAGGAGCTGCAATGACAGCCTCAGCTATCCCCTCCAGCCACTCTAATACAAGTTACTATGACTTCAGATTCTTTTTATGATATCAAACTAGACTTTAATCTTTATCTGCTAATGTGAAACGAACAGAATTCTTGGCTAATCTGAGAGAGGTGCATTATTTACTTGTTTCTGAACTGCTAAGGCTCCTCTGTCTTCGTAGGGTATCTCCTCCAAGTGTGTTTTAACACAGGCCCTTATTCAAAATTAAATGTCTCTAACACTGGGACCATTTAAACTATTCAATCAGTTTGAATATTCAGAGGATCTGAGCTTTTCTTCAGATTTTCACTCAAGATCAGAGAAGCACTTCTTGGCTGATCCTTTACTTTGCACAGACAACACCTCTGAAATCTCTTACCTTTCAAGCAGCTACTCCACATTCCCCTTGAAAAAGAGCTGGCTGCTAAAGCTGGCCTGTCTGTGACTTTGAGGACAAATGGAACAACCACAGGTCTGCAAGAAAAGATCAACCAGTTTTCAAATTATGCAACTGTTACTTGTGCATGGAGTTTATCTGCACAAATCCTTCCCTGTACTGCTCTCCCAGAGAGCAGCAATATTCACTTGGAGCTCTTCTAACTCAGTGACACTTATCAGGCAGAATATCCTACCTGGAAGATAACAAAGGTGGGTGTAGACTCATTTCACAAAGAATAACTTTTTAGGAGTCTATTGTTTGGGCCTTCTTTGGATGTAACTTCTCCATACAAATAGGATCAGCCCTCACCTTCCCATGGATAAGAAATAAATTGCTTTTGACAGATCCAGGCAAGGTCTCCCACCATGTTAAGCCTCATGCTTAGATCACCTGCCAATGGATCCATCCTTTCAGCACAAGTGGGTTAAGCACTTGTGAGGACAGATGGATAGAGATCCAGCAAAGGAACTCAAATTCCCAGTACAGAAATGCCACACTCTGCTAACAGGTATCTCTGGAGAAAAATTCTCAAGCTTGTACCACTGCAGCAACCTACAGTTATTCTAAACAAGAGGAACTCTTCAACAAACCCTTCTTGTTACCTTATTGACTAACTAGTACATTTGCTTAAGACAAGACACACATTAAAGCCCCGACTGTTGGAAGCTGTTTTAGGATGACTCCACAGCTGCTCTAAGTTACTGCACACGCCAAACCCGACGTTCAAGGTATTCCTCATTCTGGGGTGCATCTTTCAAAGGACACTGTATTTAATCTGCCTTTTTCACTAGGACCAACATTTAAGGGGTTTCTGTCAGTTAATAGCTGGGTTATCACACAGTAATTGCAGAAAAATCCAAAGGCTGCCATCACAGCTACCACAAATATCAGTCACTACTGACTGGGCTCAAAAGCCAGTGACAAAAAATTGCATTTTAATCCCTCACCCCCAAGCTGCCCAGCTCTTCATTAAAAGCAAGGTAAAAAGACCAGTCAGACTGACACATCTGTGTGTGGTATTCCTCAGCCTGACTTTCCTTTTGACTGTGCTGTTCCTGCACACGCCTCATTTCATGCTAGAGTGCAGTACTGTTACTCTTCCTTTTAATTTCCTGATTTTAGGAAATTGTCCTTCCGTTCCTTGCCATCAGATGAACTCGTTCTTTTTTTTATCCCCAGTAGCTAATTTTTAATTTGTCATTTCTTCTTGCAGCTGTGTTTTGGGTTAGTTATATGCTATCACCCGACAACAAAAATTACTTCTTTTCTGTGCTATTTTACCTCCAAACTACAATTTTATTTTTTTTGCAGAAAACTGAAAAATGAGTGACAGGTAACAGTAATAGATTCTAAACCAGCCAGGACAAAGCCAAATAAACACAGCTATTTATGACAACCATTTGCTTCTTGTACACACTGGAAAAGCAGCTGTGCTCCTATTTCCAATTCTATACTAACTTCCATTTATAAATTATGGGTAGAGGGAACAGGTATTGCCTGGCCCTACCACACCATACAAAGAAATAGAAAAACTGACTGATAAAATCCCATAAAATCAAAATGTTTCCACCCCAGAAACAAATTACATTGGAAAAGCCCCAACCAACCCGGCCGTGTTCCCCTTTACCAAGAGGTGAGAATCTGCCCCTCCAACAGTGATGTGCAGCACCCTCTGCCTCGGGACACCCCCACACAGGAAGGTGCTGGCCCCCCACACTGCCAGTGTTCCCACATCATCTGTTCCACTCAAGGCAGAGCATTCAGCACGAAAACATAATTACCTGGCACATGGACAAAGTTCAGCATTACAGCTTTAACAATTCAAATAGAAATAACGTCTTATACACTAAAAGGAGTTCTAGAGCTGATATTTAAAATACCAGGTAGGGTGACTTCAAAGAATCAGGTCATAATTTAAAAATGCCTATACGAGTAGCTTAATAAATTCCAGTAAAATGAAAAGCAGTTTAAGCATATTACAAACACAAGTAGCAGAGGTTAAAGGTGGTGTGCAGAGAAGGACTAAGTGGTTATAAGCCATGACTAAACTACTCTGACTAAAATAGCTGCTTTAAATGTAAGTAATAAGTGCATTTTTAAATCCATTTTAGTTAAACGCATTGAAATGAGTGTCCATAAGTCATAAAAAGTGTCTTGTTGGGTGACGTGGACATGAATTAGCCCAGTCCAAGGGGTGGGCATCACCACTTTGCAACGCCTGGCTAGAGAAACTGGTTCCCCAGAAGTGCTTTCTCCTCTGTATTTGCTGTGATTTCCATGGCATGTCCCAGGAGAGGCTGTGCTACAGGAATCTGAACTATGGATTCTTCCTCCAGAAAAATCAGAATGGGGGAATGAACTTCTTCTTGAGCATACAAAGAGACTACAGAACTCCTGAAAACAAAGCCTGAATTTAAGCTGTGTAACACAAAACCAGGACTGTAAGAAGCAGAGAGAGCTCCCTACAACAGGACCACACCCACCTCAGCAAGGGCCCGATTTACTGCACCCCTAATTCCCCCAGGGTTTGTGGGTAGCATCTGCCAGAATTTTGTCTACCAAGACAGAGAGAACAATTCCCACCTCCAAAGCACATTTCTGGCTGCAGGCAGCTTGGGCAGGATGGCTGCAGCTACATCTAGAAAGCCCTCACAACCAGGATCTAGGAGTACTGCTGTTTAGGCAAACAAAGACTCTAATGGAGCCCTGATTACAGAAACTGAGGATTAGAAAGACTCTGGTCATGCTTGAGCTGGGGCTGGTCCCCGGGCTGCACAGAGCATTCTTTTGATCCTTGGGGCAGCACATTTGCCTTTCAGCTGGGGCCTCCTTTCAGCCAGACCTTTGACATCCCACAACAGCCAGCAACTCGGGGAGGAGGAATTCGAGAAGCTTCAGGACTCATTAGCAAAGTCTCATGCCTACTCATGAGGGGGCCTCACCAGCTTAAGTGCTGCCCTAGGGAATGTCTGCTGCAGTCACAGATATGGGTAATATAAAGATATCAAAGTTAAATTTAGACACAGTTGATACCAGGGTACTTAGTTTAGCCACAAGAGCACAAGGCTCAGCGTGAACTGACTCTCCTAGCAGGCCTGTGGGTTAGGCTTTTATTAGCAGATCTTATGCTCTCCTAAAATACACCTCCTCAATTCTTCCAATACACTGTGTGGGAAGAATATGCCTCACAGTAACTCCACTGTTAAGTGGATTTGTATGCATACCTCCCACACAACTTGAACATTCAGAGAATTTCTCACCACACCCTGTCCTAGATAGATATATATATCTTGCTGCATTACCTCAATCTCTGTTTCAGTCTTGTCTTTCTCTGAGGCTGTGCTAAATTAGGGTTATACAGTGCTGTCACCTTAACCCCTGCACTGACCAAGAAAAAAGGGAGTGGGTTCAGCGGTGGTATCATGAGAAATCCAACACCACAACGGTGGCTTTGAAATCCTCCACAAGGCAGCCAAGGTTAAATAACGCAAAGTAAAACAACTGGAATATTCAAGTCATGGGAAAATAACTGTCACCAGCCAGGATCAACAGAATTCCCCATCTGCTGTGGCTCGGGCACCTGTGGAAATGGCTTCCTTGAGACACACATTTAAAGGGGAGCAGCAAGGAATTTTTTTGCTCTTTGTATATAAATGTAATGCATTCATTTAGCAAACCAATCATGTAGGTTGCAAAGGTTTTCTCTATTTGCAACACTGAGCTTACTATTACAGTTCTGGATCCTTGGTTTTGGTAGCATGTATGCTGCCAATACACATCTGGCACATAAACTGCAGATGAATGTTCACAGATGGCAGAAAATACCTCAGCAAATGGTTTGCCCAGATATAGATGTGGATGAAATTACTCAGAGTGCACTGCTGGCAAAGTTTTGCAAGTATGTGAAGCTGTACATGAAATTACTCTGCAAATATCTTTGAAGGCTAATGGCTTTCAATGCTTAAAGAAACCTGCAACAGCAGTTGATCACTGCCTGGATTAAATTTGCATGACTTTAGAAATCTAATATCTAGACACATTATGAAATTTAAAGACAGACTCCTAAAGGAAAAGTGTCCACAACTTACATGCTTTTTCTTGCCATTGCACATGCACTTACCAGAATTACAGGGACAAGCTGAGTGAACAGTTTCTGTTCAAATGCCCAAAGGTGTCTCTGCATTTCACTGTTGTACACAAGTTGTATACACCTTACATTACAGTGCAGTTTTGAACAGTGTGTCCCAAACGTTTAGCCACACTTAAAAATAAGGCAACTATGTTAACACTAATTAAATATTTTCACCTGTGCTAACATGAAATGGATGAGGAAAGCTGAAAGCATGTGGCTAAAACTAGATGTAAACATCAGTACCTTTATCAAAGAATAATGCTTTGGTTTTCCTGTTCACCATATGCTGTACACCCTAGATTTCTTCTGTTCCTTCATTTCTTACGAGATTAAAATAATTTTATTTTAAATATAAACCTTATTAAATTAACTCTCCACTATACAGTGTCCCTAAGCAAAATATACTGACATTCCAAAAAAACCCCCACCAGGCACAGTGGGAGAGCTGTGCCTGAGTTTCCAGGACTTTATCCTTAATGAAAAGCCTTACTCAAAGGGTGGTTCATTCTTGAGGAGAAATGGCATAACTCCCATCTGGTTGCCATGCTGCAGCAATTTGGCAGAAGGGATAACAGATGCTGGGACTCCAAACTGCTCCCACACTCTTTTCCCTGTCTCTAAAGGGAGTTGCACAGAGTCATCACTAAACTGTTAATGGGTGCAAGATGTGTATTTCTGCAACACTGAAGACTGTGAGCATGTGCAGGAAGTGAGGGTGGTGAGGCTTTTACAGCTAAAGAAACCACTTAAAATTCTGTTAGTATTCAACTAATGTGTATTTTCCTTCCTTCTCTCGCTAGTAAGGCATCTGCCTTCCCTCTCATCCTCTCAATGTGGCCATGAAATGGTTTGAAACTCAAAACAGATTCCCAAGGCCTGCAGAGTGAACCATAATTGTTCCTGTGCACTACTGGTCCCCTGGGAAAGATTCCCATCAGACATGGTGCAAACCTGGCTAAATCACAGCTCAGAGAAATCAGGCAGCTTCCCCCCAGGTACACCCAGGCCGTGTGAGTGAGCCCAGACACGAGTGGGGGCACTTCTCAGCCAGACCTTCCCTGGGCATCGTAACCTACACTGGGGCTTTTTCACTGCACCCTCTCATTGCCCAGCCCTGAGCAGAGGCTCACACTGGAGACGGGGACAGGAAGGTTTCCCACACCTGTGTAAAAGATGAAGAAGGACTGGGGAAGGAACACAGCCGAGCTTAAAATCTGCCTGCCAGGGAACAGTTAGAACACTTGAACTATACAAGATGTTGTTACCTGGATTTATGCAGGCAAAGCAAGTTAAAATCATTGATTCACCATCCACAAAGAAGTTTCAGAGGACACTCTGTGAACAGTGTCCAATTATGTTTTGCAAGAAAGAAAATCACTCAAGGGTCTACTTGGTCAGTCTCATGCAAATGAGAATTGCACCAAACTCGAAACCAACAATTTTAAAAAGATCTAATGAGGCATCTAAATAAAAAAATTATTTAAGTGGGAGGGAAACTTGATGGAATCCTTCAAACTACAGACTACTTAAATTTAAATTCATCTGGCACAAAAATAAGTGTTCCCTATGCAGAGCAATCCCATATGAATGTCCCATGCATTTTAGGTTTAAGGACAACACGGAATAGAAGCAATTCACTGAGGTGTGGGTAAACTCTTGCTTCCAGTAACAATGACTCCTCCAAATCAAAGTTCTGTGTCCTAGGATAAAGTCATCCAAAACGCTTTCTCCAAGTTGTATTAAAAATCACATAAATTCAGTTATCATTTCTGAGTACAAGAAGAAAAAAAACCTCAGCTGTTCAGACACAGAAGGGAATAATGGCATGAGTATGGGGAACTTTTAGCATTAAGGTGGTTCATTCCCTTAAAGCAAATTAGAAATTAGGATTGGATAGAAAAAAATGTGTTTTTTTCATTCATTATGCCAAATGTTCAGCAAAAGCTGATGTAAGGTGCATGTTAGCTGAACCACATACAGCATCTTTTGGACAGATCTGACCTATACAGCTGCTTCCCTAGGCAAGAATAAATGTAGTATTGTCCTGAAAACAGTGACAAGCTGTAGTTAAACTCAGCTCCCCATGGTGATAAAATTAACGGTGGATTTCCTCCATTTTCCTCAGGATTTGTCTGTGATGCTTCTACTGCTATAACAAGAAAAAGAGAGAGTTCTTCCAGAAGTGATTTCCACTTGAGTCATGCCTACAATAAGTTTATGCACTTAAGGGTTCCTCAAGTTGCAACCAGGGAATGACACAGTTAAAGCACTCACAGCACATGTAATGCAGTTGCTCCCCGGTGCTGCCTCCTCCCCAGTGTGGGGTGTAATTCAGGCTCTGCTCTGTGTTCTCAGCAACCAGATGGCAGCAAAGAATCCTGCAGGACCTGGTGCTATTTCAGCCCGGGGAATTGCATTTTTATTCCATGAACTCTCCTTCCTTGGCTCCAGCTCAGCCAGTCCTGGCTCTTACGTGCTCTCCAGTGCAGAGCACTTTGTGTGACCTCCCTGAAAAGCAGCGCTGCCTCCCTGAGCCCCAGCTCTTGGGAGGGGCTTTGCTCAGGAGAGTCTATGCTGGGACAAACCCAGTCCACTGACTTGGTGGGGCCACTGTTGTGGATACCAGGAAGATGGTAAAACTTCCCAGGCACCACCTTGTTAAGTGGCAAAGCTCTGCACAGCCCAGGAACTGCCTCAGTATCACTGTTCAGCTGCCAGTCTGGGCTTCCTGGGAGGCCAGTTCTGGAGAAAGGCTGAAAACTTCAGCAGGGACAACATGCTGGGACGTGGTGCAGCTTCTCTGCCAAAATGCCTCTTGCTGTTTTCCACCAGCATTTCAACAATACAATACTCTTCCCACAGATACCAGTCACCAATATTTTCAATAAATATCTGATATTACAGCCAAAACTACCACATTACTGCTTTGCTTCATTTCTGTGAGTGAACACAACTCTCATTTCATAATGCTCCAGTTATTAGTAGAACAAGAGTTTTGTGTGTGCAAAGCTGAAGATGAAAATTCATCCTCCAAGACATGAGACATAGTTGATTTCTCCTGTGGAACTAGCATTCTAATTCTTGCATTACAAGCTGATAATAAAGCCAATACTTCAACAGATGAACAACACCATCTCAAGTCAGCACAGACATCATTTTTTCAGCCAGAAGCCCATCTTGAGATTTTTAATATTTTACTGAATTATTAGAAAACTGCAACATTTCCCAATGCCTACATGCTTCTAACATGCTTTGAACTTAAGAACCCATTAGTGTATAAAGAAAAAGTCCAGTTCTATTCCCCAGATATCCCAGGCTGTCTGAAAATCTTAGTCACAGAAAAGACATTCTGTCCAGGAGCGAATGACGTATTGCATTTCTTTGAAAGCAGCACATAATCAGATTCTCCTCAGCAGCTGCAAATCCATTTCTGCTGAAACAACCAACTTTCTCTCCAGATTTTTTTCACTATGAATTTCCCAAGAGATGAGTAGATTCACTGGTACCCTGACTCTTTGTAAAACAGCAGGAAAAACTTGACCAGTTAATCACATTGGCTGCTCTGTACTGCTATAACCTGGTCCAAATGAGGAGATGCAGATTCCCCAGGAGTCAAAAGTATCCATGTCCAGGTTAACCCCTCATAATCCTCCAAGTATTACTCTCTGGCTTGCTCAAGCTCCTCTTTACAAACCTGTGCCAAAAGCAGGGAGGCCTGGAAATGCCATCCACTACCTCCATCAAATCACATCGACAGATTTATTCACTGACATCTGCCAGTGCCACATTTGAAGTGCTGCTGCTTAATTACCTACTGCTCCAAACATTAGGCTTGAAATGAAGAAACTTTAAAAAAAAGATGTTAATGGACATTGCAAAGGGATCTATCCCATTAGGTCACTTCTTCCACTGCAGTACTCCTGCAAAAGAGCATTTAGAAATCCAGTCCTAGAGAATACCTGGACCACTGCAGGAACCCTGCAAGAAATAGCACATAGCATAACATGTGGAAAAGGTGTCCTGTCAGGACGGCTGGGGAGACAAATCCGGCGATTTGTCTCGGCTCAATAATTAACAGTGAGAACTGAGATGGAGCCCGACAGTCCTTCCCAGCTTTTACCAGGAGGCATACAGGAGTCCTTGAGTGTACTCAGTTCTCTCAGTGTGATCCAGAGGAAAGGGTAGAAGCTTGTGGAAGTTTCCACAGGGTTTGCAGAGACTCTTCTGTTTGGGCTGGTTGTGAGGAGGGCATGGATGGAGTGATCCCCTTATGGAAATGCAGTGAAAACAACCACTGGTAAAAGACTGGGATTCCTGAAGTATTCCACAATCCAGAACATCTTCAAGGGAGCTAAATACTATCCTCTTCCCATTCTAATGTGATCTTTCTACTAAGGGAGGGGAACCTGACCACGCTGAATCACACGTGCCATATACACACATGTATCTATATACACTCCCAAAATCCCAAGATATTTTGTGCACAAAGCTTTCCAGCATTACTGGTGCATTTACATGTATAAATTGACAATAACACATTTGGAATACTCAAAATTAAGGTATTAAATCCTGATTTACTTGTTTAGCAGGTAAGATTCCAGTGTATTAGCCACACTACTGCACAGTTTGACTGTACCTTTTCTTTCCCATTCCTGAAAATCTGTATTGTTACGGGTTTTCACTACACTATCAAAACTCTTTCCTGTGCCTGTAGGTCTCACCATGAAACACTTCCCATCAATTTTGCTAACCTCTTCATTATAGCACCATTTCAAAATTCAAAGTTAAGAGTACAAACATAGGTCTAAACTACTTTATTTCTGGATGGCAAAAAATGAGGGCTTGGAAAATATGAAGGGAATACAGCAGATGGAGAAAAATGAAAAATGAGTTCCAGAGAATGCATCATTTTCCAAAGTGGTTCTTATATTTGTTCCACAAACAATATAGAGCTACCTCAGGGTTTGCCTTACGTGCATTGTTACACTACTTTATCACCAAGAGCGTTTGTGTCCCTTTTATGAAATACTCGGGGAAAATTATATTGCTGCAGCCTGCAACTGGAAGCTATAAAACTTCCTAATGCAGGAAGGAATATTGCAGTTGTCTCGATAATTGTAACCTCAATTAGCATGCTAATACAGGTAACAGTGAGCCCCAAACTTGTTCAGTCTGAGGGAACTGTAACCAAACTCCTGGGCTCTGTTCACAGCAGTGCTGCAGTGCAGCCTCAAGGTCACGCTACAAGGAAGAGCTACAGAATCATGAAGCACTGCAGCTCCTTGCAGCCCTGTTAGGAAAACACTGTACCAAAGAGTTACTGTTTACAGTTGTATTTATTCTGTTTGCTTCCTGTCTTAATACCTGACATCACTGTATTAATTTTCAGCCCATAACTCCTGGAAACATCTCCTTGTTCACATATTTTCACAGAAATAACATTCTCTAGAACTATCACTCTTTTCAAAAAGTTGTTAAGTGTCAGTGCTGAAGGGAGATTTTGGGATATAAGAAACATCTAAAAGCAAATGAGCTCCAAATACATGAGACCTTTACACACAGCTACTAGTTAAAAAAAAAGTGTGAATCCAGACTTAACTTTTTGCTTTTCACAAATTTTGACATGTGGCTAAGGTGGTTTAGCAAGGGCTTCTCAGTATTCTGAATTTAGACTGCAAGGCCAAGATGCAAACATTATTGGCATCACCCACAGCCAAGTGCAATCTTCCCACCTGAATCTTCCTGAGCTGCCAGCTGGCTCTAGCATCTTTTACCATCTCTTGGATTTAGAGCTCCCATACTGTATTTCTACGCCCAAGGCTCAGGCCCAGCAGGCAGGAGGGTGCCCTGGCAGCAGTGGCACAGTGCATGCGGGGTGTGCTGTGCCCACGGCTCCCACAGCTCAGCACCACCATCAGAACTTCTCCACCACTGCTTTGTGCAGCAACACAACAGGAAAATACTGGCCAGAACTTGGAGGAGGACCAGAGTCAGAGCCTAAATGAGCAGAAGGCTGAAATCAGCTCTGCTGAAAAACTGTTAGCTGAAGAAAAGACTAAACTGGAAGAACAACTAAAGGAAGTCACTGACAAGTACAAAAGTGTGCCTTGGTAGATGTGGAAAATGTGAGGCAAAGAAGCCAGAAACTGGTAGAAGAGGCAAAGTTATACGGGATCCAGAGCCTCTGTAAGGACTTACTAGAAGTTGCAGACATACTGGAGAAAGTAACAGAAAGTGTTCCAAAGGAAGAAATTAAGGATGATAATCCTCATTTGAAGAGCTTATATGAAGGTCTTGTTATGACAGAAGTACAGATTCAGAAAGTGTTTAAAAAACATGGCCTGGTCAGAGCGGTTCCTGTTGGAGCCAAGTTGGATCCCTATGAACACAAAGCATTGTTCCATCCTGCCATGGAAGGGAAGGACCTGGCACCACTGCATTAGTATCCAAGACTGGCTATGAGCTGCACGGGTGTACTCTGTGGCCTGCCTTGGTGGGTGCTGGGAAAGACCCTTAGCTGCTCAATCTGAGAATTTAAAATGCCATACAGCTATTAAACAGTTGGATGGTTTTTGTCTCACACCATGCTTTCCTCGTTCCTCTGCTCCCAGAGAGGTTTAAATGGTTTTTTTGGGGGTTTTGTTGTTGTTGTTTGTTTGTTTTAAATATTGAGACTGGCTGTGGCACTTAGGGCCATGGTCTAGTAACCACAACAGTAGTGGATCAAGGGTTGGATTGATGATCTCGGAGGTCCTTTCCAACTCGGCTGATTCTATGATTATATGATAGCCAAGATGAATAGGGCTCAGTCTTTTCTTTCCCTGCTTCATCTGTGTCCTCATAGCTTTCAGCTCAGTGTACAAACACTGCTCATTCTGAAATGACTGTGATGGCTGAAAATCGTCCAGAAAAATCTTCAGTTTTGGCCAGAGAGAAATAAACACCCAACCCTGAAAAATCAGCATTTGATTGTATGTGCTACTGGTACACATGGAAGCTTTACTGTGATATCAAAGAACTTCTGAAACTCTTCCTTCCCAGCCTCAATTTTTAAAAAGGAAGCTGGTGCAGTACATTTTGGAAGGGGCATGCAGAAAGATCTAGCATTGGCAGAAATCAAACCATGACCTCCTGTACCTCAGCTGACTGCCTTCATCTCAAGACTGCAATGGGATCTCTGTTGGGGTGTGGGACCCAGCTGAGGGCAGCACCTCTGAGGAACAGGGACAGCTAAATGTATCCCAAGTGGCACTGCCAGCCAGCACGGCTCTGGCACTCAGTCAGACCTTGGCTTTGTCAACAGCCCTCTTGATTTCAGCACTGAACTCGTAAAATAAGAGAATAAGCACAGGACTCACCATCTGGCCCTCTGTGGATATCCAAAATGCCATAAAGCTGCAGTTCCCGAGGAAAATTTTATTTTATGACTTGTTAATGACTTCAGATCTCAAACTTACCATTTGCTCTAATGCTCATTAAATTTAATATTTAACCTGGCTGGCTGGTTGCATTGTCACAACTTCTTGTCAGAAATCAATGCAACCCCCTTTCTAGCTTGCTCAGTCCCTGTCCCTCAGGCTAAACAGCCTCACTTGCAGGCATTACTAGCCTAGAGGAGAACAAGTATGCACAACTGAACCTGACTATGGAAACAGGTGATAGCTGTACAGAAACCATGAAGGGAGCAGCTTTCATTTAGGGGGTCAGGGAGGCAGTGAACTTTCTGTATAGACATCTGAAAGCAAGGTTTGCAAGTTCAGCATCGACGGCATGCCTGGGTTTTAATCTTGCTTCAGCTGACTAGATAATAAAGAACTAGAAAACACCTTCATAAAAGCCTTAAATCATGGCTGAAGGACCAACAAAGCCATTTGAATGGCTGCACCTCCCAGATCTCTTTTTTAATTACCTATTCCTCAGAGGCTGGCATCTAATTGTTCCTTGCATCGATCCAGTCTGTCCCAGCCACCTCGCCTGACAGGCTGCTACAGCACTGCCAGCATTCCTTATGTTCCCAGGGATACTCACTGGCCCCATTTGTACTTTGAATGGCATTGTCTGCAGCTACCATATCCATTTCCAGCTTCAATTTCCATTGAGTAACAGAGAATCTGAATTATTAAAATTAGAAGTCAGGAAGATGCTGTCATTGCATTTATTTTTTGCCTTGCTGTACCTCTCCTTTGAACATGGTCCTACAGCTTCAGCTGTAAAAGCCATTATTTTTATCCACATCAGGAATGTTTTGCCAAAGCCTTTTTTTGAAGTGCAAATGGGTGACTGATTCCCTGTCACATGAAGCCTCAAGAAAGTACAGGGTGAAAGTCTTCTCAGGAAAATGACCCTAATTTTCATTAATCATTCATTTGTTTTCATTTAATAAGAGTTCTTTCAAAACTGAGCCTGCCAGCAACAGGGGCTTTCCCATCTCTCACTACATGCAGCACACACAAATGTAGAGTCAACTTTTAGGTAAGGCTGAGCAGAAAAAGCTCATTCCTTGCTCCTTCCCAAGGACAGGCACAGTGCCATGGGTATGCACCAAAACTAAGCCCTTAATCTACCTAAACCTTCACCCAATTTCTGCATCCTTCAAACTGTAGGCTGAAATAAAACATGTTGCCATGTGCTTTTCCAGCTCCACGAGCTCTACTCGACATTCTCTTAACTTCCTTCCAAGTAGGTCCATCTACACCAACATTCTACTGTCCAATGTAATATCAGTAAGAAACTGATACCTCTCGTCTGGCTTTCCAAGTACTTGGTCTTCACTAAATCTCCAGCAGCCAGTGATTATGAACAGCTCACTACAGTTACCTGGACCTAGTGTAGCTTTCAAAGTGAGTCCATGAGAAGGAAAACATCAGATAACCAAGGTATCAACTTGCATTTCAGCACTAGTTTGTCCCTATCACTGCAGGCACACTAAGAATGTGAGTGTGAAATTATTTACCAAGGGTACCACGGAGATCGTCAGCAAGGTGGGACCCCATGGATACCTCAAGAAAGCAAAAGAAATTGGCTTTATTAGAATGCTTGCTATTGCCCTATTGTCATACATCTTCATCAGCTCTAAAATTGCTGTTTACCAGTATTTACTGAGATTATTCTTAAAAATATTGTCAAAGTCTGAGAAGAAAAGGCGAGTGACAGCAAAAGCAATGTCTGAGTGTGTAACATTTCCTCATTGTGAAGTATTGCCTAAAGTGCTACAGTCTGAAAAAATGAAAGACCAAAGGTTGGACTCCTTTACAGCTTATTTTTAAAACTCAGTTTCTGCCCCAATCCTTCAGCTCCCACTGAACAACTGGAGTAATCCAAAAATGAATCATTTGAGCAATTCCCACAGGAATATTAGAAATACTAAGATTTGCTTCCTCTATTTGACATGAACACAAACCAGAGCTGTGACCCAACCTGGCCTTCTTGCTTCAGTAAGCACAAACAGACCCATTCTTACTAAAGAACACAAACTTTTCTCCCCAGCACTTGCTCCCAGAGGACACAGGCCATGGAGGAGGATGAGCTAATTTTGTTGGGTCTTCATGACAAAAGAGTCAAGGTCATTTCATCCTACACGGATGCTGTAGAAAATGTCTGGCAGAACATGGTTTCTGACATTTGAAGCAGCACTCTGACTCTGTTAATGTGAACAGTTGTACTGCATTTTTTGCCAAGGCCTGAATTTGGCTCTGCATAGACCAAGAACCAGCCGCCAGCGTGGGAGATACAGCTGTGGAGTTCCTTCCATCTCCTAACACCTGCCTTACCCACTCCTTGCAGACCTTCCCCACCTGATCCAAGACCTGGAAACAGTCTCCATATGTTCAACACATCGTCATGTTAGAGCACCACTCCCTCACTGACAACCTGTCTGGCTGAGCCGAGTCAAGGAAAGGCCAGTTCCACATGAGCTAAAAAGGGTTTTAGAGCTCTGCTCCCCACTGCAAACCACTCTGTTCCTGAATGCAGAGTCACTTTATTTAGATCAACTTATTTATATTGACCTGCAATCAGACATTAAAGTTATGCAAAAGTATCTGTCCATATCCCACAAGTCATTAACTGTAAAAGCACAGGATGATTTACAACTCACAGACAGACCTGCCCTGTACTCAGCACTGAGCACCATGTTTTACTGCAGGGGGTAACCAAACTTCTGCTGCAAATGCTGAGTTTTCTGCTAGTAATAATACAGCCAGTGAAGAAAGGTGATTATGACTTGGTCATGTCAGCAGCACGAACCTTTATGTTCAACTGACAGCAGCTAAACACCAGAAGGTAAGATTTTTGTCTATACTAGTAACACAGTGGAGTAATTTGTTTGCTAATATATCTAAGTCTACACAAAATGTCTTAATTTCTAATTGCAACTTGATGGTAAGCTCATATCTGATTTAAAATATATTTAATTTTAAAAAGTAAAAGCGCTCAAATGAAGCCTGAAATCAAGGAATGCTGCATTTTAAACCTTTGGTACCATAAAAAAATACACAAGGCCAGCTTTTATTCCAGTAAATGTCAATTTGTACCCCCTTTCTCTTGTATCAGATGGAAACAATCTCAGAGAAACAAGACTCTTTAAAAGATATCAAATATTCTTTTTGTAAGTGCTTCTGTGGGGACGTGCCATAGAAAGGCAGAAGAGAAAACCCTGTTTTCAGAACAAGCTCAGAAGGCATTAAGTCAGAAAGCTACAAACTGAATGTTTTGATAATGATTTTAAATGGATCCCTAATTCAATGAGCAGCATTTGACTGAAGCAAAGCCCTTCTAAAGGAAAGACTTTTTTTCACTCCAGCCTTCTCCTCTGTGGAAAACATTCCTTTCTTAAGAATGAGTCCTCATATTCACAGCACAAGTGTCCTCTACTCTCACCACAATGTACCTACCCCCAAAAGCAGCCCATGACAACCTGCAGCCTCCCTTACAGAACACAAAGCTCATTTCTAGTTTGCTGCTCTTCACAGCAGCAATGCTAACTGAGCCAGCAGGTAAAGCTCCACTTCCACCTAAGCCTGTATTAAATGCCCTTCTGGTTTCCATTCCTGGATATCTATCAAAATGCAGTTTAGAGCAATGTCATTAATTATGCTCTCCAATACAAAAAAAGGAAGGTAGCAAGAGATGCCCTCATTTAATCTGTCAACCACGTGTGCTGAAAGACATGATGCCTTCTCCCTCTAAAAGAGACTTCTGTCTCTGGGTGGCCTCTGTCCTGAGAAATAAAGGGACATTGACTCTGTATAATTGTTTGCACAGGTACACTATCAAATTCAAGGATGTACATTAAATGGTTCCCTTGGCAACAAACCTTATCAGCATTCTTTGACTACAAAGAGGAAATATTTTTTCATCTAGAAAAGTTCCTTCTGCTTAACAGCAGCAGCCAGAATAACATTTTGAAATTCCTGCTTTGCACAGTGTTCTTTTTACTACAGGCTGCATATTAGGAAAGTAATGGTACAGTTCAAGTCCTCTGAAAGCAAAGATCCTCTCAGCTCCAGGTTACCAGACCCGTGCTGCACCGCTGTTCCCGTCTGTGGGGATGTCTCAGGCCACAGCACTGCACTCCCAGCTGTTCAGCACAACCCCACACCAGGCTGTGGGGGCCACCCGTGCAGATGATGAACAGAGGAGCAGGGACAGGAATGACTGTGTGGAAGGAGGGAACCTCTCATGCTGGCTTTGTTGTTGGAGACATTACAGTGTCAAACTGGCACCTTCATCGGTTCTGCCTGGGGAAGACAAGCCTTGAGTCCGACTGAAAGCCCAGAATTCCCATCAAGCACAAATACAGATTTTGAATCAAGACAGTAGACATCCTTTCAGCATCAACTCAATCCTAAAAACAACTAAAACATAGGTTCTTCCCAAGTGGCACTGCACAGGTGCCATTCATCTTTAAGTTTTTGGCCCACTCCATCCTTGTTTAGGGATTTGATCCAATAGTTCTCATCATCAAGCCACTCGAGTGGCTTATGATTATGCCTCCTTCTATTTCTTGAACTTAATTGTGTCTTTTTGTTTCTAATGCCCAACAGCCAAGCACATGGGCATGTCCTTCAAGCAGCTGGGTTAATGCTGCTGTCACCTCTGTTTTGCTCTTCCAAAGCACATCCCTTTATAACTCCTGGAAACGCCCCACGCTGCTGCTCTGAACACAAAGCCCTCTTCAGAGCTCATTGCCTAACATTGCATTGCTAAGTAGAAACTATTTGTGATAAAATAAAGACAGATTCTTAACTACTTTTGAATGCTAAGCCTCATGCTGGGTGCACACACTCTATGCATCTGCCAGTGTGGATGCTTTTAGCAGATTTTAATTCCAGAGCACTTCAGATGCAAACCATACTTGCAGCTTCCGCTGTGCCAGTGCACAGAGCCCTCAGCCCAGAGCCCTTCACAGGGGAGGCTGTGTGAGTGAACAAACTCATCACATGCCATCAGCACGTCATGGCTCCCTCTGCAGACATTTCTCCCCTCCTTTTATACAAAGGATGACTACCAATGCCAAGAATAGAAGCAGCATTCTTCTGGCCAGGGCAACAAGAAACCATCTCTCTGACACCGGAAAATACTTTCTCCCCTACATTTGAGGAGTTTTGCTGCTGCTGAGAACAAAACATACTGGCAGAATAGAGCAGGACCTGTATGGACTCATCATTGCCCAGAAACCAAAATACAGCTGACAGGTCTAAATTTAGTCCACTAGCCCTGACAGTGCCCCGTTAAACCAAGGAAAGAAAAAAAAGCAGAAAGGGTTTTTTCTAGATGCTGATATGAGTTTCATATTGGAATTAAAAAGGATGTAAAGTGGTAGAAAGCTGGTTAAGGAGCTGGGGCTAACCTTGACAGTGTTTAGTTAACAAACACACACGCAGCTCTTGAGTAGCTGGCCCTGAACTATCAGAGAATTGACAGATCTCTGCTTTTGCTGTGGGATGTATGGACTGAGAATTCTCTTCAACCCTCACCCCTGAACTTTAAGATACAGTTACAATACACGCCTCATCAAAGCCTTACTACAGTACAGCAGCTACAGAGAAAACCAGGATAGAAAACTGAATGTCACAAATTAAGAGCAGTGCCCAACTTTGAGCTGGATCATTTGGCATGAGTTGACTCAACTCCCCGTTGCACACACGTGCCAGGAGGGCAATCAGGCCCAGAGATTCTGGGATCCAGAGCTCAGAGAGCAGGACCCATCTCCCAGCTGCTCCCAGCTGCTGGTTTTGACAGTAGGCATCAAAAAACAGATCTTGCAGTTCCCTCAGAAATGGGAACTCACACACACAAGTACTAGAGCCATTTTTCCCAACAGCTCAAGCAGAATTAAGTGCTCAAAAATAAGGGCAGCCAGTCCTTCTCGTTCCAACAATCACTAGATCTAGAACATTTGTGATGGATACTTGTCTAACCTGTCCTCAAAAACACCCCTGACAGATCCCACAGCTTTCTTGAGCAATTCTTCCTTGTGCCTTTCTCCTAGCATTAGGGATCATCCTCCATAACGTTTTAAGTTCTCCTTAAATAAATCCTATGCAGGACAACTACTTAACCCAGCTACCCTGGAATAGACTCCTTCATAGATTTTCTAGCGTACGTTACTTGTAATTAATCTACTTTCAGAACCTGGCATTTTCCACATTAAAAGCAGGTCTAACATACTTGATTAAGCTAATCTGAAAACAGACCCAATGCAAACATGACAGAGACATGTCCCCTACTTCTCAACCACAAGCATGCCCCAGAACTTGGTAAAGAAACACAGAATTTCCAATGCTTTAGCCATCTACAGGGAATATGCACGGGCAGATAACAGGAAAACGTGCCCAGAGTGACCTACTGAGCATTTAGGGGCTCTGGTAGCTTTGCTCCAGCTATTGGTGTGTTTTGCTTCACACAAGCCTTTAGAATACCAACTGAAAATGTCTGTGCTCATCTTTAGACCTCTCAGTGCTTTAACTCCCCGTCTGAAGGACTGGATGTCTCCCTGTCACGTGGCATTTACCCTCTGCAGCCATCAACCAGCACAGTGAGTTCAACCTCTCCAGCAGCAGCTTGCAGAGGGTACAGGCACCCAGCCCTCATAATTCTCTGCAGGCTTAAATGCTCAAGAAGGAAGGAAAGTACAACTCAAAATTCTGAGATAAAGGGACTTGATGTTGGTGGCAACCTAAGGACTGTTTGCATCCAGAGTACACAAAGAAGTACTGTGTATGAGGTACTTACATTCCCTTGGAAATATTTTCCTCTTCTTGGAAACAAAACTGAGGCAAATTTGCTTTTTGAGCTACCTGAAGTTTCTCCTAACCACACATTGCAAGAGCTACATAAAGCTTAACCTTAAAAAACAGACATGGAATTCTAACAGATGCAGATGGAAGAGCAAATTAATGTTTAATTGTAAAGATATTTTGCCACTTTCTTTTTCAGGCGGCCCTTCTCCAAGTACAGAGCTTCACAAGCTTATCTGGAAAAAAGGTGCCAGACTCCCTTAGATATTGCACCAATTACTGTATTTTTAAATTGATGTAAAATAAATGGATTACATTAGGACTTGTTTGGTTATCCTATTTGCATAAAAATCTAGTGGACTTCAATTGAATCTGTATTCCACTTGTCATTTCCAAAGAAAAAGTTCTTGGAGTACTGTCTGATTTTAAGACAAATCCCTTGCTGTGTGGTGTATTAGGCTAGTTTGTTTATCAAGTTTCCATTGAAGTTCAGTTAGAATAGCATGGATAAATATAACCAATCCCAGCTGTTAGTACAAAACTAATGTAATTATAAAATACTTTCCCTTTTATAGTAGCCTACTCCAAAATATCTTCTTTAGAAATTATATTTTTTCATTAGGGAAATATAACACTAGAAAAGATGTTATTTCTGCAAGGGTATGTAAACTAAACAAAATTCCCTATAAAACTTCATGCATCTTTACATGCATTGATTTTATTAGATCTCTTGGCTTTAAGAAAAGCAGTTGGAATTAAATTTGCTTCACTTACAACGTAATTGATTTCAGAAGAGTATTGAGTTTCATTTGATATGCTCTGACTTGTAGATAAACAAGTCCAAACTTCAAAAAAATGTGCAAATCACCACACTGGTGGTAGTGGGGGCTCAGCAGAACACAGATAGTGGCAGGTCAATACAGAACTGCACCACTTAAATGAAAATCAAAACCCATCAAAGTCCTATTTCCTTCAGATCCCAGCAGAGTAGACTTTTTAAGAGGTTAAATATATCATCCTAAATGCAGGTTTAAGAGTCTTTCTCCCTGGCTGAACCTATTGGATCCAAAACTGTTAATAAGCAACCTGGACCCAGGGAACCTTGTTTTCTCAGGATGGAAAGCACAGAAAAAGCCACTTCAGGAAAGTTATTCATCTATTTCAGTGTGAAGGTTAATGGAACAGTATGTGGGCACCTCGAAAGAGAAGGTACAGGAGTGTCTGTCTTGCACAGTCTTGTACCTTTTAGGTATATTTTTAATTGCCTCCTAATTTGCTCCAAATATTAAAGGCTGGTCATTTACTGCAAAAAAAAAAAATCATTGCACATATGACTTTTCAACTCTGATTTACCCGATTACATAATTTAATGGCAATGGAAAAGAGAAATTATAATTTTAAATTTGCTACAGTGGTTCAACTTCCATATATAAATACACAACACAAACCACTCAGATTTCCATAACTACTTGCTAATGCTACATTCAGCAATATTATATTCCAACTGAACAGGAGCTACAAAAGTGAGCTACACAGGCTGATATTTAATGTCTCCAGTGTGAAATTTGGAAGCTGCACTTAATAGTGGCTGTGATTCAGTGACAACTCCTTAAACAAACAACACATCCCACTCAGTCACACAAACCCCAAGCTTTCAAGTTATCTCCTAAACAAAGCACCTTTCTGATATCTAAAAAAAAGCCTCCCAGCACAAAATGAAATTTTAACCACACTTTTCCTTGCCCAATGCATTTTTTTCCATATCCTGTCGTTGAAAATCCTGAGAGATGCAGAAGTCTTGCCCACATGCAATCAGCCTGCTTAGCCTCAGACTAGTACTTACTCTGAAGAATCAGGAAGTTGCAGCCATTCAATTTAGGGGCAGCAAGCTTAAACTTCATTTGAGATACAGAAACATCAATGTGCTTTCCTGGAAAGCACTACACTAGGCATTTATTTGCAGCTACTGAAAATCACTTCAGGAAAAAAAAAAAAGAAAAAAAGAACAAATCCACTCACAGACAGCACCACTGCCCCAACACATCACAGAGCTGGGATGTCTGCGTTCCTTACTCTCACAGAATTGCATTATTAGCTCCAGCCCCATGCAGGGACAGCACTGCATTTCTGGCTGGGCAGCCTGTGCCTCAGAGAGCTCACAAGTGTGAAGGTGCCACTTCAGCAGCTGTTTTCCAACACTGCTTTTACAAAGAATTGATCACAGTGAGTTCACAGCATCAATTTTAATGTCCTCTGGTTAGCAGTGGAAGGACATCACTGCTATCATGCCTATTCTATTTCTCAAAACATTTCCCTCTCACTGAGATATATATGTATTGGAAAACAATAGCTTCATTGAGTAAACTCCATTACTATTGCAAGCAGTATGCACTGTGTGCCAACCATCATATTTATATGGAAATTAGACTTCCCTTCAAAGAGGCATGTTTCCATAAGCTCCAGTCACTGTCCACTGAACCCAGGCATTTCCCTAAAATCAATGCATTTAAATTTGAGATAATATTTTCGGCTTGTGCTGTTCCTTGTGTTGTTTAACAGAAGCAGGGGCTGGTTAGTGGTTACAGACTGACCTTTTTCCTGAAAACAAATTGAAGCAAATGGAGTATTCTTCGACTTTACATAGGACAACGTTCTACGATGACAAAAGCTGATCGGAGTATGAGTGAATCTTAGCACAATCAATTCATTTTAATCCCCTGAAATCTTCAGCACAGGATAAATACTAAAAAGGCAGCCAGGCAAGCAAACTAGAAAGATCCCAAAGGCCTCTCAGGCTTTTCAGATTACTAGACAAATCAAGTTTTCCGTTTTCACTTAGGAGAAAATTCATAGTTCTGTTAAATGAATTCAAAACGCAGTCCCTTGCAAGAACAATAAAACAAAGCAATCCTTCAGAACACCCATGAGTTTGATACAAGACCAGTGGTAGCAAAAGCTTTAAAACCAAGTGACTTCCTTCTTCTAAGACGTTCAGAGTCTTATATAAAACAGATGGGCTCTCAGCTGCTTCATCCAGAGACATCCCATCAGCACAGATTACCCCAGTTTAGGAACATCCAAGCAGATCATCTTGCTCACCTGACTGAGCAACAAGATAAAACAGGGACAGTCACTGGCTTTAACAAGCATCATGACACAAGTAGTTCTTCTGCATGGAAAAATGGAAAGGAATCAGTTGCCAATCCAGCTGCCCCCAAATATTAGAGCTCTTTTGCACCTTCCTAAGACAGAGGACTGCACTCAATTGTTGTTTAATTTAACAGTTAAACCATTTCTCAGATATAGATTTCTACAATATGCCAGGGGAAGTCGCTTTTGTGTGTTTTTAATAAGGAAAATCTTAGGAGATGAAGTCCAGTTGGCATAGTGGAGTTTAATCAGCAATGCCCCACTGCTGCAAACAAAACAGTTACAAGGACAAGCAATAAATATGTTGCTTTGCTCCTCTTTGTTTGTGCAAATGAAAGAGAACTCATTTTTCCTAACTTTTAAGTCCCTTGCTATTCCTTACCTTTCTTCACGTTGCTAAAGTGGAAAAACTGTGTTTAATATATGTAGTATTGCTGTGTTTTGATCTCAAAAGGAAGCCAAGCCAAACAGCAGGAAGTGGGATTCATGGCTAGTGGGCAAATGCACTTGTGCAAATACAATCTCATTTACCCATTCCTAAGGCAAAGGAGTAAACCAGAGCAGAGGTTATAGAGAAATATTCCCTAATTAGAATTATGATGGTTTTTCCAGGGTTACTTCTCAAATTTTAAATACCAAGGTGACCAGACAAGTTGAAAAGAAACAGCTTGACATCTACCCAAACAGTTCTTAGGCACTCACACAGCTGGAAATACATGGCAGCGTTTTTACATCAGCCAGGTACTAACTGCACAAGTAGAGGGCTTGTAGACAACTTTGATACACTTAGAAATCATTTCTTCATGTTTGGAAATTCAGGACAATACCAGGAAATTATTACAGCCAGCTGCTTGGCAGAGACACTCACTCAAGCGTCTCTGTAGGGTGGGAACATAAAACTATTCTTGCTGTGGTCAACAGCTTCCCACTTTTGGGCCTGTATGAGGACACAGGGAGTACCCTGACATTTACTACAGAAACAAAAAAAACCAAGAAATTACTTATACCAACAGCATTTTACTATTACAAAGCCCTTTGTGTGTCACACTCGGGAACTTTTAGCATTCAAGTAGAAATTACACTGTGCTTTAAGTGTCACTGAAACAACTTCCAGGATTCCTGCCATCTTTGTCATCCCTTTCACAATGTCCCAATTTGTCTGCACTCTCTGTACATGTGGAGCCACCACCCACACTGGGGACAATTTTTAAAACTCATTTTCTATGTTTTCCATTACTGGACATAGTGCTGCCACATGACTCGTGCTGCCACATGACACAGCACACACAGTTACCACAATACATATGCAAATTACAGTGATGCCAGTTTTGTAATTAAGCTGGAGAGAAACCATGGAAGAGTTTGAAGAAGTTCATGATAGATAATGTACAAGCAGATTTAAATTATGCCAACACACACAAGCTCGTACAGGAGAAGTGATAAAGTCTTGGGCAATGGGGCAGCTCTCCCCAGTGGAGAGGCATAACTTCCATCTCAGTGAGTCCCTGTGCAACAGGAATCTCCAGAAAAGGAGAAGAGTGCTCACCCAGGAAAATGGAAATCAAAGGGAAGAACGAAAATTGAAGGAACCAGAATTTAGAGGTGTGCACCAAACAGGGAAGGCCCGAAATCAACTGCAAGAGTGGCTCTGACAGGAGAACATGGCAAGATAGAGAAGGTGAATTAAGAAAGCAAACTGGACTTCCAGAACAAGCTGAAAAGGTAGAAAAAAGTCTAGCATAAAGCCAGAGAAACAGCTGAGTGGGGCTGAGGGCAGATATCTAGAACTGGGATGGAATATAAGGCAGGAGAGCAGGTTAAGGCTCAAAACAGCATGATGGGCTGCATAAAACCCAGCTGGAGCAAACTTGCACTTGTTAAAAACAGGGAGATTGCTTCTGTTCCCAGCTCAGTGCCATCAGGCTGCTGGTTTTAACAAGAAAACACACTTCAATTCTTAAGCAAAAGATTAGAGAATAATCAGCAGGAAAGGCAAAACAGGTTTTATACTCCAACCATTTTCATATGCTTTTTATTATGCTTAAGTAAAAGTACTTTTTGTGACATTGACTTTAAGTGATCTTTCCAGAAGGCAGCAGCCACTGGTCAGTGACCCACCACTATCAAGCACACAAACATTAACCTTCAGCAAGTCTACTTTGCTTGGAAGCCCCTTATCTTTTCAGGAGCAGAAAGCTCCTAACTGCCAGACCACAAACCCTTCAAGCCCCGTTATTCTAGCAATTGATGCTTCATTATGGTAAACATGTTTAATGTTTTAATCCTTTACAGAAGCATTTTAAAGGGCAAGAAAGTATGCATATGACAGTTTAAAACACTTCATCAGTCCTATTCCATAGGGTAGAAGCCACCAATTTGTCTTCAAAGTGGCTCAGGTTTTTAAGAGAAAGACATGAATCTTACTCATGCCCTCATCAGAGCATGGCCAGACAATCACCTGCAGCAGTACCAGTGTCCTGCATTTGGCACATCCAGATTCCCTGACCATGCAGCCACTCCTCAAGCAGTCTGCTTCCCATGCTCCAAAATTAGTCACTTTAAAAATAGCAACTAATGCCTTCCTCCCAACAAGGCATCACGTCACCCCTCCCCATATGTGGCTTCTTCCACCACTTCTTTGATATTTAGAGCTAAATTTGCAGGTTGGTTCTATTGCAGAGCACAGTATTTTTATACATTACACAAGCCCTCAGGCTAGTTTCTCAGCCTGTTTTGCTGGAACCTGTGCCTTCTTACACTACAAGAAAAAAATCTTTCTTTAACCAAAGAGAAATGCACGCTACTTTCCTTTTCTGCTCGTTGCCAGTAGCACCAGTAAATGGTGGAGTCTTTGAAGAAGCTACCTGAAGTAGGAGAAAAAAGTATTCAAAAACCCTGAGCCCCTCATAAACACTTTAAAAATCACTGTTTTATTTCAGTGTCAAAGTGGTCACCTAAATCACCTCTACTGTTCCATTCCCTCATTGAAGGATACTTTATAGAATAGCAAAACACTGGGAATAAAATATATTTTCAATGTCAAAACTATCCTGATGCATACCTAGAAGAATGGGTCCAAAATACCTCCTATGAATCAGTTCTGGTTTAATATTTAAGAATTTCAAGAAAGAATTCTTGAGCCTTGTAAATATCTCTTGCTAAATAAATTGGAGTAAATGAGGTAGCTGCATCTCCAGACACAAACAATCCACTCTCATATTACTTGGACCAGTGTTACTGGAGTATACAACTGAGATTGTCAGACATTTGATTTCCGTCTGAAAAGCAACTAAGACCTGTTCCAGTACCGAGTAAAGGTCAAATAACCCACAAAGGATAATGTTTCCAAACAAAATCAAGGATCCATCCACAAAAAAAATCAGTGATCTCCATATATAAATCCTACATGAACAATTCATGTAGTCTGAAAAGTACAGAATACCCTGCTTTAGGCTGAGCTATGGCCAAAAATCAGGGCTCTGCACAATTATTTGCATTCAAACAAGAAAGGTGGATTTAGGTAAAACAAAAATAGTAATAATGTGATTGATTTCTCTGGCATTATCTTAGTTATAAACTAAGTCTATTCCTAGTAAAGAAGTCACTACAAAGGTGGTGCTATATTGAAACAAGGGCCCAGGGAGGCTGTGTGATCTCCAAAACCTGACTGGACAAGGTGCTGAGCAGCCTGCTCTTACTGAATCTGCTTTGAGCAGAGAGCCAGAGGAAGAGGCAAGCAGACATCCCAACCATTTCCAACTCCCCTGCAATTCCAGAACTGAATGTTACTATAGCTTTTATTTCTTTTCTTTCCAGTCCTTATAGCAGTCTAAAGAGTTCTAGACACTAACACATACCTACTTGTGACAGATACTTATTTCCCTCAGACTCTAACACTCCAGGAATTTGACAGGGCCTGTGGCTCTAAAAAGCAAAAGGTGCTTTTTAGCTTTTTAGCATGGCTGCTTTCCCTGTGAAAAGTGCAGTTGTCCCACCTGATGCAAACATTATGTAGAAAAATGACTTCCTGCATTGTAGAACAGGGATGAGCATCAGCCAGTACAGTGTTAATGCCATCAGCCCGATCAGGGAAGGTTTCGTGTGAACAAATGCACATTTCTTAGGCCAAACTAATACAAACAATTTTACAACCTGCATGTCCCTTAGAGGACAGTGAAATAAGACACAAAGAACACTGCAACATGAACTGAACTGCAAGTTTGGGATAAGTTCAGTGTGAACCGAGACTGAGATGACAAGGTACCTGCCCACCCACTTTGTGCTTTAATTTATAACCTGTCCTATATGTTTTTTCATATTTCATATATGAGCTGCAGAGCTTTCAAAATAACACCATCAGATCACTTTTATGTTTCGAGAGCAGACAGGTTGCAGTTCAGATTTCAGGCCGCTGTGCAGGCTGTCAGCTCTCAGTAGTAAAGCAGAGCCAGTTCTTTCCACCATCCCCATCCAGAAATAGGCTGCAGCTTCACTCACCTCCTACCAATCAATTTAGCCTGCATGACTTATGGAAAGAATCCAGGGAGCAGTTACATAAAAATTTATTTTCGGTGGTCCTGAACATTCCCTTTGCCCCTTCAGTGTTTATTACTCTCAAGTACCTGAAAACAGCTACTACTGACACTGATTTGAAAAAGCACTTTTCTAGGGCAGCTTTTGAGAGGGGACTGAGATTGCCATTATGATACATTGGCTTTGGTGTGGATACTAAAGTTGAATGAAATTCAAATTGTGATAGATCTTAAAGATCTTAAAGATCGGTTATCCAAACTATAATGGTCACTAGAAGGTGGGATTGTTCTGCAGTCTTCTTTTTTTTTTTTTTTTTTTTGGAGGGGGGGTGTGGGCATTGGTAGGGGATGGAGGTGGTGGTTTGGTTGTGTTGAAAGAATTTATATAATTTCAGGAAGTTTTGCCTTGGTCCTATTATTAATTTTCTTTCATCAATCAACTTGTCCATAGGATCTGTCTGTTAATTCACCATCTTAATATCATTTGACCAGTGCTAACTTTGGACATCTACAAAATGTTCTGGGGTATCCCAGTTTAGATCATAACAATGCCTTCTCCTATTCAGTGTTTCAGAAATCTTCTGAGGACATGAAAGGACAGAACCAGAGCTGGTCTAGAAGGAAGCATTTGCCAGAGAACTCTGCAACCTTGAGTGCATTGTTCCCCTTCTTCCCTCTCCTCCTCTGCCATTTTGATTGCAAGTTCTTCCAAATGACCACCAAACCTTCACGAAATTGCTGTATTAGTGTTAGTTGAGGCTTCTAGAACTGCAAGAAACACCATTTGTCTGAGACCTCCTTGTACTGCAGCTTACACAGACAGACCTTAAAGGCTGTGAACTAATACAGTGTTTACATGGGCATTATTAAAGCAAAGATGTCTCTTGCTGGGGATAATCAAGACACTGTTAAAGGCCAATCAGCCAGTGACCAGCTGCTGAATTTTCAGTGGCAGTAACAGCTATATGCTACAGAATACTTGGAAAAAAACAACTGAGTCAACAGCTCCAATCTTTCACAGCAGAACAGGATTACATCAGGGGTCAGTACAGAGGGGGCAGTTTCATCAACAATTTGATAAGGCCAAGAAAGAACATGACATGTCAGTATATCTTCAGGAAGCCCTTATCTCTCTGCTCAGAACTTAGAAATGTTAATTTTCTGCACTCTCAGTAATCAGCTTATCAGCTCCCTTTGCCATACAGTAGCTCCAATGCCCCAGTGATTAGTCAACTCTAAGGCACATGAAGTAGTATGGACTGGATTTTGCCTGAAACATCTTGATACAGCCAACTCCACTCAAAGAACATTAGAAGAAAAACAATAGTGGCTGTTCTATTATCAGAGGAATAATTAAATGCAAGCTGGATTTAGCACTACAACCGAGAAATCAATTGGATCTTCTCCTTTTCTCTCACTTTACTTTATTATGTGATTGTTGCTGACTCCAAGACATCAAGGTGAAGAATTAAAGGGCAAAAAGCCTTCATTTGAGTCGTTTAGGTTAAATCCTTACTTCTAACATAAAAGAAAGAAAAATCAGACATGAGGCTGCTATTTGTTTTCTATCTCATCTTGCAGTGATGCAGTACAACAAACAGAAAAACAAGGCAGACATGATGAGCAGCCCCTCACAACAATTTAGGCATAAACTATAAGAAAAAACAAGTAGAGATGAGACAGACACTTCCAAAAGTATCCAGTCTACTGAACTTTAGTACAGCACTTATGTCTCTCCCCCTTGCAGGAGAAAGGGATAATTCTGAGACATTTTAGAGCACTGTAGTGTCACAGCACCACAAAAAGCAACTTGAGACATCAGTACAAAGCTTGAAAAAAGATAACAGTAGGAAAGGGAGCAGCAGCAGTCCCACTGCTTAAATCCACCCATATCACAAGCCTTGGAGGATGCCGGGGCAGGGAAGGTAGAAATGGAGAAGATTCCCCCAACTCTGCCATCTTATGCTCCTTAATTCCCCCTGAGCCTCTGCACTGTATCATTTCACAGCCACGACTTTCCCTACTCCTGTCTCCTCCTAATTTCATCCTTTAGACTTTGCAGTCTACTCTCTGGATGTGCTTTTTTTCTTCATTCTCCCAGAGCTGTGAAATTTCAACCTGCCTGTCCCACGTTCCCAGTACCTCCAGATATGGATCCTTCAGTCCAGGCAACTCAGTTTGGCCCCTGCCTGCCCTCACAGCAAGGCCTGACATTGCCTATGGGGAAGGACTGCAAAATATGGACACCAGCAGCCCCTGCCAAAAAGTCTGCCCAGCAGAGCAGCATCCAAAGGAGCACTTGCACAAGAAACCAGATGTGGCAGCTTTCAGGGTCTTGTTAAGCACTTCCCCCCCCTTTAGGTTGGACCAAAGCTGTTACACACAAGCAAGCTTTATTTTTAAGCAGAGAGTGACTTCTACAAAGATGCAAACTAGATTCCATGGCGTTCTGAATAAAAATATTTATACTGAATGTATGCAACTTCACTTCTCCTCCTTGCAGGTCAGGCTGTATTAACAGAAGCATCCAAATGTTCATCTCAGATGGCCAGTTTCCACTGGCCTCAGCACTCTCTACAGGCAACAACTCCTTTTTTTAGTTGAAATTTTATACTATTTGCATTGTTTTACTCAAAATCAGCTTTATTTTCCCCTCTAACTTTGGATTTTGCTGGTTTCTTATCTTCCAGTACTGGAAAAAGAAACTTGATTTCCCACGGGAACAAAAATCTCCTGTAGCTTTTTTCACACTTACACAAAGGTTGATTTCATAAACTACAAAGGACAAGTCCCCAGAGAGAAAATGCTGCCTTTGGTCAATGTGGTGCACGTGGTTCTGTCTTTGCAGACACAGAAATCATACACAGGCAAAACTCATCATGCACTGCATGGGAATTTTCTTTGCCCAGTTTGGACAATCAGTTGGTCCATTTCTAGCTGAGGAGGAGAGGGAGGAAAAAAGCTGATTCCTCTTCCTTTAATACAGCGTGCCCTTTCAGCAGAGTTAACAGGCCAAACAATAAAAGCTGCAGAATATTCAACTCATGTCATTCAAGCTGAAAAACAGAGCCAAATTCTAAAAAGAGCTTCTTACCCAGAAGATCCTGTCCCTGCACAGAGCAGTTAGACAAGCTTTGTCCAGGTTAGTGCTCGTACCTGTGCTAGAAAGGCTGCATGAATCTTCCCAAACAAGCAAACTGTGCTGGAAAGAAAATGATAAATAAAAGAAAGAGCAGCTCCACTACCCAAGAGAGGCATGAGATCTCTTATCTGAGGTCAAGACCAGGCACCCAGTGCTCTGGAGGCATCCTGCTGCTGCACAAAGCTCAAGAGAGTAACTATTTCCCAGCTCCACACACGACTGGATAAAACAGGCCTTAAATGCACTCTGCTGTCCATATCATGCATCCTCTTGAGGGGCTGTCACAAGGAACCACAGCATGACCCTCAGTTGTTGTTCCTCATCGTATTACTATTTCCTCATGGGATGTGTCCCAGCACTGCTGCAAAAAAATTCCCAAGCCAACTCCAAGTGCATGCTAAAAGCTACAGCAGTGATCCTGTTGCAGGTAAGACAGATGTACCACCCACCAAACGGAGAGCACCTCGACACATTTCAACCAGCTAAACCAACAGCAGAGAGTTCATCTGCTCTCACTGGCAATGTCAAAGACTTCCACACCTCAATGGAAGATTCAGGGCACTCATTCTCTGATCACAAGTGATCACAGTGTGTTAGAAGTCATTTTGTTAAAAAAATACCAAGGTTTAACTCATTTGCAAGCCCTTACAATGCATCTGAACTGAGCATTGGTAATTGGATGATGGGCACTCCAAATAAAACGTGATTCAGATTGAGGAACTAAATTCACCATAAGGTGCATCAACTGTTAGAATGATGTACAAGTAAAATTCTACCTTAATTTCCCCCATGTGTTCAGACAGCATTATCAGGGGTGTTGCATAATCACATAACTCACAGTTATCGTGAGCGAGCCAGTGATGCCTTTGCATATTTGGTAAAGCTACACTGAAAACAAAAACTCTGATTTTGAGGTCTTTCTTGTTGCTTCATTTTCTGCTAGGGCTGAGGGGGTTATTTCATGCTTCAGTCGCTGCACTAATAGAACCACACTGTGGTAGCTCAGTGAGATTTTCCCGGTTGTGAACACCAATGGCTGGAACAGTTGGGCTAATCTGAATTAACCTATACTGCATAAATACGCTGGAGTCCATGAATACAAGATGACATTAGCATGGATTCTTAGCAAGCTAACTCAAATTTCGACACCGTAAAAGCCTGGGGGAAGTAGGGAAGAAAGTTAATTCAAAAATTCAAATGGGAAAACCAGCGAACCTACATATATACTTAGAGACAGTTGTAATTTGTGTGCATGAATGCTAGCTAATTCTCTGGTAGCATTCTCACAGGGAAAATAAAAACCCAAAACAAGGAAAAAAGATTACCAGCATAAGGATGCCAGCAGGTCATCAGCCTTCTCCAGGTAGAAATTCTAGGGGAGGACTAAAATTTGCCAGAAGGAAATGAACCACATTCACAGTAGGGTCTAAACGGGTTCATGTAATCGCTCGATACCCTGAGCTTGAACCTGAGGCACAAACATGAAGGACACTGTGCTAGCTGAAAAGAACAGCAACAACCCCTTTACTTGCAGTGAATAAGAAAAAAACCCTCTGCTTTTAGAATGGCTTCAGTAGCAGTCGATTATTGTTTCACAATGTACAGAACGAGAGAGATCACGGGGGCGTAATTAACTGCATTCTCAAAAAACACCACAAAAATACCATGCCTGAGTAATCTAAGAATAAGCAGTGTTCTGTGCTTCTTCCTTCAGAGCCTGTCTCACTGAGATTTGTGACACAGCAGCTGACACATCACTGCTTCTAAAGCTATGCCTCTCTGGGCAAAGTGCAGCAGTACCAGCGCTCCTCTGAGCCATCTTTCTCTAACAAGAGCAACCGTGTCGTTAAACTGAGACCCTTTCCCTCCTCCTATGAAGAAAGTCATTGTTTTCTGCTCTATGATGTTCAAAATAAGAGTCTAGGATCTGCAGGTTGATATTCTACCAAAAATCTGCCCACTGATCTCTTTAACCTTCCCTTCCATCCTCCCTCCAAGGAATGAATATTCATTTACTCAGCCCTCAGGTGAGCTCTTTCCTTAGAACTCCACTTAAAATAATCTAAACCACTATTTTGGTGATTAATTGCCTTTGAGTTCGATGGATCTTTGAAAGATGCTTCCTCCTGTTGTGTGAAAGGAAGCCCAGAGTGTTCATTTTGTTCCAGGGGAACATTTAGACACCCAGATCTAAGTTGCCACTTCAGTTTTCCCAGTAGAGGACACATCACATACCCAGGAGGAACTGAATGGGTTACTACCCACAGTCCTGTCATTAACAGAGCCAAGCACCTGGTGTATTAGATACTTCACAAATATTCATTTGAATAGGTGCCCATATGATGGATGGTCCATACAGGTATTTCAGGCTATGAATTTTTAAGTTTCAGCTGCAACTGTTGTTTCTACTGACATCTATAAGTTGTGGGGCTGTTTTTTTGGTGGTGGTTTTTCATTACTTACAGCAAATACAATTATCCCAGCCCTCCTGGATGACTCCTAAATTTGCTAGGATGATCCTTAAACTGTGGCAATACAGTTCAGCATAAACCCTCGTGCAAACACAGTTGCAGAAATACTGTGTTTCTTTCAGCTGGTATGAAAATGTTGTTTCTTCACGTCAGCACAGTAACTAACAGCGTTGAGAGCCTGAGTGATCAGGATGCCCAGAAACTTGATCATGTCCCTAATATTAACCACATAAGTGGAAGCAAAGAGGAAGAAAAAAGGTAGCAGAGCTGCTGCCCTGCTCTTTAGATACCTTTCGATATTAAAATGACTCTGCACAGATGACACGAGCTTGGCAGCCTTGCTGCAAGGAAGAAGCTACTGCACATTTTCCTCCTGCTTTAAATTCAGCTCAGATCATCTGAGAAATGTTATGTAAACAGAAAAGTTTAGATATCTGTGAGCTGGAACCAAGCAACAAGAAAGGGTTAAAAGTTATACCTACTACAAGAGGTTCCATGTAGCAATTATAAAAATAAGTACTCTTAACTAAAGAGGTTTTCTGAAAAGGAGGAATTCGATCACAGTTATGATACGAAGTAGGAAATGGATTAAGATTTGCCATTTACTTGCTCAGCCTGAGGTCACCAAGGAGATTAAACAACAACAAAGGAAAGAACAAAGGAGGGGAAAGTCAAACTGAGCTACGAAATAGCAAAAAGTTATAAAATTTAGAAACATGCAAATAGGTTCCTGAAAAATATATCTGGAGAGCATTAAATCTACACTGCAGTATTACAGCTTAGAGACAGTAACTCACAAGTCAGGAAGGACCCAGACTGAGTTACAGCTACAAATCATCCTTTGTCTAGTTGCAGGTAAGTTAGTCCTTAATTACATGATCAGTTTGGCTTTTTCCCCCCTAACAGAGTCAACAATTAATAGATACAAATCTTAGTGTTCCTTGACTTTGGTCTTACTCAACAAGATCTAAACACAGCTCCACGCCTTTCAACACAGGGCCTCTCCCTACATTAGTACTTTGCTAACCCGGGGAGGTGAGAGCTTGGCTTTCTCTGTATCACTGGGCAGTAGTTTTATTATTTTATTATTTGCTGTACAGAGAACACAAACCATCTGCAACTCAAGTTCTGCACTGGGCAGTCAGAACCCCACACTTTCTGTGTTCAGAATCAGCAGAAACTGAATTCCAGATTTTCTGCTCCTGTGCTGAACAGGAGATTAAACCACAGGCAGTGCAGTGGGGTTTCTCATTCACTTCCACTAAGGAGTTCTGTGAAGAAGGGAATATTTACCTTGTGTATCAGGAAAGCATGATCCTCAAGGTCATTTCAACCATTTTCCACCACGAGAAATCAGATAATCAGCATCTTCCAGAATGAAGACTGCTAATATTAGTTACATAGGTTAGAGAACAGAAGAGATATGCTTGTTTCTGTCCATAAATTGAGCCCCAATCAGCACAAAAATCTTCAAATACACTGCATTAATGAACCTAAAAAGTATACTACTATTCTATTTTGTTGCCAATTACCCTTAAATTTCCATCTGCACTTCCAGGAAAGATTAAAGTTTTCTTCTGGAGAAAACTACTTGTGCTTATGAGAAAATTGGGAAGGGGTATAGTTGGAAATGAGACAATGCATGGATGGAGAAGTACTGTTTCCACATTGCTCCTCAGTAATTTCATTAGGCTTCCTAGATTTTTGTACTGTGACAAGTGTCCTCTTCTTCATAGAGGTCCTGCACCTAAACAAAGAGCACTCGCCCTGAGTTATTTACTTTATTCTCATATACCTTGTTTAAGCCACAACTCTCTAAAGCAAAGGCTGTAATGCATCTCTGCAACACTGAAATTTGAACTGTAATTCAACTTGAAGGTATTATAGCCAAACAAGTTAATGTCTCCTGCCTTGCACAGATGGCACAGCACAGTAAATCTCACTCTTCTTTCTATCAGAAACATGGGAAACTAGGAAGATGGCAAATCTCTGGCTTGCTAACAAGATGTTGAGGGGGGAACTAATAAAACTTTGCCATGACTTTCAACAATATGGAAATAAAAATAGTTTTAATAACTAACATAGAGCATTCAGGAAGACTGCCAATACAGGCATTTAATCTCTTCCATAACATTTTTACTAAATCACTGAGAGATCACATGAGCCTTACGTCACAAATCAGGGCCTTTTACAGAAAATGAAGAAGTAACGAATTAAAAGCAGATAAATTACAATGCTTCCTCTATTGACTCTTCCAGCACCTCAAGGAGACTGACAACTGCAACCCTGCCTGGCTCACAGGGCCATGACTGAGGCTGAGAGGAATTAAGGGATGTTTACATTTCATCCATGACCCTGTACTCCCTCAGATCCCACCCAGAATGTTCCCCCCTGTATTAATTTGATGTGGGGTCCTTACAAGCAGTTGATTTAACCTGTATGAATCAGGGGGACCCAAAGAGAAAATCCCTGATAAGTATTCTTCAGCAGAGTAGGCAAACAATGCCTCCCACAGAACGACAAGTTAAAAGGACTATTAGCCAAAGTAAATTGCTTGGCAACCAAGTCACAATCCCTCTTCAAAACAGATTGTCTAGAAAGCTTAGGACAACATATTCCCCAGCTAAAAACATGCCACCTTGTAAGCAGATGAAAAGCAGCCACCTTCTTTCAACAAGATATACATTTAAATGATGTAAGAAATTTTCATTATATTTGATACCAAAATACACAAGCTCCTGCTATCAAAAGAACATTCTCTTTCTTTCAGGTAAAGTACAGAAATTAATTTTGAAGAAGACTGCATGCAGGAAATAACTTTTGAAGTGCTTGCCATCTCAGCAGGCAGGTATGAGACTGGAGGATTTCTTTGAATTGGCAATTGTGATGTACACATGTGTACAAGAACTATTGTCAAAATGAGACATAGAACCCTCTTTTCTATTCCAAACAGCCAGTGTTCAAGTGCCCCCATTTATCTCTCCAAACTTTTCATACAGGCAGGTTTTGAGCCTTGACTTGTACAACATCAAGTGTTTTATACTCACAGGTACAGTGTTCAAGCCTTGATTTATATCTCAGTATCTTACACTCACTAGTACACAATTCAAGCCTTGATTTATAGCTGGGTTGAGAGAACCAATTCAGATAAAACACTATTCAGCCAAACCTTCCCCTTTTCCCATGATCCAATACAAAGGCTAACCTTTTCTATGTAGTCTCAGAGATCTACAGCCCAACTTTTTTTTTCACTTTTGTCGAAGCTATTTCATTCAGCAGAATCCCAGTTTTTCTCTAGTATCCTCTCAAGAATCTACACAAAAGTTGATTTAGCTCCTTAAAGTTTCAGCAAGTTCATTGAATGTAGGTTGTTTGCTTTCTTCTTCTCACAAAAATGGAGATCAGCAGATAAAGTATCATCTCTGCAATTCCCTATTCCTTTAGGCCATCTTCCAATTTAGGCTGTTTTAAGAAACATAATAACAGACAACGTCTTCCAACACCAATAGCTACATCTATCTTATGGTAAGAGCACCTGGCTTTGCAAAAAAAAAAAAAAAAAGCTTGAAGCTCTTGAACATTATGGTTTTTAAATAAAAAAAAATGTTTAATGAAAAAGTTAATTATATTTGCCATTAAGCCTTTGAATCAGAAATTTTACTTTCAGCCAAAAATAGAGAATCTGATGAAAACACAAAGAGTTGCTACCCAGATTTATTGCATTTGTCTAATCATTAAACCTTAAGCATATAACCAGTAGACCTAGACTGGTTTGACAAGAGGAAAGGTCACCAAGAGTTGTTCCTGCAAGCCTCAAGCCTCATGTACAGAAGCAGCAACAGGGCAGATATTCCTGCTGAAGGGAAATCTGCAGCATCAGCCAAGCCTTTACTCTGCACAAAATGTCTTCATTTTAGGACCAAAAAAAAGTTTTCATTAAGCAGGATTTGAGCATGAGAACAAAGCCACAAGAAAAGATTTCAGTAGACCTGCTCTTCAGAGAAGGGCTTAAAACCAAAAAGGTCTTAAAGGAACTCCAGAAGAGTGGGGTGTGGGGGGAAAGGTGTGGTGCCCACGAGGAAGTCAGAAGGATTTTCTTCCAATTACTGTTTCCACACAGACGCAGAGTTGACTCAGCCTTGGTACAACTGAGGGGTTAGAAGCCACCTTACACTAATTGGTCCCACTAAGACATTCACTTTATCTCAGACCTGTTTTCAGAGACTTCCATCTCTGCCCTTTCACATGCATCACATATCAAGACAGAATTGCACTCATCAGAAGGGGAAGAATGACAGCAGAGACACTGAGCTGCCCATCTCACAAGAGATGCAGTTTGCCAGCCTGGGACATGAAATCCTGTGGCCTCTGAAATCCCAATACAAAATTTTAACTGCAAAGCCATATTATTGCTTTTCTGATTCCCCTTTAGCAGCTTAGTTCCTCGACAACAAAAGTACTTTTTATGTTACAGCCTCCTCATCGCTTTCTCCTGAAAGTTCTTCTGAAGTTATTTAAGCCTGTATTCCATAAAAAACCTCTGAATGAATTCCAGGTCATCACCACAGAATAGCACTCCACTCACAAAGCACTGTTTCCTCCAAGGTAATTTTCATACTTTAATTATCTCATAGCTTGAATCATTCTCCATAAGAAGCCCACAACAGAAGTACAACTCAAAGCTGTGCACTTGAATAGAGAATAATACACACTGTATTCATAGGACTGTCCTTTGTGAAATCTCATGTACACATAGGATTAAAAAATAAAACTTTATTTTTGTCTTCCCTAGTTACATTAGTTCCTTTTAGACAGAAACTATTCACAGTTACACAATTGCAAGATCACTGTAAGCCATTTTATCTCAGTTTAAACATCTTAAAATACTTTCACTTACTGAAGTTCTCAAATTTGCACTTTGTTGGGGACAATTGTTGCAAAATGTATGTTCTGCTTGGACACTTTTCTTCTTGGAACACACGTGAACAAAGCCAGAGAAGGATCCCACATATTACGAACACAAGCCAGGAGGAAGGCAGCATAGATGGGAAAATAAAAACTAACACATCTGAAAATCTGCTGCAGGTTCAGACAATTGACTGTCACTGGCTACAGTGATGCAGGGCTACAGCAGCAAACAGAAAGGAAACAAGTACACAATCTTCCAACTTCTCTCTTTCAGTCGACAGGTAATTAATAAGAAAAGGAAAATATGAGTATAAGCCTAATCCCCATTACTCTTTACAACTGATACAGTAAACCATAGAAACGTGCACACCCTGCTTTTAGCAATAGTCTGGAGACTCCCAGCCTGCTAAAAGTCCTACAAAACACCACACACTGAGGATGAGGCCCAGCAGCTTTAAGCACTGTTTTCTTTGTCGGTCAGAACCCCCCTGCATCCACATACCCAGACGTTTTCCACAGAGCTGCCAGACAGTACATTCTGCATCCCTCACCTCTGACACACCAGTCACCTCTTGCTAGCCCATTCCACCCTCCTGTGCCAGTCTGAAAGGCTGGCTCCATCCTTCCAAGACCTTAATGTCCTACAGTACAAGTGACAGGGTGGCTCTGGGCCACTACTGGGGGAATGGAATTAGGGGAATCTGTAAAGTCAAAAGCCTGTTTTACTACAACCTCAGCAAAGATCTAAGCATCAACAGCTGTCAAGTGCAACAGCCAGGGTGGTCTGTGCCTGGGGTGCAGAGGGGACCTTCTCCAATTCAACGTTCCAGAGGGGAGACTCGTTATTCCATAGGGAGACCCACAAAATGCAGCCTGCTAAGTCCAGTGTTACTCTTCCCTCGAGGGATCCACAGCTGCTGGGCCGTGTCACTGCACAGCTGTCACTGTCACTAGCTTAGGGGAGTGAGGACACTCTGTGGCAGCTGCTGCAGATCTGCCCCAAGGGGGGAGCAGGGGGAGAAGAGCTGCCTCCCCTCTGAATGGCTGTTCTCTTGTCGGGGTGGAGGGAAGTGATGGAGTGGGAGGAGAAGTGTCTGAGCTGATTTTAACTGCAGACAGCACCAAGTTCTTGGTTCGGTCAAAATCATCAATGGGAGTTCTAGACCGAGCATTATTCAATACATAAGGACCCTCTCCATATAATCTATTAAAGGGATCTGGTATTGGAACCCTCCTGCTCTTCAGAGTCCTGTGCATTCAAAAGATGTTACTAAAAACGGAAATCTATTTCTCAGATAACAGAAAAGAGGGAGATGTTGGGATTGAGGATGAAGAGAGTTATGAGAAATGGAAAAGAGAACAGGAGATTTGTCAATAGATCTGTGCTACCCCGGAGAATGAAACCCCGGTATGAAGCAACTGAGAAGCTTGACCCCAATGCACCTCAGGTTTTTACTATTATATTCAAGGGTTTGTTGTGTTTTACCCTCAATTGTATTTTAAAACAGTTTTTATGAAATTTCTCCTGGTTCTACGTATCTTTTAATCCCTTTCCCTGACTGGCTCCTGCTTGCTGCACTGCAGCAATTCCTTTTATGGCCATGATCCCCTATATGGGCAGGGTCAACCCCTACTTTCCCTTTTATGGTCGTTATTTGCATGCTTCTCCCTGGTTCCTCCTCTCCTTCTAGCTGTTTCTGCCCCTACCTTACATAAAGCCGGAGCTCCCTTAATAAAGTGCCATTTTCTGCAGCCATCCCAAGAGTGGTGAGCCTCTTTTTCCCTTTGGGACGGCGTCACTCCATCTCCCTTCCTGCCACACTGATCTTGTGCTCTGCCCTTCTCATGTTGGAGGGGCCTGGTGTTGCTCCATACTCTGCCCCACACCTTGGCAGAGACCAAGGTGACATCCCCAGTGAGACCGGAGCGTTCTTTGCCCGCTCTCACCACAAGCAGGTTTCAAAGCTCCTTGGGCATGGGGACGTCTTCAGGACCTCATTTAACTGCTCCAAGAAAGAGTCCCCAGCGGGATCTCAGGATCTGGCAGGTAACTCTAGTCCCATTTCTCTCTGATGCTGCAGGCAGAAAAGGGCTCAGCCATTTGACCAACGCCCTGGGACAATGCAACCCCGGGGGCTGGAACAGCAGTGCCATGGCAGGGACACCCCCACAGCCCTTCAGACTGTCAGTGCCTGAGGGAGCAGTCGTGGTTTTTTTAGAATTGCACTGAAAGTCTGGATTTTCTAGATTCCTTAAAATCTGCAAAATATCATTCTGGGTAGTTTGACACATTTTTGCTACAGATCATTCCAAAATTCCAAAGACCAAGCAGTCAACGAGATATAAGATCTACAGAAAGGACTGAACCTTGCTGACACCAATCTAAATATTAGCAAAGGCTCCTGATTTTTCCTGCCTTATGAGAAGAAAAATTTACCATGTAGTATTTATAAAATATCTCAGGTGGAACAACTCCTTTTCCAGGCACTCAACAACAGAAGCAGAGGCATGAAAGAATATGCAGACAGAATTCAATATCAAGAAATCTAATAACCTAAATTTTTTTTCCTTTGATGTTAGTAAGCAGACCATTTACACTTTGCTTTGCACATAGATCTGAGAACAATGACTTTCAAGACAATGAATAAACACATCTGTAGAACAAACTGCTGATTGAAGATAAATAAAAATACAGTATCAGAGAAATAAAATGCTGTAATGTATGATTTAATAGCAGGAAACTATTTCACCCTGTGGCTTATCTTTGGTTTTCCTGTCTAAATTGACCAGACAGTAAAGCATCAGAAAGCAAGCCACAGGGCCAAAAATTTCCAGATCAAAGGTGCAATGGAATGCTCCAAGGACCCTGTCTTGCTAAGAACAATGCAATTTGAAAAGGTAGTTAATAGCCTGGGTTTAAAGAAGCCAATAGCTGAATATTGAACTGCATGAAAGCATGGGATGAGTCAACCTTGGCTGCAACCTCTTTGTACCATATCAGAAGTGCAATGCAATAGTGCTACCCTCTTCACAAACCTGAACCCAAGGAAAGGTCCAGCCTAGATGGCATATTTAGGTTGTTTACAGGATATCCAGTTATGGATGGTGCAAGTGAGAGAAGCTGGACCTTTTTCTTTTTCCAGTGTGCACGGGGAAAAAAAAATGTACAAACTGGCCCAACACTGAATAAAACAAGGCTCATATAAATACACTTCTGCAACTTCCATTCTTCCACCTGTACCAAATTTCATCCTGAAATGTTGCAAATGTTTACCCATCTCATCTAGATCAACTGCTGCTGCAGCAACCTCTTACAGAAAAAGGCTGAGTAGAAGGCAATGACAAACTTCAATCTCCCTTGTTTCTTAGGCTTTCTTTAGAAAACTGCCTCTAATAAACAGCTGATGCCACGCATGCATTGAGAGCCAAGTATCCAAGGCACAGCCAAGCAGACTGGTTGGCAAATCACATTTGGCAGCCAGCAAGACACGGGCATACAAGTCCTTGCCACAACAGGTCCCCTGTGCTACGTGCCTACCAGGGAGCCAAAGCTGCCAGCACTAACAGGCAAAGCAACCTAACATTTTCCATGTTTGAGACCTCATTTAATCACTTTTCCCTTTCCCAAGTCACTTAGGATGACATTTCCCACAAAGACTGTCTCCGACTTGGGATTTTTCTTCCAACCACGCAGAGAGAGTTTATTTGCTCAGTGAAAGAACGCTGTTTTGTCAACAATTTTAAACAACTGTTAAGTCTAAAAGCTTTTATATCCATCTGCTTTTGAGCAGAGACTGGAAATTATCAAGCTGTCAGGAATGTTGCTTATTTAGCCCTCTAAAATCTTTCAAATTTGGCAGTGTTAAGCCTCTGTAAAGCTGCAGCTTGCCCATGCTCTGAACTGACAGGTTAGAATCTGGCAGCTCAATCTCCTGACGTTACCATCTGCCCTGATCGTTCTTCAATCCAAGACTGAGCAGCACTTCCTTCACAGTTGCTGCTTTCAGTGCCTGTCAAGCTGGACTAAGGAAAAGAGGGCTGGATTCATGTATTTTTACACTCATGTCAAAGTTCTGGCTGTTTGTGCACAGGAGAAAAAGTGCAAGTCCACTCAAAACCAGACTTCATGAACCATAAATCAGAGTCCAAGCACAGAGCTAACTTTCTCAATCGCATCCTCCTTTTCCTTTGTACATTCAAATCACTTGGAATTCCTCCAAAGACCAACTGTAACTTGTAACTGCACTGTTACTTTCTCTCCTGCCTTTATGCAGTGGACACTAATACAAGGCTGTATGTTAGCAGGTAAATTCTAAAATACCTACCTTGGTACACAGATGCCAGAGTTCTGAAAACAATAGAATTCTACAACCAAATAAGCAATAGTCGGTCTTTTTATTTCAATACATGCAATTAAACCCACTTACATGCAGGCACAGTTTCATGGACAGGATTACTGACAAAAATAACATGCATTCCTAATTACAGAATTGCTTTAATTGACTCTTGTCAGCTTATGTTTGTATCGCTCAGCAAGTTTGACTGCTTAGTATCATTTTAAAGTAACAATCTGTATGATTTGTACCTATTTTTACTGGAGCATAAAGGAAGATATAGGCCAAATATTCAAACTGCTGTACTTCACAGGAGTTAGGAAAGTAGCATTTGCTAGTTATTCACCTGACTCCAATTGTGAAAGCGTGAAATTTTCTGCTTCATAGAAATTTGGAATATTGTGCTAGCCAACAAGCACAAGCCACATTCACACTGCATAAATGTAACATGAAGAAAAACATAAAAATCAGCCTCTGCCCCTCATGAACAGGATTAGGCACTGCAGACAATCCTCAGCAAAACAGGTTCCCACAGAGCCATGTCCCATTACCTGCAACCAGCAGAGCTGTGAAGAGCATAAACTGATGCCAGCACAAGAGATTAAAATATCTGGAGCCAGCAGTTGAGTTAGCAAACACTTCACCACCCCCCCCTCTTCCTCAGGGGTTCTCTGACCACTTGCTCAGGAAGCCACTCAGCAGCAGCACCTGTGGGCAAAGCAACCCCTCCCTTCCCAAGCAGCCACCAGACCTCTCCTCGCTGTTCCATGTCCAAGACTTACCTCCACACTGGGCAGGACCAGCCAGCTCCATTTCTAGGTTCAGTAGCTCAAAAACAGGCTTTCCCCCACACACACACCTCCAAATTTTCAACAGGGTATTTACAATAATAATTTGCAAGTTCATTCTTGTTTAATCACACATATTGACAAAATTAGTAAGGTCTCATTGTGTGAAATGGAATAAAAGCATTTCAGAGCAAGTGTTCAGAAAATTAAGCATTTGAAGAGTTATTTTATTTAAGCTCAAGTCTCAAATATGTCTTCTTCACACTCTTAATATGGCTAGAGTCACATCTTGTCCTCAGACACCCCTGAGAACATGGTTTTCAGTTTCAGGAAGAAAAAGGCAGCAGAGACTAATAAGGAAAAGTTCCTCTTAATCTACTAGAAAGAAAGAACAAAACCTAAACTGAAAGCCTGGATTCCAGATGTTAGAATTTATTTATTTTAATAGAGACCAGAAATGAGTGGCCTCATTCCTTTTTACTGCTATAGCAATCCCCTGCCTACAGTGAATCCAGGTAGAATACACAGAAAAAGCCCTAAAAGTAATTTTTTGAGTCAGCTGTCGTTGTGACTTTGCCACTAGAACCACGCCTTCAGCCCCTTTGAAATGAGAGCTCAATGGTACCAACCAGCCCCTCCTAGGCAGCAGTTATTTGCCACCATGAAAACAATGCACATAATTGAGCACAGTTTGCTTGCCATGAGGAACATCTGCTCATGAAAGAAACATCTATCTCAGCTCATCAAAACGCTTCAATAAAACGTTTCAAGGTTATAATCTTTTGGCTCACAATAAATTGGGTTTTCTATCACACCTCTTCCCTCTCCCACGTGGATTCCAACTAAGGAAGGACATAAAATCCACACGAAATCTATATAACCTACAGTCTGGATCAGCATCCAGAACTGAAAGGTTCTCTTTGCATCACTATATGTGTAGGATTAAATGTGTACCTACACGTTGACAAAAGGTGTAGAGCTTTTCACAATTACTCATATCTGTTCAGAACAGGACAGAATTCAGGGCAAGCATGAAGCATTTTTTGGCCTCTGTTCGTGGCCAGAGTGCTTGGAGGCTCCAGAAGAACAAACCCAAATTCAAGCACAGACTCCTACAGCCTGCCTGGCTGGAGTGCCAGCACTGATGGTAAGGGCAGTTGGTTGACCCACACATATGGAGAAGCTTCACACTTTTCATTTGTCTTTTCTGAAAATAAAAAAGTGATAAAAAGCAAAACCCCTGATATTTTCTGAACATGTCTCAGCTTGATCTTTCCTGGATGGGAGCTCAGGCAATGCCAGGTTTGGCATGGCAACCAACGAGTTCTGGGGCCTGGGGTGAGTCAATCCACTGTCACACCTTCGTCTCCCTCACAGACCTTTTTTAACTGCTATATTCTTCAGGCAGAATTTGTCTTTTAATATGCCTCTATACAATATCCCAATAAAATCAGGTCATCATCAAGCTCTAACATCAGCTTGAACCTTAAGGCATTCTAACACTATTTTTATTCAGACTAATTCATTTTTAGTTTAAGAGTGCTGGAAGACTGTTGAGACCTACTGAACTGCAAGGAAATGCAAACTTGCTTTCTTGAGAAACACTTGAAGTTTTATGAGCCGGGTATAGAGTGGTAAGAGATTCCCCAACTACAGTGAGCTGTAAAACTAAATGTTTCTTTCATTTGTACTTATGCTTAAGTGTGTTGTCTGTTAGTTGTTGCAGTTTAAACTGTTTCATAAAATAACAAGTTATTTTTATTATCCCTTTGCAATGTTCCATAATTACTCTATAAAGGCAAAAGCGTTTATCAATCATATGTAATTACTTTTAGTGCAAAGACATATTTGTGAAAATTAAGAAATACTTTTAACTATTTCAAGAACATATTTCTTTTATTCCCTACCTATCACACTTACAGGGAAATCATACCTGTAATAAACAAACACATTAGAACAACAGGTGCTTGGATAGGTTATCACAGGTACCTCATATTTACATGTAAAAGACCCTTAAGCGTTTCTTGGATCTCTGTCCCAAATCCTCCAGAGGCAAGAAAGTGCTGATTTGTCAGTTTTAAAGGTCAGAATTTGAGGCAAATAAACTAAATTGGCACGTCCTACCCCAGCTGATACCCTTGAGCAGGATGGAAAATCCCCTTCTCTATTTTAGCCAGTACATTTGCACAGGACCCTAGGTCTGCTTGCCAAATTTCATTTGCATATCAGGGCTTCAGCTGACATAATGACAAAATTACATATATATATATATATATATACATTTGCATATATACACACACTCTTCCCTCCAGTGGTATTTTCTACTCCTGGTTCTGACTGATTGAACACCCAAAGATCAATGAATTCCATTACACTCTTTCTCTGGGTATTCTATTAGTTATTTGATTACTTCATGAAGTTTAGGGTAAACCATAAAAGTGTTTGAGATGAAGGAAGAAGCTACATAGGCAGAATACTGGGGAGACAGATACATTACACAAATTCCTACTAACACCTACCCCTCAGAAGGAAGTTGTATGAACTCAGAAAGTCTGCAGTAAGTCTGAAGCAGTTCCTGCTGATAGCACAGTGTGTCCCCAACAGCTCACTGTGGCTTTGCAAAGAGCTTGCTGCTCATTAACTCACTATTTGCAAGATAAGGCAACGCACAGAGGACTGGCCTTAAGATACCTACTCAAAGTCAAACAAGATTTCTGAGAAATCAACTCAGGTCTTCTCTTATTCCAAGATTAGAGGTTTTGGTCTTAAGATGGCACTTCTAGAAAATTTGACCATCGAGGAATACCTTCTCAACAGTTCAGAAAGCATCTAATTAAAGCTCCTGTAATATTTTAGGCAGGGAGCTTTTGCACCCTAACCCAGGATGTCAGACTTCACGCAGTCAGGAGAAAAACAACACTGCAGAGAACTAATTAAGGTGTTGAAAACCATCCTCTGAAGAGTTTCCCTCATTGAGCCAGAGCAGGAGTCTCATTCCAGCTGTCCATTCCATGGAACTGGGAAAATGAGTGCCCAGAGAAAGCATGCTGCACTCTGCAGCACATACAGGGGGAACAAGCAGCATAATTGGTCCCTCACTTTCAGTGCCAGTAATATTCAATCTCATTTTGCTTGACTGACAGAAATCAGCACTGATTCAAAAAAGGAAATTCAAGTATTAAATTTGATTTCCACTGAAAGGGGCAAGGTGGTAGTGAATGAAAACAGGAAAACTGAGAAGCAGCACAGAAGGAAAACACACAAATAGGGAAGTGATTTGTCTCTGTGTTTTCACACTACCTTCAAATAACACTGCACAGAGCCTAAAAGTGTTCACCATGGTCACACAGGCAAAGAAATTTCATCAGATGCCATCGATCCCTTTTTCCCTAACGTTCTTGGAACTCGTGGGGATCCTAATCATTTGCCCTGCCACTTCTCTTTGTTTCTTGTGAGGGTATGAGCAGCAATGCCAAATTCCTGTCCCTCTCTGCCAGTGCAACTCTGTTCTTGCTTTTTAAAAAAATCAGTCAATAAATATCAGCATAACAGAGCAAGTCCTCGGCGAATGGTGAACTGCAGCAAATGCTTTTGCTGCATGGATTCATTTATCTCATTTGAAATGGCTTCACATGTCTCTGGGAGAGTATGACCTGAGGGAAGCCAAGTTAGTAAAAATGTCTCCCCCACCTCCACATGCTCCAGGTCAGATTCCAGCTCCAAATAGACAAGCACACTACAGTTCCTTTAGAAGTCAGAGGTCCCTCGGCACCTTTGGGACCTGAAGCACTTCACCTATATTGCAAACATCCCCTTGGAAGATCAGCATATTGCTTTGTTCACTGTTTCTCTAACAGCTCAGTTTCTGTGCTTTTCTTTGGTCAATTATAACAGCAGCAAAGCCCCTCAGTTACAGCAGGAGTTTTGAGATGACTTTACAGAACAAGTCTGAAGAGTTCCACTGGTTATTTTAGTCAGCCCTGTCTATATAATTTGAACAGTGAAAGCCTGAAGCTGTTTCAGAGCTTTGCTTAGAGTTCACTAGTAGAGGCAACTCAACAAGACATCAGAATCTGGTTATCATTTTGGTCAGGATAGTTTTAATAACTTAACAATTAGTTTTTATTTAATTATTACTGTTACTCCCAACAAAAGCAGCAATCGTGATTTTTTAATAAACAATTCAAGCATATTTCAGTGTCTTACATTTTCTCCTTAGCGAACAAATGCTTTATTACTTCCAAAATTCAAATATTATTAGAAGTACCATTTAGTATTTAGACCAAAATCTAAAAATTAAACAAAAGAGCACCTAGAATCAGTAGGCTTACAGCAAAAGTTAAGCCCCTTTCCCATGCAGTCAAAAAGGCATTCAAGGGGAATAAAAGACAAGCTGTAAAAGCCTGACTTACAACACTAGTCCTTGCAAGAGCTGTGTCTTCAGCAGTAGTTACTCATAGGCTGATTCAACCTAAGTAAGTGTTCTTTCGTTTCTAAAACAGAATATAGCTATGAGTTACCAAATGGGACTCCACCATTACCACAGTATTGATGAAACTCCACTTTTCAAATGCTGGCTAGGAAAGGCATGGTAAAGAAGGGATAAAATCTAAACCACCATTTAGTTTCAAAATTGCTTGGAGAAAGGTATCTCAGCAACAACTGAGAACTTCCTCAAAAGTCAAGATGTAGGATCCACCTCACACATCCTTCCCCACGTTCAGAAGTTTCATACAATCACAGTGAGAAGTCAACCTTACATTATATACCTAATTTATGCCAGAACACCATTGTCTTATATCTTCAAGATTGCTAAAAAGGCAGGAACAATAAGAACAGACTGTACCAGGCAGAACATTTTGTTATTTTAATGATAAACATACTCATGCATAAATACTGTTACCTCTAGCCCAACTAGACTATCTAGACAGTACATTAAATGCTTTCCTTTTCATGTACAGTTCAAAGTTGGAGGACCATTGCTGTGAACTGACATTCAACTGCTCTGTTCAGCGTTTCCCTGTACATTAAACATGCCTTTTCTGTTTATTTTCCTAATCTCCATGCCAACAATTACAGATCACTGGGAGGTAGGAAGGGATGTGAATTGTCAGGAGCAGAGGGAAGCAAGGGCTAAACCCACTTGTTTTGATAGCTCCAGCAGCCTCTGTTTGCCTGCTGAGTCATACACTCCAAACTTGACTTTTCTCTCTTCAAGGTGATGTTTATAAACAGCCTACCCCTCACAGTGCTATCAGCTTCCCAAATGCTGGGTTTGATTTTACCATTCTGATGTGCAAATTTCTTCTAGACTTTAGGGTAGCAGGGGTTTCACACACCAAAAAATATCATATTTTACATCTTTCCTCTCCTTCCTCCCCTGGTGCTGTCAGATAACCTGGATGCCAGGGCTTAGTCTGATGGGGGCTTTTGACTTGTTTTGGTATATGCTGGTGTCAAAGTAAGGGGAAACTAAATAATTTAAATAATATAAATAAAGCAGCAAAGAAAACTTGACTTCAGTGATCCAAGAAGGGAGTATACCAGAAGTGACTTACTGCTGCCCACCCTTTTTGGTTAGAAGAACATATACACAAATTCCTCAACAAAAGCCCACATCACAGGCATAGCTCTGTCTTCTCATGAAGGCTGACAACAGCTTGTTAACATTAATTGAGCAGAACCTAAAGAATGCTGCAGAGTTGTTAAGCATTAGGCAGGGAACTCCCAAAGACAAATTCTAAAACAAGGCTATGGATGAATGGCCACATATTGTACTACATAGTTTTCCTTCATCATAAAACTTTCCAACTTATTCTCTACTTCTCAACTTCTTCCCAACAGCTGTCATATGTCAGGCATCTCAGATGGTTTTACCAATCCTTTGTAGTCTTCCATTGTCAACACTTGATCAAGTGTTGACAAGTCATCACTAACAAAACGCTGTTTTCTTTAGAAAAAAACAGGATAGACATGGGTACTTAGCTTATAGCAAGAACTGGGACTTCTGTGCTACCGTGGGGTAATCAATAAAAGATCCCCTGAGAAAAATGGTTTACGATGTGTGGAATTCAGTCTGATTTACTCTGAAAAATAATCAAAGTATTTAGAACCCCGATGCTGTTCCTCTGAAACATTGCAATGCTGTAGAAAGTGTCGTATTAAAATCTTCACACATCCAAATACTCCACACCTCACTGTTGGCCTGCAAGCTCTCAGTTTGCCATACAAGCCTCAGCAGGGCACTAAGCACAAACAGAAGGCTGAGACTCCCTCCCTTGCTCTTACTTCCACATGACTGGCCACTCTAACTGGCTCTGTATCAGTGAAGAACATTCACAGCAGTGAGTGGCACCATGCTGCTGGCTTTCCAGAGGGCAAGGTTTGCCCAGTTATTTGAAATACTGATTTTCTTTTCAGAACAAAACCCAATAGTTTTTGATTTCTATGCAAATTCTCATATTTGTTTCCCCTGAAACTGCACACATAAAATATGCCAATAGATTCTAAAAGCAAGCAAGAGATCAAACTCCAGTTTTTATCCATTTGCTGCTACTTTCCTAGAAAATCAGAAGGGAGTCTTGAACTTCACACTCATGAAATGAGTTGAAAAGCATGAAAAAAACACTTCTCTGCCTGCAGAGATCAATTTTGAACTCGTTTTGACTTCTCTATCTTATGGGAACAGAAGGGTAAAGCTAGGATCAGGTCCAAGAATGTGTGTCACATTCCCTTGTTACCAAAACACTGCAGTTCTTCAACCAGCCAGGTGACCCTCGCAGCAATATGGTTTCCTTGGGGGAACCCAAGATCAACAGATACAGCAACAGCTACATTCCACATTTAAATAACTATTTCCCCCAACTCCTGTGTAGCTACAGAAAGGACTACTGCCTTCAGAAGATTTTACTATAAAGGAACAATGTGTTTTAGTATAGGTAAAATATCCTAAAATTGTGATTATAGTGACAGAACAGTGTCAGATTCCAGCAGATCACACAGCTTGCTTCTACTGACACCAATGTATATTGAGTTACCCTTGCCTTTGACATAGAGCCTTATTAGCTCAGCATGTGAGACTGGACTCCAGTCTTATGTTCTTATGTACAAAGAATGACCTGAGAATTTATATGAGATTAGTTGTGTAGTTGCCAAGAGGAATTTGATAACGATTTAATATCACAAGCATATTTTGAAACTGTAAACAACGTTGCCTATCATCCACCAAATGATGGTTGATGTTTCAGAATGTGCTAAGCTCTGTCACCAGGCCTGCAATGGTTTGACTTTACACACAGGAAAGGGAACAAGCTCCCCCTACAAGCACCCACAGGCTGGAACCACAGTCATCACAGGTCCACTGAAGGCAGTTTACTTATATGACCAGTTTTAATGGTAGGCATATCACAAAGTGGAGCTGTGAACACTTGTCTTCAGAGTAGCAACCCTAGTATAAGCCACAGGAAGAGCAAATCCCACTTCCAGCAAACCCTGCAGCAGGATCCTGACTGCAGAGCTCCAAGAAACACAAGCTTGGACTTTGCCAGGCTTTCCTTTAACTGCACAGACACAGTGGCTCAGGTGCACACCTGACAACTGCCAAAGCCAAGGCCCACAGTCACTAAGGGCTGCCATCCTAAGCAATACCTGGCTTTACAGAACCATGGTTAAATAAAAGCTTAGAGATTCCACAAAAGAAAAATGGTCTTGACAAAATGCAGAGGTCAATAAAGCTAAGACGATCCCAGGGGAGGCAAGAAACTGGAATGCTTTGTTGGACTCATAAGGTCATATTTAAAGGGTTTAGGGTCTACATATTCAACAGGGGGTTTGCATATTCATCAGGGGTTTGCATAATTATTCTAGTAAAATTGGGGGGTTTCACAAGGATGAAGTAATAGGGAAAAGCCCAGGTTAACAAATCTTGGAAGTCTTACAATTACATCATAGGAAAAACCCTACTTCATCTTGGGGGATTTTATGGGGGAAGAAAGGTATTCAGGATTGCAAAATGCAGGGGATACAGAGGACACAAGAGGACAGATAAAACACAAAAGGTTTTCTGCACAGGTTTGATGAAATCAGGGCATGGTTTCTCTGGGCTTGGGCAGGACATTCCAAACCCATGGCATCAATGGATCCTTGTCCGGACTCTAGATGGAGGTTTTTTCCCAGTCTCTGTCAGCCCAAGGCTTTTGTTTAAACCTAGCAGTTTTCTTTTTCTCATATCCAAAATTTGGAATCCAACAACAAAATACCCTGAGGTTTCCATGTCCTCGCTTCATTCTGTACAGTAAGACCTAAATTTACTTTCTGTAGCACAGCATTCCTGATTCAGCACAATTACATTTCACACACCTAAGGAATAACACTCTTGATGCAAGTAGATTTTTCCAAGATTCTTCATTTAGTCAGAGCTGATTAGGTCTGCTGCACCAGAAATGCTTTACCATATGCAATTAATTACCACAGCATAGTGTGTTTCCCAAATCATCCCTCAAGTCACAACTATTTTCTGAAAGAGGAGGTTTGGACCTCGTGCTGTGAAGCCAGTCTAATTTCAGCTAATCAGATTTACCACAGCAGTGTTTCTAGTAATTTGACAGCTAATAACAGAATCGTGCACGTACTTGAACACAATTTGAGCTTTGCTCCAACTGCTGCCAGAAACACCACAGCTGAAAAGGAAGTTAGCATACCTGAATCCATCTCATGTTCAGCACTCAGAGGGAACTAACTAGTTTCCTTAGTCTAGGCATAGCCCAGGTCGTTTAAACAAAACACTCCTTGGATATCTGCTGCAGATTTGATCTGCAGGCCTAGGAGAAAACCGAGGGATTAGAGCAGGAAGCATTTTACTGATGAATCACAAGATATTTCAAGTGTTCAAATTCTGCATAGGCTTTCATATATCCTGTGTGCAAACTGGGAAGTGCACCTGATAAGTGTACTAAGGCTTAGCCTTTCAAGAGGAAGGGTAGAAATGGCCTGGACCCTAAAAATAGTTGCTACAGTTACATAATAGTACCAGGTCTGATATCAAAGTGAGAATATTCCACTCATCTGCTGTATAATCCTCATTCCTAGATTATTTGTTGCTGTAGTTGAGGTATCATCTAATGCCCTTCCCATTTCATCTCATTACAGCAAAACTACAGAAGATTAGGCAGCTTCAGAGCTCTGTAATTTGCCACACAACACAGGGCCTTCAGGGATCCCATACATATCCTAGGAACAATGACTGGTTTTTGGATGTGCTGTCTTCTTACCCAGAGCTAACTGTTCAGATTTCTCCTTGAAGCTAAGCTTTGTATTATGAAAGCACCTCCAGTGTTCAGCTAGAGCCATCATGTTGTCCCTTCTGAAAGGGAAGAGTGCAGAAGTACTTGTAATAAAAAATTAAACCCAGACAGCAAGCTCATCAAAACAATAGACTTGTCTGATCAACTTGTTGGTGATATGAGGGGTCACTATAAAACACTGGACAGTTCTCACCTATGAAAATTTCTAAGCACTTTTCCAAATGGTCAAAATGCGTATTTTTGGGACAGGATTAAACTGTAGAACACAAAAAAAGCTGCTGACTATAAGAAAGCCCAATAATTTCATTAAGTTATTTGAATTGATGTGGTAGAGATCAAAGTAGATGAGTTAATGCTTTCCTTGGCTTTGATCCAGGTAAAGTAAGATCTTATTAAAGATACTCCACTCCTTCAGTCTAATAAATTACTGACAGACCAGCTTATCTAGAAGACAGGTGAGGTGACAAGGCTAATAACATATATCATAAGAGCACAATTACTAAAACTAATAGAGGTCTTATTTCAGGGAAGTTATACACCTGCTGTCACCCAAACAGTCAGTGGTTGAGGACACAGGAAGGCAGAGCTGAGAATGGTGGAAGGCTCAATGATCATGAAAGTTTAAGAACGGTGTCAGGGTGTAAGCACAGGGTGTTGATGCAATTCTGGAGGCAGTTTGACCTACATGTTGAAAGAAAGCTTATGGTGATGAGGAAATCTCAATTTGAACCCTGAATTTCTGACCTCCCTCACAGGTATTAGTTGCTCTGCAGCAAGCTTTGTCACAGCTATCAGAGTGCACAGACTAAAACTAAGAGTTGTTTTAGAAAATATCCTTAACACATGGCTAAAGAGGGCATATAGCATATCTGTATTTGACAGTACATGAAATAGCAAGGCAAATACAAGTTATCTACAATGATTAATGAAGGAAGACAATCTGTGAGTAGAGGAAAAAATTCTGCAAGGTATTTACAATGGATCATTGAAATATTTCAATGTGATCTGTGCAGGAAAAAAGTGGCAAAATACCAGCACATTCCATGCAGTCTGAGCAGATAGGAGAGGTCCAAACCCACTAAAACCAGACTCAGAGTAGGCAGGAACTGTTGTGCTTCCTGGGTCTGAAGCATGAGCATACAAACCTGGGATGAGCATACAAACCCAGAAGGTAATTAGACAAACAAGGGTTAGTCAAGTCCATCTTTTATTACTGCATCAGCACAGCCCCAGGATCTAGCAGACCCTACAGAAACAAGAGGAGCAGCTGCTGCTTGAACTGGGATTCTATTGGGCTTCAAGGGCCTCTTGCTCACAAAAGGAGATCAACATAATATCAGGTGAGTGCTCAGTACACCTGCCAGACCACCCTTCTCTGGTCCTTATTTCCATCCTGAAAGCAGAAGAATGAACCTCCTTAGGTTCATTTCTACTGTAAAGAATTTAGGGGGAACAGAACAAACCTTCAAGCTCATTCTTCTAAAAGAAAAGTACAATGCAACTACTAAAGTAGCTTTTTCTGCAGTATTAGAGAGAGATATTAAGCCTGGCTAAAACAGGGTATCAGCCTCCCTGTATGTTTAATATTATGCTTGCTAGAAAATAGACTAAACTATTCCATCTTTTACTGCTTATACAACAAAAATAACTTTAGTCCAGACAACAGCCACAACTTTTAACCTAATGAAGTCAAACTCCTAGCAAAGAGCCACTAATAAAGGGAAACTACGACAAGTGCCTCCTGGATCACTCGTCCTTTTGTTTCAGGCAACCACAAAACACAGCTGTTTCTCCAACTGTTTCATACTACAACCAGCTGGTTTTGTGCCACTTGCTATGGAAGAAGTGTTCCAAAGTCAACCAACTGTTAGGCAGAAGTCTTCTAATTTGGCAACAGATGTCTCTTCACACTTGTTTGCACCTACATGCTCTTGGGCCATCTCTTTCCAGGTCCCTTCATTCTCTTCCATTCCCAGAGTTATTCCTAACGGTTTACAGTCCACAATCCAGCATTCATTGCACTAAACTAAATATTCCCAACAAGACTAGCTTCTCTTCATTAATTGGATCTGTTTCCTAGAGTAGCTTAACAGCTTTTCTCCTCAGTTATTCTTACTCTACCTGAACTCTTGGAAATAGTTGACCAAAACTTACACACTACATTCAAGATGAGAATCTCAGATCTTAATACAACTGCACTAATTCTTCCCACGCTACTTTAAAAGTATCACTTAGATTCAGTCATCGAATCAACTCTTTCCCTAAGTTTTCATTGAAAAATGGTATGGTGAGAGATGTTCCCATCCCAGTAACTCACCAGATCACTTGGATCATTTAGCAAAACGCTCTATATTTATTCCAGCAGACCTGCAGCTCAAGAAGGTGTTTTCTATCTCCCCCAGTGTGTAGCCAAACACAGTGACAGTAACCCTGGTGCTGAACTGAGTTGTTTTCACCAACAGCACAGCTGTCCCAGGCTCACTACATGCCCAACTGGCACTTTCAGTGGGCTGTAATAAGACAACATTTGCTGCTGTGGGACAGGAGGATGTGCTGGCTGACACGGTACAATATCAGAACTACATTATGTTGGATCCAGTGAGAAAAAAATACACAGCCTTCCTTCCTACACAGGCAGTACCAGATAATTATTCATGATGAAGATAAAGGGCCAATGGCACAGCACTAATTTCTGCCCATGGTCAAGTTTCCTTGTCCTGAAAATAAGCATCACTGCTCTCCAGCAACAGGGAAAATGCTTCTTTAATTCATGTAAGATCAGTAACTTATCACAATCAATAAGCTTTTTCCACGAGTGAAAGAGATAAATGTGACTCCATGCCTACAGCCAATTCTACTGTTCTTAATAATTTTTTTGCATATTTCAACTTGGTTTTACAGAGGGAAATAAATACCAGACCTCCTTTCCATCCCATGTAGCTGTATCGCTTGATTAAGTGTCCTGATTTGGGACACTTAGGGTAGAATTAGTGTTTTCTTAGTAGCTGGTACAGTGCTGTGGTTTTTGGATTTAGTATGAGAGTAATGTTGAGAATAATGTTGACAACACACTGATGTTTTGGTTGTTGCTAAGTACTGCTTACCCGGAGTCAAGGACTCCTCAGTTTCCCATGCTCTGCCAGAGAGGAGGTGCACAGGGAGCTGGGGGGAGCACAGACAGGACAGGTGACCTGAACTGGCCGAAGGGATATTCCATCCCACAGAGCTCATGCTCAGCATGTGAGCAGGGGGGGGCTTGGCCAGGAGTGAATTGCAGCTCAGGGACAGGCTGGGCATCAGTGGGTGGTAAGCATTTGTATTGTGCATCATTTATTCTTCTTGTGTTTTATTGTCCTCTCTCTCTTTTTCATTACAATTATTATTATTAGTAGTAGCAGTATATTTACTTTACTTCAATTATTAAACTGTTCCTGTTTCAACCCACAGATTTTACCCTGTTTCCAATTCTCCTCCCCATCCCGTGGAGGGAGAGTGAGTGAGCAGCTCTGTGGTACTTAGTTGCTGGCTAAGGCTAACCCACAACACTAAGGATACAAGCATTCCTATCCATTGCCTGTGCAAGGAAATGGTCCTGCAGCTGAGGATCCCTGTCTGGTCATGCTGTGCAGAGGCACAGCTGCCTGGCAACACTCTAGTCCAGTACCTTCCATCCTGCCTCTCTGTCTCAGAGATAGGCCACTACCAGGCCATTGTCAACTCGTGAAATACAGGGGCATTTCAGCACACATCAGCAGGAAAGTCTGTCTTTAATGGGCTTGATCAGAGTACACTTCCAATTCCTCTGATGGCAGAACTGGGGGAAAGCAAGTAGTAAAGTGGTCTGTATGCTTGAGTACCATGTTTCTGCAAATCACAAGATGAATTAGGCACGCTGGAGCCAGAAGGTGCTAGCTACACTCATATCTATCATTCAGAAAAAGCAACTTCCACTGCAAGAGAAGGTAGTTTTAAATTTTCCTCTTACAGTTTTAACAAATTGAGGGGGAAGCAGAACACTAACTACAGCATTAGTATTTGGAATACAATTTTCCAAGCAAACTGGTAATCTTTTGCTAACTCATGTGAGCAGATGCTACAGTATCCACCCAGGTTGGTAGGAAAAATGTAGCAGATGCTAAACAGTGACAAAGGAGCCTACTCCCACTCTCACTTGCGTAAAGGTGATTCTACAAGTAGCATCAGGGAAAATACTTTTTGACAGACAGCTTGTTTCGAGATTAAATTCATTTCATTGATCTTTTGTCAGAGCACAGGCTGGTTGCAGCCTGTCCTGAAAGGTTGAGGGCCTCAGGAAGATCTGAGAAACTCACACCCAGCCATGAGGACCACGGGGCACTGCAGCTGTTCCTGTCTGTATGACACGATTTTGATGGGTCACAAATACATGCACTGAGTTAAAGTCAGTCCTGGAAGCAACAGCAAATGCTGTACTGAATGCAAATAAAATAGCATCCACTTCACACAGGGAAGACTCAAAGTATGTTATCTTAGAAATTAACTATCAGCCACTTCAGAACGTGCTTTCCCTCAAGACGAACTCTAGACATGGTCGAGTTCTGATCTCAGCTGGCAGGAATTACAGGTTATACTGTCTAAAAATGAATTTACCAAAACATCCACTCTCCAACACATTAAAGGCCTGTTCATATTTCACATGTGTAGGTACAATAGCTGTAAAGACAAAACTGCTTCATCCCTCTGAAATTTTTACAGAAGCAGTTTGGAGTACAATTTCTGCACAGATGTCTGTTACTCATTGGGTCAAGCTCCAGCTGGTGCAAGGTAGAGAGGCACCAAACAAGCCAGACACTGCTCACCTGCCAAAAAACATACCAAGTGAAACTCCAAAATCCCAGAATTATTCTAAACAGTTCTAAATTTTAGCAGGAGGGAGTCTTCTCCCTCCAAATTAATGAGTGAGTATTTCAACAAAGCAGCAGCAAATACAGTTCAGGAGATCCAGTGAATAACAGAGTTCTCACAGATTGACTAGCTGTTCACTCCTGCAAGTACAGACTCTGCTTTGGTACTGATCCAGACAGGAAGAGACCAGGATGAATTGACTTTGACAAATGTAAGCTATTCAACATATGCTGGCAGGAAATGTTTACATCAGTCAACCATAATTCTGCCAGGACCGCTAAACATCTTGTCAGTCTACACCATGAATGTAGTTAACACAAAGCAAAACAGAATACTGAGGAACAAATTTGAATAGATGGCTCTAATTGGAACTAACAGTATTTTCAAAACCTAGGCAACAAATGCTCAGGCAGATGACGTTCCCTTGCTGCTCACGCCTTCTTGTCTGTCCCACCATCCCCTCTCACAGTGAGTCAGTAATGTGGTATCAGTCTCCTAGCAAATCTTTCTAAATAAAAGTGGCCTAAGCTTTTCTACATTAAAAAAATATTCAACCAGCTACATAGCCTATTAGCTTCACACAGCAGGACACAAGGGCTCAACATAGATCTGGCCTAGCCTGCAGAGGTCACAGAATCTGCTGAGTTGGAAGGGACCCACAAGGATCACCGAGTCCAACTCCTGGCCTTGCATAGGACCACCCCTGTCACTTTGTGTCACCTGAAAAAGTGCTCATTGTTCCTGTCAGTCCTGTGTCCAAGTCATTTATGAAGATGTTGAAGAGCACAGGCCCTGTAGAGCCCCTCTAGTGACAGATCAGCACTGTTACCCTCTGTGCTCAACCCATGAGCCAATTGCTCACCCAGCACAGGATGTGTTTATCCAGCTGTGGACTGGAAAGTTTGTCCAGAAGGATCCTGGGAGAGACAGCATCGAAAGATTTACTGAAATCCAAAAAGATTACATCAACTGGCTTTCCACCTGGTAACCAGGTGGGTTACCTTGTCATGAAAGGAAATCAGGCTGGATAAACTTCTCCTGAAGCCGAGCTGGCTGTGACCAATGACTGCGTTGTCTTTCAGGTGTTTTTCAATATTTCCCAGAATAATCTTCTCCAGAATTTTACCAGGCACTGAAGTGAGACTGACAGGGTCCTCCTTCTTGCCCTTCTTGAAAACTGGGACAACATTTCCCAGCTTCCAGTCAGCTGGGACCTTCCTAGATTCCCAAGACCGCTCAAAAATCATCAAGAGAGGTTTGTGATGACATCAGCAGCTCCTTGAGGATTCCTGGATGAATCCCATCAGGCCCCACAGATTTGTAGGGATCCAGCTGCAGCAGATCCTGCACAAGTTCAGGGTGGACTGGGAGTTGCTCATTCTCACAGTCATGGTCCTCCAGCTCAGGGCACTGAGACCCCCTTGGTCCATCAGCCGTGCTGGAGACAGAGGCAAAGAAGCATTAAACCCCTCTGCCGTGTCTCTGTCCCTGTTTGTGAGGTGACCATCCTCATCCTGGAATGGGCCAATGCTATTACTATGCTGCCTATTGCCATTAATACATTTGAAAAAACTCTTTATTGTCCCCCACATTTCTGGCCAACTTCAACTCCAGCTGAACTTTGGTTGCATGCTCTGAAGATGCTTCCATTGTCCAGTGGCAAATATGCTATGTTAATCAGGAACACTATTCCCTCTCTGCCGAGGGCACTCTGCCCCAGGGGTGCACATCTATTCCCACCACCTCTTGATCTACTGCTTTATAAACAAGTCCCATCTTCCTATCTTTGTAACATAAAAAGGCAATATTGAAAAAACTCACTGCAGTCCAGAGAACAGGAAGATCTGACTAAAGCAGATTCCAGATACATGGAGCTGTGCTCTCCCAAACAGAACAGGATGCAAAATGCTGACATACCATTTCAGGTCTCTGCCATCATCAGCAAGTGACCTAAGGCCTCTGTCCCACACAATTGAATGAACTGACTACAGGTGCTATCTTTAAATAGGAAGTACTTGAGGTTAATGGCTGGTTGTATCTGCTGACAGCGTTTTAAAAAAAAACAAACACATGCATAATGCATGATAAGCAGTGTTCAGAGGAAGACAAAAATAACTCTGTATCAAAGAGGTTGGTTCCTTATTTGCCTCCAAGGGCAAATGAACATGCTGGTCTTGCACGTAAGCAAATCACTTTTTCTTCTGAAAAGATGTTTTATCAATTCTCTTATAGATAAACATCTGCCAACATCAATATTCACTGCAAAACACACTCAAGAAAACCTCCTTAACCAGAAGGTATAATATGACTTACTTTCAACTAAAGGTCTGGCTTTGAAACAATAATATATCTCCTGGGTAGATATGAGTATTTGCTGAGAATCCAAAAGACCTTAAAGATTGACATCCAGCTGTTCTGTATTTGATGAAGTTTATGTGACAAGGTGATGTCACAGTGTGATACATCCTCATGAGATGAGTAAGGGAAGCAATCAGAGCTCTGGCCAGAGATATGACAGAACATTTGTGAAATACAGCAAGCAGGCAAGCTCAGTCCTCTGGCTGCTGTCTCTTAGGGAAGAACGATCAGACTCAGGATCTGAAGGTGTTTTGGCAATTACAGAATCCCAGAATATGCTGAGTTGGAAGGGACCCCTAAGAATTATCAAGTCCAACCCTGAGCCCTGCACAGGACCATCCCCAAGAGACACACCATGTGCCTGAGAGGATCATCCAAACACTCCTTGAGCTCTGTCAGCCTTGGTGCTGTGCCCACTGCCCTGGGGAGCCCAGTCAGTACCCAAATACCCTCCGGGGCAAGAACCTTTTCCTAATATCCAACCTAACCCTGCCCTGACACAACTTCAGGCCGTTCCCTCAGGTCCTGTCCCTGGTCCCCCCACAGCAGAGCTCAGTCCCTGCCCCTCCTCTGCCCCTCATGAGGAAGTTGTAACTGCAATGAGGTCTCCCCTCAGTCCCCTCTTCTCCAGCTGAACACACCAAGTGCCCTCAGCCACTCCTCACACGACTTCAAACCAAGGCCCTTCCCCATCTTTGTTGCCTCCTTTGGACACTCTCTAATGGCTCAGTATCTTTCTTACATTGGGGTGCCCAAAACTGCCACAATACCCAAGGTGAGGCCACTAGAAAGAATTTGATCAGTAAACAAGACTCATCCAACCCAAAGCAGACAAGGACAGAGTCAACCTTTGGAGTCTCCAGGGAAACAAAAACATCAAGACATGACTCGCACGGGAAATCTGATAAGGAACTACATATACTACCAGGCCAGTACCACCAGAAAGTGATGAGCTAACAGATAAAAACCTGCAGAGCTGTAAGTCTGAGTTACAGGCATTTGAAAACAAGCCTCAAAGACCTTGCACAACCCTTTGAAAGTGAGCCTCAAATACCTTGCTTTCTGCATCCAGTTATCTTACCCAGCCAGACATTTAGACTGCATTTAAACTTCTAACTGAAGCCTGATGCCTTTGAGGATTAGATCCATTCATCGACAGCCAGCTTAAAACAACAAGTTGTTTTAAGGTTAGGTATCCAACTAGGTACTACTTTCTAAGAGGGACTAGTTTTCAGGTCTTGGGATTCTGTTGAACCGACAAGCTGAGTACATCACTTAATAAAGGCAGTAATTTTTATTAAGGCTAAGTGTAACTACTGCCCATGGCTCCATGTTCTTGTAACAGCACCCAAGATGAGACTTTCTCTAACACCCTCTGCCTCTGGTTGTTTATTCAGTTTGCATTCCTGGCTACCCCAGGAAGTTTACAGCAAGGCTGACGACAAGAACCTGGGCAACTATAGAGAAGCCCACAGAAAAGACCTTCCTGGATGGCTCAGCTGCCTCACAGATGGAAGGAAAAAGTGTGTGACATGGCTAGCAAGATGTCCCAAGTAAAGATGCTAGCAGAACCAAATGATAATGATAATGGTAAAGAGTAAAAGGAAAGAGGAGCAGTTGAGTTCTGGCTGCTCTTATACAGGCTTTTACCAGATACTCATGTAGTTCTGAGGGTAACACTCCCCACCCCATCACCTATTCCAAATGCTGACATAATATTATAAGACTTTATATAGTAATTCTGTATTATATCAGATATCTTGGCTAAAACAACTCTGTAAAAAGAGGCAAACCACTGCCAAAGGAAGAAAACAAAGTTTATCAGGATTTTTTTGAAGGAGTAGGACAGCTGTGGACAAGGGTAAAAGCAAACTCAGATTTTCAAAGAGTTGAGTCAAGATATCTCAAAGGCTCTTAAAGAAGTATAGCTGTTGCAGATAAAAGGCAGCAGCCTTCAAGTATTAATAACCCACTAAAAGATAAACAACAAAGTAGGTAGGAAAGCAATTTTTCATGATAAAAGAAGTTTACTAGTGTGGTCCCAGATGGACCTGTGTTGGAACATGCATTATTCAGAGTATTCAGAAGTGATCTGAAAAATGCTGTGAGGAATAAAGGACTGAGAACAGAGTGACATATTAACATTTTCTGTATAAATTCATGGAGTAAATCTTATCTTGAGCCTTTCCAGTTCTCCTTATTTCAAAATGAGTATAACAGAACTAAGCCAGTACAGGAAAGGCAACAAGAATGAAAGATATGTATCAATTCCTGTATGAGGCTAGATTAGAGACTAGAAACATGTCACCCAAAGGAAAAAAGGATATGAGAATTTTACACCTTCAACAGCTTCGACAAGGCACAACTAGTTTTTTCTAATTTTACTGTGTGCATTTCATTTTATCTATTATCACAGAAGGGTTAAAAATTCAGAAAGCACTTTTTGATACTATTAATAACTTCACTGAAATGTATTGTCATAAAAGGTTGTGAATATCAAAGGCTTACACGATTTTTTTCTCTTCCCTGACTGCCTAAATGCCATCTCTGCATGTTCAGTGCTGATGTGCAGACTAAAGAAGCTAGTCTTTTACACTGCTCTGAATCAGCATGGTCTGAATCACCAAAATCACCAGTTAACAGCCATAAACTGGTATAGCTGGACACTTTCCAACTCCTATGTTACATCTAGCAGTGAAAACTGAGGGTCACAAACCAGCTTCCCAAGGGGTCAGCACGAAGACACTAAAGCCTCACCTTAAGGCTGTGAATTTGCATAAGAGGTGGATGTGGATGATTGCTTGCAAAATCAGCTTGACCCTGACTTGGACGCTGCACACAATTTTCAAAGGCTCACTGGACAGAAGAGAGGCCTACATCTAACTCTTCTTTCTCATTTTTCCCTAATCTCTAGCAAGTAATAGCAACGAGGTAGCTGCAAATTAAATGACAGATTACTTGAGGAGGAGATATGGGTGGTTACTGTAAAACAGAATGTACTTCTCCTCACAACAATTTTACCTAAAAATCCTCTGGGAATGTTACACAGTTCCAAGATGTACTTGCTTCTGCTGCTGCAAATATTAATAAGCTAGGAACCTAAAGTATTTTCACTACTGCACTCATGGAGCATGACAGAGGTATGATAAATACAACAGGAGGAACAGCACTTTTATCTCTTTCAGCTGAGCAGGATACGGTATCTCTATTCAGCCTAAAAGAAAACACATGGGATTGATTCAGATGAGCCTCTACTCTCAAGTGCTTTTCTCCAGAAGTGAAGTAGTCCAAGTAGAAAAAAGTCTTCTCTATTTTATTCTCAAATCTAAAAGACAGAAGGGAATAGGTAACAAAGTCACACTGTTCCTAGGTCAACAACAAGGTACTTGAACACCACCACTTACCTCTTGAATGAGAAACACGAAACAGTTACGATTTTTGAATTTTTTCAATACCCAAGGATTTTGACACAGGGCTAAAATATTTCAGTCCACCTGGGGACCACCTCTCCTCTTGACTCTTATTGTTCAGCTTATGTCAATATTTCCTCTTTCTTCAACAATAATCCACTTGCCTCGGGGCGATGTAGAACTTGGTAGAACACTCCCAGTTCAATACGCTTTCAGCACAAAGTATGTTGAGAAGGCTTTACAAATTTGACATGCTTCCTTCAGAACACCCCCAGCAGCCTTTAAGCCAGCCCTTATAACACAACTACATTTTGTTAGCAAACGTAATTTCTGTAGTGGGTAAGAAGTCACTTGTCTAGAACTTGTCATTCTCCTCACTGCCATTTTTCAAGCTGCCTTTCTGCAAGTTTTATTTTTTATACATACACACACTGCAGTCAGTCAAACCACTTTGAACAAGCTCCCTGGGGTATTGGTACAGAACTCCAGGATGGCTATTTTGCCTCACTTGCAGTGTCCTTCCTATTACAACAAGTCCTATACAGTCAGAGAAAGCTGTTCACACTAAATTACAGCAGCATTAACGTGCCACGTTAACATAAGAACACATGTTTATGTTCAAACTTCTCACACAAAATCCCTCCACGGAATCTAAAGCACTGCAGCACAGGAGGTAAGGACTGTGAGCTGCCTGACCATTACAGCTAAGTACAACCACAAAAAATTTCCTTGGTTAACACAAAGGTGTTTTCATTCACTAGACTTTGCAAAGTGAAAAGTATCCAGAGTAATCATTATTTGTTTCTCATACATGGCAATACAGGGAAGAGCTGCTGTTTATATCGTAGAGGGCATGGAAAGTCAGTCCACCTCAAAATATACACTTTAGACCTTAAATGCAGTTCTACCTTAAATACCTGCCAACAATATTTGCAGTCATCTTTGCTTCCTAAGTACTTGCCAAATTAAGAAAGCTGACTAGCACAAAATCTTGAGCCATTCAAGACACTCAGAACAGTTCAAAATTGCACAAGAAATAAGTATTAATTTAGGCTGCACCATGTTCTGCTATCAATGCCACAGTACAGCTGGCTTAGCTCAGCCACTACCAGCAGAGCACCCTGTTCAAACTTACTGGAGTCCCTATCATGTTCTCCAGCATATAAGGAGGTTGTAAAATACAGGAAAATGAAGTTTCACTGTAAAGATGCTACACCAAAGCATATCTTTGTCATCAGGATAAGCAGGACCTGACTGGCCTCAGATAAAATTAGGTTAACAACCTGCTTGCCTATGTTTTCATCCTGTGCACCCGTTCCTTACTAATTTTTTTCACAGCCATGAGAAAGGCTGAAGAAATTTTAACATATTAAGGCTCTGATTTCTAGCCTTTTTCTTGGGGGAAAAAAAAAAAAGGCAGCATATAAGAAAGTAGAAGCATCAAAGCTGAATATTTATCTCTATCAGGAAAAGTAAAAATTTCAGCCTGATTCAGGGCAGTACATTTTCTTTTAATTCAGACACCAGTTTCCACCAGATACAGATCAACATTCATGACTCTTGTACACTATTTCTTCCTCTGTTAGCTCCCCCAGAGTTTAGCCATCTAGCTAAAATCATGCTTTTTCAGTATGGATGCTGCAAACAGCAAGAGTTCCCAGAGGCATTTCATTTTCAGGGACACAATTAGCCTGAATACCACCAGTCTTTATCAAAAATAGTATTGCCATAGGTCAACTCTACCAAATATGTACGAGTGTTAGTGTAGTCTTCTAATGTCCCATACTCTTTTGTTTTCATTCCTCCAGAACAAGGAATGGCCTCTTCCCCAGAAAACCTCCCACATTCAGAGATTTATTTAATTCCCATAAGACTGCACAACCCCTGTGTGATGTCCTGTGCTAACACGATGTTCTGCTTTACCCTTCAGGACTGGGAAAGGCCAGAGGCAAATGTAATAGCAAAAACCCCCGTGTTTCAGGTGGACTTGTCATTGCAAGACACCTCAAACCACACAAATAGAGTAACCTTTCTCCTCCCAGCTCACACAAAGCACGGGATCATCAGTAAAGGAAGCAGCTGTGACCTCTTCTGCCTAAAGGTGTCCTGACCAATGGCATTCAGCACACATCTGGTCACAGAGCAGTGACTGCTGGAAACAATGATCTTCTAGATTTGTCTAGATTTAGACAAGGCTGTCTCCTGTTAAGGTATGGGCTACATGGTCACTCCAGACTGTTATCTACTGTAATGCAAAAGGTACATCACTCCTCCCTTCCTTGAACAGTCAGCTGAAAGCATCAGCATCTACACCTAAGGCAGCACTGGTAGCAGGGGCAGCAGGAGCCCTCACAATTGTAACTATCACAAGACACAATTTCAGAAAAAGACCATTCATTTTAAAACCTTTTTCCATCCAAATAAAAGGTATTTTTCCCATTTAATTAAATAAAACAAAAAATCAGGAGTGATGCAAGAGAAATTCAACTATATTCTGTACTATAACAGCAACTTACCCACCTAGTCAACAGCGTTGTACTAATGTGTAACAGCACAGGATGTTGAAAGGCATGGTCACCTCTAGAGCTTAGAGCTGGGCTGCCAGCAAATCTAGCTGTAAGCCTGCCTTTACACCTTTATTTCACTGAGTGAGTAGCCCAGAAGTTTGTATTATCATATTATCAACATAAAGTTTCCAGTTCACCAATTACTTTCCCCTCCTGCCTAATCAGTACTTTGTACATCTCATACCTAGAGGGATTATACTTCCCTCTGTAAATGCCTCTTTGTGGCCTCTCAAGAGGCACTGCAGAAACCTGTCACAGAGGGCAATCAGTGCTGGTTCCTCCTTCCTGCTGCCAGCTTAGCACACTCAGTTCCTGACATCCGTTCTTTAAAAGACCCCCCTCTCAGGTTATTGCTCCATCCACAGGGCATTCCACGGCACCTTTCAAACCCAGGACTCAGATTACAAATACAGAGGCACAGGATGAACCTCGTGAGGCTGCAAACCACTTGCTTGTACCAAGTCAGGGGGTTGGTAAAAGGGCAGCATTTCTGCAGAGCACATGCCCACCCTCCAGCTGTGGTGACAGCCTCACAGGCTGTTCTCCACCCAGGTCAGGCTGACCCGGCAGGAGCTGTTAGAGGTTGTTGCCTGATGCCATGAAATCCTATTTTCAAATTACAGCAGCAGCCACTCATGCTATGGGTAACTATAAAATTTCCACTTAATGCATGTTAATTGGATTATTATTTTAAAGTCATGCTCACTGCCCCCACATTAATAACAAATGAGCTCTCTCTAATTGTTATTAGAGTAACTCCCATACAAATTAATGATTAGGCCATTAAGACTGCACAGCTGAATTGCCATTAATTCTCATATCAGCTAATAAAGTGACAATAAAAAAAAAAGGAAATTCCTTTAAGCATTACTGAATTCCATCACTCGTACCAAAGGCATACAAGAAAGGTCTGTTAAGCGCTTTTTACTTTTATTAAATGTTAAGCTGAAATTATTCATCATAATCTGGAAAAAAATGACTACGAAAAGCTGCATGTGTAAGTTTTATGTATTTGTAGGTAGTGCTAAAGTGCAATCTTTTAACCACTGCTCATAGGGTAGAGTGTAACACAGTTATCAGAATAACCCTGTTCTAGAAATAGTTCTTCTGTGTGCAACAGCACCAAATAATAGCTGCCACATGAAAATCACCACAGGATTTTCTACATGTCTAGGACTTTTAAATCAACACAAACTACATTTTTCAAAGGGATGTTACCTAATCACTGTTTATAATATGCTGAGACTATTCCACTGCACATTTACAAATAGAGGTGTTGAGTTTCTAAAATTGCACAAATGCATTATAAAAAAGGTAGAAAATTTCTTCCTTGCTAAGGCACCACACACACCTTTCTGGCACATTTAACAATCATTTACACATTTTGTAGTCATTCAATAATTCAAAAAAACCCAAACAGCTCACAGGCTGTATATCTGGCCTTTTTGCTCCTCATACCTGCTTTGGACTGAGCTTTCCTACACTCCTAATCATAGACATTTGAAAATGTAGTGCACTTACAGATACGGCAGACCTTGCCTTCCACTGCCTTCAACCCATTTCTTTCTAACCTCAGTTTTAGATTGTAATTTTTGTATTCTGAATGTAGTTGCTAACCTTACCAAACACACCCTATTATCTTTCTACATTATGAAAATTAGAATTTGCCAGAAATATGCAAGTTGCACTGCAGAAGCCCATATCCATTAGTTTTCCAGGCAGAATACCCATGAACTAGAACATATAAAAGATGCATAGCTCTGGGTGCGATTACGATGCGCTTTGGTGCGGAAGGAGTAAAGATCTCCCAGGCATTAACTCAAATGATCATACTGCTTGCAGTAGCATAACTACATCATTTGATATTAATACCCTTAATGCTGGTATTAAAATCACCCAACTGATGTAATTGGAAGCGTTCAGTACCTCCTCCAAGAATGATAAGTAGCAGTGGTCAACATTTTCTACTGATTTTCAAAAAGATATGTTTCTATGTGGATTATCCAGTAGGGCAATTTCAGTTTAGCACACTATACAAATGCATGCAAAACCACAGCCAAATGAGTAAATCAGTGAGCTATATGCATGGTTTATTAGATCTAGCATACTCACCAGCTTGCAAGACCAAGAATTAAACATGCAGACCAGCTCCTTATCTAGTCACCACATCAGCAGAATAATAGACATGCTTTATGGAGTCCATACAGGTACAAAAAAATAGCAGAAAAATCCCTCTCACAATAATAAGCATAACTATATAAATGTCTTATTTGTGTGACACACTGGAATACATCCAAACCACGCAGTGGTAACTGTGCTTTAGTCCGTTTACTCACACGTTTAATAAAGGCACTTCAGAAGACCGTCCAACTTACCTTTAGCCCTCAAGTAGTTTAGATGAGTGCTATTTGTTTAGTAGCACGTAGGTTTAGTTCTAATCGCTACTTTAAAATTTTATTTCTTCCCTTTCTGGAGGGCATTGGCTGAAATACCCTGTGAGCACCTTACCCTTTTAGCCACAGCTACAACAGTGTCTTCTGCTATTCCTCATGATCCGAGCAAGGCAAGCTTGGGAGCTCTGGTCCAACTACGACTCAAACCTGCAATTAAGTCAAAACAGCACCTCTTTACCACTGGAAAGAAGCAACAGTCACATTTACATTAAATGTATCACATTGGTATCGTAAAACATTTTACTGCTTTCCAACGCGCTATACTGGAGGAGCTGATAAGCATCAACACTGTATTTGGAAAGTGCCAGACAGTGCAGAGCTTCAGCCACAGCTCATGCTTACACTACCTTCAATAAAGATGCTTAGGCTACAGTAAATATCATCTACTCAGCCATCTCCCATCCCCCAGACAGGAGAACACTGCAATCTGCCCCAGCACAAGCCAAACCACACCACGGACTGCAGGAGAACTCTCTCCAAACACAGGAAAAGGCCGCTCCTCACCTCGGCCCTGCCCGCTCCCACAGGGATAACTTAGCAGAGGCCTCGATGCAGCTGCTACTCCTCTGGCCCCCCACCAGAGGCAAGTCTGCAATAGCCACAGGAGAGTTTCCCGCCTCACACCTGCGGCCGGTGTGGGACACGGGCCCCTCAGGGCGCAGCAGCCACGCAGCTCCCCTGGGACAGCAGCGCTGCGGGGCGGCCCGGGGCAGGAAAGCCCCAAGCCCCAGAGGGACTGGACAGCAAGGCCCAGAAGAGCCCCGTAAGGGCAGCAGCTTGTTAGCCCTTTGGTCCCAGGGAGTGGAAGGTGGGGAGGCTCCTTCCCAGCCGGAACAGACAGACTGGAACGGACGGACGGGAACGGGCGCGCGGACCCGAGGGCCTCGCGGCTGCGCGAGGGCGGCGGTTACGCACGCGGCCCCTCAGGCGGCCCCTCACGGCCCAGCCCCGCCCCACGGGGGGTTTTACGGGAGAAAACCAACGCATATCTTCGAATGCCATGGCTTTAAAAACAGTTGCCTCAATTAAGGAACATGGCTTTTACTGCGCTGACATATGGTATGATGATTTTAAGCTGAGACAGAAACTATCAGGGGTAGGAGCCGGCCTTCATATGCCTCACTTCTGAGTCACTTGTCTTCAGGCTGCAATTCTGCTGGAGTATTTCAGCTTCCCTGTAGTAAGTTCCATGTAATGCAAAACAGTTTTGTTTAACTTTTCTTAGTAGGAATCTTACATGCTTGAAAAGGACATGTCTAAGACCTTGTTTTAATCATTTACATGTGAAAGTTCAAGGAAAAATACTTTAAAGTAGTGATTTTCCATAATCGATTCATGGGAGGAGATCTTAATACAGCATTCTAATTTGGAAAAACTTGTCTTAAGGGCCAGGAAAATTGTTGGTGTCTGGCAGTTATCAATAATCAAGGCAAATCTGTACTTGAACTGTCAAAATCAAATCAGCTTCACAGTCAAATGGTTATCTGTGGCAAGAAAAGGCAAACTGCTGCTGAAGCAGCTTTTTTTTCCGCTTTCTGTGGGCTTTGGCTTTTATTTACAGAAATCTTGGCCAACTTTTAAGCCTTTCAATAGAGATTGGTTGGAATTTGGGATGTGTTCAGTGCTCTCAAATGGAATACAGTAAAACTCCTTACATATATTTTTCCCTTAACTGCTCATTAAACATCGGGTGTTTGCACTCAGTGTAAATAAGATGTGATCTGGTTGGCACCTCTGTACACAAATGTAGTAGAAGTATTAGCAAACTATTTTTCTTGACCAGAAATAAAAATTAAAAATAAATTTTAAAAATATGCAAGAAGCTGACATCTTAAGGAATGGTAAAATTGAAAAACAGGGAGATAGAATTTTTCTGAACTTCGGAGCAGAACATGAAATATTAGCTGCATTTAATCTGAGAACTGAATTAAAGTCTGGTCTGCTCTTGCATTAAATCAATCTTAGTTGCTGCACTCCTTCTGGAATTTTTTAAAGATTAGAATTTTCAAGTTGTCTTAAATGGTATTCCTTGCATGCCTCTGTAACACTGGTGAGAAAAGGAGGTGATGCTTGGAAAAGGAGTGTTCCAGAAGTTCATTTACAGCAGCGGTAACCAAGCCTTTGCCAGGACCAGAGCAAATGAATTCTGTTAAACTGGCTTGTAGTATTCTGTATTATAAAATTCATACCTTTATTCTAAGTGTACGAGCAAATGTCTTGTCTAAGACAGATGTTCCTGTAAAGTGAGCTTTTCTGAGAAACAAGGGAAAGCGTGTTTGGGGAGTAAAAGGTCAGATGTAAAGGGTTCTGAATGCCAGGAATGGGATATTGATTTTTTTCTTATCTATCTAAAATCATTCCTAATGTGTTCTCTCCAACCACTGACAAGGCTTATTCTAATCACTGTCTGAAGAAAATGAATAAGAGGCAATGAAAAATCTGCAATATGGAAAAAAGATTCTTCCTTTAGGAAAGAAAAGGTTTTGATTATGATTCAAGGTGTTTTTACTGACTGACTGTTCAAGGTGTAGTTTCTAATTACTTTAATTATCTCATCAGTATTATAATGCTGGAACTATTTCAATCATGTGTATAACTGATAAAATTAATTTCCAAGAATCATTATTAAGCTTATATCCAGTAATATAAAGGTATAGTTCTTTTGTAGCTATTTTATGTAGTAATTTTTTTACCTTACACTTCATTGACTCCATATGAAACACTGACAACACAAGCTTATCAGATGACAAAATCTATTTGGGCTTTTTTTAAAAAACTGTGTGCTTTATGGCCTTTTAAGGTCATAATTTTCCCATTCTCATTTCACTACCACAGTGCCACCATTCCCCTAGTGGCTCCTGACCCAAACAAGCACTGTTTGTTCTTTGACTCTGCAGCTATTTGACTTAATTATGAAAAAAAAAAGCTACAGACAGGATTGATGTTTTATATAATTGAGAGTATTGCATTCATACTGAAGATTCTGCAGAAGAACTTGGACCATTTATGTGGGCAATTAAAGGATTCATTATGAACACTGACACTTCCACGAAAAGCAGCCAGTTTGACAGAACAGAATCACAGAATATACAGAGTTGGAAGGGACCCACAGGGATCATCCAGTCCAACTCCTGGCCCTGCACAGGCCCATCCCCAGGAGTCACACCCTGTGCCTGAGAGGATCATCCAAACCCTCCTGGAGCTCTGGCAGCCTTGGGGCCGTGCCCACTGCCCTGGGGAGCCTGGGCAGTGCCCAACCACCCTCTGGGGGAAGAACCTTTCCCTGAGATCCAACCTGAGCCTGCCCTGACACAGCTCCAGCCCTTCCCTGGCTGCTGTCCCTGGTCCCCCAGAGCAGAGCTCAGGGCCTGCCTCTCCTCAGGCCTGGGCTGCAAGAGTAATTATTGGGCTTTTGCTAAATGTGGATAGATCTCAAGTACTCTGAGGAGGAAAAACATGAATCCTTGTTTTAATGGAATCCATTGTGTGCCTGGAAGCTGTCAGAGTCCTGATGACTTATGTTTGCAAGAAGAGTAAGTGATTCCCTGCCAGTGCATTACAGAATGTTATACTGATTTTACTGCTGGCATATAGAATCTATACAGCTTCTCAGTGGGTATGGAAATCTACATTGCAAATGAAGTTTTAATAACTGCTATGCAGCTATTATAAGTGAATTAGAAAGATTTTAATTCTCAACTAACTCCTGCTTTCTCCATGGCTAGGTTCGTGCTGTTTAGTACTCCAAAACACCAATTAATGTTTTTCCTTTATTACTGTTGGTGCATATTCATTATAAATTTGCCAAATATTTCTTAAAATTATTTTTTATGAATACCTGTGGCTTTGGGAAGGAAAGAAATCTGAAATTACTAGATAAAGCAAAAGCACATAGTTAAATATCCACCCTAAGATGATATTTTCTAGTGACCATAAAACTTGAACAAACAATGCTTCTCTACATTTTTGTGACCGTGTTGGCATATCTGTGGCTTTTTGAAAATCAGATACAGCCTTACTGCTAATTATTGATTTCACAGAACAAAAATGGTCCTTTAACAGAGAAGGATAACTTCATTTTTTGTTTTTAAAGAGAAGAGGGTTTGTTTTGTTTATTTGTAGAGACCCTTTCAACTCTAGGGAAAACGTTTTGCTTTAATAAATACTGATAAAGAGGACCAGTTAGGAGTGGGACTAGGTTTTTATGGTAGGGAAAGAACTTGTGTTCACCCCTAGCTAAAACCAAACTGATTTTTTTGCAGACATTGGTTCCCTTTTGTGCTCTGTTGAAGACTTTCTTTGTCATTAGGAGCATCTTCTCAGCTCTGTGTGATTCCTTCGTGCATTACAGGAAGATATTGTTCTGCAGCACTTACTGAGAGTAGTGTGGGGTTTGTTCTTTCAAATTTCAGCTGGGCTAAAGTGAAGTTCTGCTGCAGCAGCAGCCCTCCTTTTCCAGGAGCACCGTGCAACAAGCTTCATAGTGTTAAAAACAGAAATGGAAAAAAATGGACAGAAAAAAATATACAAGTGATTGATGGAACATAAATGGGTATTGGGTCTGTTAGACATCCCTCCACTGCAAGAGCTGCAGAATCTTGCTGCTGACATAGACCAGGAGGGTTTTCATCTGAGTCACCTCAGTATGTGATATGAATGATAAACAAGTGAATAATCATAAACAGTTTAGATGAACCAACTTGAGGATGCAAGTAAGACCCAAGGACCACTTCTTCCTAACGTTTGCAGAGTAGAACCTTGTGTGCCTTTGCAAGTGCACATTTTTCTGTACCTATTTTAATACTAGATAAGCTTTATTCCAGTGAATACAACTACTGTGCTTCATAGTGTGCATGCTATGAAGAGTAATGCCAGAGGATTACTTTTTTAAGTTAATGTCAAATCCATTACCTGCCAGTTTCTCTTCCTACTTTGTCACTCTTTTATAACAGAAGTCCTCTAATTGTGTGTTTTTATAGACTGAATCTTTAAGTCAATAAATGTTTTTATTGACTTGTAGGGAGCTCAATATTTGGATAACATTAAAGTGGCTGGCTTATGGGAGAGCTCTGAGAAGTGACTGAGCCCTATAAAATGGGTAGATAAATGTTTGCAAGCTCTGAAGTGCTGACAGAAAAATATGGCATAGTCTGCTATGTCTTGATTCTCCTTTTGCCCTGGCATGAGACATCTCTCTACCCTGCTTTTTTATCAAACGGATAAGAATTTTCAATTCAGTGTTTTTCTGCCATTAACTCTTCTGGAGTGAGCTTAAGTGGGACACTTTCTGGTAGTTTGAGCATTAAGTTGAAAAGATATTAATCTGGGTTACTTTGGGAACCAGTAACTGCAACATAAACTCTCTCAAATAAGGCTGTTTTCTGGAGACAGCAGTGATTCAGGATGTAAGCTCAGGGCACACTAATGAAGCAACTGCTTCATGGGACAGCAGTGAAAATATTTTTGATTCCTTTGCTTTCTGCAGAACATGGTACTTCCAGAAAGCACAGGAAACTAAACTAGAATTTCTAGGGTTATGCTAAGGAACTTTCCAGCTTAAATGTATGAAGATAACTGACTGGTTAAGAAACAGCTTAGAAAAATATAGAGCAGATTTGGAAAATACAATAATTTTTTTTCCCCCTATCTTGGCTGCTTTGGTACAGGACAGTGGCATGGTCAAAAATACCCTGTTAAATATTTGGACCTGGAAGCCATGAAGGAGAAATGCTACTTTATCCTTTTTTTCAGGATGATCTTTGGAGAATTAGTTATTGTTTCTGTAGCTTTTTTAAACTGGGGTTCTGGCCTATCTACCAAGATAGCTTTTGCACTGGAGACACTGAGCTGGCTTGCAGCTTATAAATTTTCCTGGTACATAGTAGATCAGGTATTTTCTTCGACTTTCTGTAAATCCCCAGTGCATCCTGAGTCTGGGCCTCTGTCATTTGGTAAAGTATTGATAAGCCAAATTCAGCAGTTACTGCTTAAATATCAAAGTTCAACTAATCTGAAAATCCTGTGCAGCATTCTGAATATTCTTAATGAGGATATTTTTTCCTCATGTGATTTACTGTGCTGATAAAATAGTGCTATTTATGAGCAATGAGTTGTGATTTGAATTCTGTGCCAGGGCCCTTTTTTGCTAAATCTCTGGAATTAAATAGCTGAAGAAAACAATTTAGGTTCTAGATCTTATTTTTTAAAAATATTGAGCTACCTGATTCCCACTGATATCAGGTGGGGCTAAAGGCCTGCAATTACAATATTTTTCTAACCATTTTTCTAATTAGTTATTTCATGGGAGTTTTAACATAGTGTGCACCTTTGGATGCCATCAAGATGTGAAAGATTTCCTGCCTGGCTGCTTTCCCTTTGCACTCCTGAGTTGGTAAAAATGGAGAATGGAGACTTGTCAGCTAGAAAGATGTGCCCGAGGTCTGCTCCCAAGAGCAAGTCTTCTGTTTGCAGGCTGGCTTGTTAGGGAAGGAGGATCTTTAGATGTTACAGGGTAAGGCAGACGTTGATGGTTCTTGCAGAATCAATGCTCAACTAAGGAAGAGAGTAATGGAATTCTCCCAGTTCCCAAAGAATGAACTTAGTCTAGTCAGGAATCTTACCTACATGAAGGCTTCTCTTCCCATTAACCAACAAACTAGTTGCCTGAGTCTAAGCAGAGAATGTTGCTTTTCAGGTAGCTGCTGTGGTGTCACAGACAAGGAAAAGGATAACTTAGAACAGAGCTTGAAAAGAGAATTGCCATGTAACAAGTCACTGTACCAAGAGTGGTTACACTCTGTGCTTGAAATAAGGATTTAATTTAAACTTAATGAGTTTGCTGCCTACTGGTTAGAACTAAATTGATTAGAAGTATGTTTTGGTTTAACAACTGTGCTGCAGGAGAAGCTTTTATTACATAGCTGTTGAAGGGACTGTTTTCTTGATCATTTGATATGTCATGTCCAGTAATAAAAATGGATGTAGAGCAATGCAGAATCCATCCTACTTAGGGCTCATAATTAAATGCTTTCAAAAAATGTTTATCAGAAGTCTCCACTGTGGCTTGTAGCTAATTTGATCAAATGGTAAGATCTTTCTCATCTCACCTGTGTCTGCAGCAGATAAAATTGTGGGAAGGATATGTTGCTTAATCAACCCTGCAATTCTTACATTTGGGTTAATTAGCATCTAAATTAAGGTTTCTTTTGTATCATATGCTTGGTGCTGTAGTTTATTCTACACAGTTTATTCATCTGCTGCTAAGATATTTCTGCTTGCTTAAATGCTTTGATTGTTTTCATATGAAATGATACAATTTTTCCTCTGCCGTATATGCAGCTCCTTGGGAAGCAGTTCCATGACACATCACCTGCTCAGCAGGATAACTGAGTGTTCAGAGACTTAGCAAGATCCTGATTGCCCTTAATATGGACCTGAACAAACCTGGAATCCTGATTTGGTCACCATAAAGGTTATGGGTGAATGAAGCCCACCTGCAGTGGTGGTTGGCAGGATTTAAATGTTTTCTTGATTTGGATGCCTTGGTCTGGATACATTCAGCCATTCCAACCTGTCTCTACTTATTCATGAGGCATCACTTTATTTATGAAATGCAGAACATTTGACTGGAAAATGGCTGAATTCTTCAGAAACATTTATATTCATAATAAAGATGAGAAAAAATGAAGACATTAAAAAGTTGTTTCAGCTTTCTCATCATATTAGAGTAGGAAAGCTCCAGATTTCAGTTTCTGACACTGAGACCATCACAGAGAGATCCAGCCTGTGACCTTCTTCACTCATGTACTCAGAGTTTCCCATCACCCCTCTGATGGATGGCTTAGGGATGTCCAAGTTAAAAGGGTTACACAAAAATCAGAGTGAAGAATAGAACTGTGTTATGTTGTTTGAATTTCCAGGAAGAATCCTTACTCAAAAGGACAACAACAGTTTGCAAGCCCCTGCAGTGAGAATGTAGGGCCCAAGCACCTTCAACTCCATTGCTGTTAGCTGGATGGCTGCAAAGAATTCAGTGTTCACTGAAGCACAGGAAGTCACTGGCTGATGTAAAGCCAGTCTGGATAAACTGCTTTATTCGAAGAATTGATGTAAATCAAATGCTTGTTGCAACTCTGAGGAGTACCTTTAAATATGGCTGGCCCACATAACTTGCAGTCTCTAGCTCTTCTTAAGTAGACACTGTAAAGAGTAGGAATTAAAACGTTAAAAATAAGCTGAGAAATGTGGGGTTTAATCTTTTCTCGTTCCAAAACAACCTGTCAATGTCAGGCCCAACTTAACTGTGATGAACAGTTTCCCTGTAAAGGAAAAACCTTTATCACAGAAGCTCCTTAAAACAGCTTATGAATTATTTCACAAGGAAAATAGTTGTTTTCAGAGAATGCTTCATAAACAGGAAGGCCAAATCTGTGTTCTGGATTTCCAGCAATGAGAAGGCACAGCAGTGGTTTAATGAGTTACAGGATTTCATGCACAGAGGTCCATGACTAGAAGCCTCTACAGTCAGCTCTTAGGAGCTTACCATGATGATGTATAGTCTTCAAACCACAAACTTTCAGACTGATTAAGTTGAGCTCAGTGTATTGTCATCTTTGCAAGACAGACTTTTCTTTTGGCTTGTTCATGCTGTAATAGTGCAAAAAAGCCCCAGAAAAAAACACCCCCCAAACTCCAAACAAACAACAAAAAACCTGACTGTGCAATTATACTGAAAAGTCTGAAACAGTGCTGATATGAAGTTAAAATTATTTCCTTATTGTATCTGTGAAAAATATCCCTTCCTAATGCATTATTCATTATGAACACATTAACTCTGGATGACATCAGACCAATTGAGAAGCAATTTGATGAAAGTATTGTCTAGGAAACCATGCGCTATTCCCCTTAACCACTGAAATGAAATAAGCTAGCAAATAAATATTCAACACTGGTACTTTATCCACTTTTCTGTAACTGATCAAAACCAAGCTGTGAAGCATGTGAAAACTGAAATTAGTCTGTTGTGCAGGAAATCTGTGCACAGTATGAAAATAGGTGTGAGTGTGTGTGTATGCACAGCACTACTGAAGTATTTGCTATTCTTGAGGCTGACAGAATTGCTTATTACTGCTGAGACTTTCTGTTGTGAACCATTGAAGAGAAGGTCTTTGCCAAAATGTAACTTTTTGAACTGAATTTTCCATACCTGAAAATCTGCTTGAGTCTGGATTTTTGGTTTGTTTAGGGCTTGGTTTTTGGTTCGTTTGGGGTTTTTTGTTGTTTCTGGGGCTAAACTTGGCAACCTTATTGTTCTTGTAATGTAATACTGAGGAGAAATGCAGGGATGGGAGGGCAGAAGAGGAAGGTGAGCAGGGAAAAAGAGCTAATTGAGTAGTGTCTAGACCAAGTCATTGAACTGCTCATTCAGGCTTGGGGGAGCAAGCTGTGGATCCAAAATATGACCAGTCTATTCTGAGTTGTGCACCTTAGTTCTGTCTTAGATTTTATGTGTCTGTTCAAGGGGGCTACAAAGCCACCTGAAATACGGACCTAAATGTTCCTGCCAATATGGGGGAAATCCCAGATGGTGAACAGCTGGCTATGATGATGCCCCAGGTTTCACTTCCTTTTCAGAGAGATGCTAAAGGATTTTTACCAGCTGTTGTTGCTGGGAGCAGCTGACAAAGTGGTTTTCAATGCATACTTTTAGTTTTGCCCTGAATATAGCTTAGTTGGATGCAAGGATCAGGTTAAACACCTCTCTCAGCATTTTTGTTGTAACTCTGAATCACAATATTTTCCATTTATTACAGAATGAGAAAGCATACAGTGTTGATTTCTGATATAGAAGTTACTGTGTCAGAGCCTTAGCAGGGATAAATTACATCAGATTGCATCAGCATATGTATGTCACTGCTTAAGTCAGATGAATTGGCTAAAGTGAAAAAGGCCCAGTGAAGGATAGTGGCATACAGGTACATTTATACTTCATACAGCACATTGAGTATTTCTGCAGAAAGTGAGCTTTTTCCCACTGTGGTTCACCACTTTTTTGGAGTAGTTGCAGTGCAGTGACCAAGACTATTGGAAGTTACAAGCGTAATTAATTCCTCTATCTTATGCACCTGGGAATCAGAGTATGGGAATAAATGATTCCCTTAAGCAGATTGAACAAATAATTTGTGATGGTTAGCCAAAGAATTATCTTATGCCTGAAGCTTGAATTAGAAAAGCAGATTTTTGGGGGGGAAAGTTCCTGTAAGGTTGAACCACAGGCACTACTGTATCTGGTATTGAATGTTTGGGAAGATAAGAAGGTATAATGCTCTTTAAGGTTGACACTGGGTACCGTGGTTCTCTAGGGAAGGAGGTGTTTCTGAAGAGTGAGGGGAAATAACTAGAAAAGGCTGATAAATGATGGTAAAATGTTTAACAAACAGCTGCATCCTGCAGTATTTGGTAGCCTTTATAATGTTGTTGCAAAGCTGGAGTAAACACGAAAATTACTGTGCATATTATAAAAAATGTGGACAGTACAGCAATGAAGTACTGAAATAACACAGCAGAGCTGGAATGAAAATGGTCACAAAAATCTGACCCTGTGCAAAGCTCATCCAGGAGGGAATAAGGAAACTGCAATCACTATTACTATGCAGAGTGCTGCCTTATCACACACAGCAGTAGGTAGAACTCACTGTCAGGATTTTCGTGTCTTATTTGCAATATGAGATTTGTCATTCAGAGCAGACAGCATTAAATGGCACCTTTGTTTTCTACTGAGTGAGGATATGCACCCCTGAGCATCAGTTTAGCCCTAGAACTTTCGGATAAAATGAAAGGCAACGTACAAAGAACTGACCTGTTTTCTAAGAATAAGAGTGAAATACCTACAGATCTGGTCATAATGCCAGGGTGGGAAAGTAAATGAAAGAACTGCAGATCTTTGGCACTTGTGTCTCTTTGCTGTGTCATTACTATGATTTGCTGGGTATTCAGCATATTTGGAAGAGTCAGATGAGGTGGTCAGTGCTGGGGGTCAGGTATTTAGGTATTACCCAGGGAAAGCTTTGATCTACTGACAATTCTTCTGTACTGAACTGGTGGCTGTAGAAAGATTGGTGATGAATCCTCAGAGTGGAAGCCAAAGACACACAATATAAGTGTTTCTCTTGACCGCTTTTTAATCCATTTATTAATTAAACTGATACAATGTCCTTGCACCTGACTGGTAGCTGTGCATTGTAAAATGATGGTCAGGTAGATTCCAGCAATGGCAATGAGCTGTTCAGGCATGCCAAAATACTTCTTCATAGGTATCAGTAGGATGGCTTATCCACTGGGATTTTGTTTCCTCTAGCTTTTATTTCCATAGCTTTCTGAATGTAAATGTGTAAAAAGAGTTTGAAGAAAAGATGCAGAGTTTTTAACAGGACAATATGCCATTCACATTTGAAACAACTGTAAGTGACTCCAAATGGTACAGAACTAAAGAACTGCCCAAGCCTTGCCTAGCAACCCAGTCATATAAAACTGATTACTGAAGAAAATGCCATTGTTTTGGTGTAGCTTAGAGAATTACCACTTTTTAAGTAATACTTGTCAAGAAATGAGTGTCTCTGGTTTAAAATGTACAAAATAATGTTGTTATCTTGCAGTGAAACTATTAAGAAAATTACAAAACTGGTGTTTTGTGAAGGGATTCGTGATTTGTCATCTTGACCAAAATATGAACAATTCTATTTACTGGAAAGATTTATATATATATATATATAGTATATATATATATATATATATGTATATATATATACCTAGGGTAGAATAATTCAAAAACTTTATTATTGGGAATAGAGGCAATTCCTCCATCTGATAGCAAAACTTTATAGCAAAGGAGCTTCTTTGATGTTAATTTTGTCAAGTTAGGTACGTGTCATTTACTCAAAGCCCTTTTATTTGCAGACTATTCATTAAATGTTGGAGATATTGGAGATTATTTTTGAAGCCTGTTGAAGCAGTTTAAAATATTCCATATATCTAGCTAATACCAGTAGGCTCTCATTTATTTTAATCCATATATGATACTCAAGTGCTCCAGTAAGCTTTAATTATAAAAGCAAAACCAGTGGAAGTGACCTGCAAGAACAAATTGGTTCTTTTTCCCATTAACTCCTCCTCCATCCCAGTCTCTAGCTGCATCCTCAAGGTCTGAGAAAGCCTTAACTCATCTTGCACAGAAAAGCTATTTCAGTGCTGTGTTCTGTTTTCCTAGACAGAAAGGACAGTGTAAAAAGGATGCTCTCCAGTACTTTAAGGCATGAAAGAAGTGTGAACCATGTAGTGGGACCTGTCTTACTGCATGAGGAGGCAGCACCAAGTGGACAGCCCCAGCTTTGACTCTGGCCTTTTGCTGTCAGATTGATCAGAATTTCCCTGCTGGGAGCATCACGTGCACAGCTCATTCCCACTTGCCCTTTAGCATCAAGAGAAGCTTCAACACTTCCCCTCATGTTTAGTGTCATTACCGAGGTACTTGGATAAGACATGACACCCCCCTTGCAGCTTTTGCTCTTGGTTGCTTTTTCTATACTGGCATAAGCTGGCCCCTGTTCAGGGAAGTACTCAGAGATGTGCCCAGCCAGCTCTAGGAGTTAATAGGGGTACTGAAAAACATGTCTGAAATACCTTCCTGAATTTGGACATTAAATAAGCCTGCTTAGGATGCAAAAGGTATATTTAGGGAACAGGTAGCTGTGTTACTATTTACTTCTGAGGGAAGTTAAAGTGAGTTATTCTAGTAGTGTTTTGGTAATATAGCCAGTTCTGGTGTCCAAACTTAGATTATAGCACTGAAACAAAATGCATACACATTTGCAAAATATTAAGTACACAGCTAAACAAAACAAGTACATACTTGTCACAGTGTACTGTGGCTTTTTCTTAACCAGCACAGATATATTTTTAAACGGTAGGTGCACACTGTGTGCAAATATTGCAATGATATTTCATCCCTAACAGAGCACAGGGATAAACTAAGTGAAGTCACAGCATAAAAATTAATTTTGTGCATTTCTTTTAGAGAATAATGGAATTTTAAGGAAGTCATTATGTTTGCTACCTACTGAATGGTCTTAGGGGACAGACAGCCAAAAATCAAAGTATCAGCTGTTTGACATTTGTGCTGGCACAAAGCCCCAGTTAATTAGATCTAATGTTACAGCCATGACTCAGTAGCATTCCCTTAAAGGAAATTGTGGAAATGGATTTTAAGACAGTTGAGGTTTCATTTTTGCAATGGAATATCTAGGTGGAGGCCAATGAATGGAGAGTTTAACAAAGAGCTGTATTAGCAGAATTCTCCATTTGTTCAGGGCCTGGAACAGAAATACACCAAATTTATTGCATTGTTTACTATATCAGTTTAGCTGACTGACCTTCAAAAATACTGCAACAAAACAAATATAGCTGAGCAATTTTCATGTGCTTTGGATTTCTGTGTTACTGGTTCTTGACTGACATGCTGCACCACTTTGAGTTGCATTCCTGCTGTGCTGCTTCAGAGAAGCCTTACATGGCAGTGAGTCTCCAGGCTCCCACTTGGGTTCTGTCAGAGGCCCAGTCAAGCATTTCCATCATGTTTTTCAGCAGCCTTCAGCCTGACACTCACATGGCCGTTTTGAAAATGAAGCTGTTTTGTCTCTAGTCAGTAAGTTTGTGGCTGGAGGGCACAAAGATGACTTTTCAGGCCATTTCTGTTCCTGACAGTCGTGTAACAGAGCTGATCTGCACTGGTCCTTATGTCACTGATCTCAAGCTACTTGGCTCTGACCTGCCTGAAAACCTGCAACAGTTTGGCCATTTTTTGTGCTGCATACCTTTGGTCCTGCCCACAGATATACAGTGATGAAGGTTGGAAGCAGTTGGAGAAGAGGGCTGCTGGAGCCAAAGTCCCCACTGATCCCTCTTGTAAATTCGTCTTTAGACAATGTTACTCCACCATCTGCCAAAGTCCTGGATGAAGATTTAATATCTTCTCTAATGGATACAAATTTAATAGGAACAACATAGCTGAACCATCCACTAGCTTTGAAATCATCAGCTGCTTCTCTGGGAGTTACATGGTTCTTTGATTATGCAAAGCAAGTAGAGCAGGTATTCCTTCTCATGTTCTGCTCCTCCAAATCAGCTTGAATTGTACCAGGGTGTATCCATAGTTTAGGAACCAAACTACAGGTAGGCAGAGTTCTCTGTCTGTGTTGAGGGCTTTTGGACAGACACTTGTGGAATGTTGTCTTGGGGTCTGCAGAACCTGTTTTGATCCGTTTCCTACGAAGATGAATTATGAATTTACTCCTTTTGGTGTATTCACAGCACAGTGTATGGGAACAGCTATACAGGAATGAGCAGCAGTGGTTTCCTTGAAGTAGCAGAGCATTCTTGAGCAGCAGGAGCACAGCTGCCTAGCACAGCCTCTCGTTATGGTGTGAACTTCTGAGCATCTTTTCAAGTGAAAGATTTCTGTAGTAGTGTAAAACCCAAAAACCTGCATTTCTGGAGCTGGCAGGGCTGTTGAGTGTCAGTTCAGCACAGTGTGATCAGTTTGGAGAGCTGCTTATTGTTATAGATTAATCAAACAGACCTTTCTCCTGATATGTCCCTAATTATTACTTCTGTAGAATTAGACTCTTTGGCAGCCTTGGAGGATTCCTACCTGAAAGTGCTTCGATGTTGTTAAAAATGTTGACTAATAAACTAAATAAGATACATTTCCCCTAGTAACCGGGGGAATTTATCAATTACCAATTGTATGGCTCAAAAGCCCCAGATTTGGGCTGGGTTCTGGTTTTGAAACTGTTTTATGAATCATCGTTCAGTGAATGAACTTTAAAGTTCATGTTATTTCAAGTTTCTAAATCCAGCCATCAGTATTTACAGTAACTCAGTAAGTAAGAAAATACTCCTGTTAATCAGCCTTGTAAAAACAGACCTTTCTGAATACACTTAATCTATTTCTTGTCTAAGAGCCAGATTTGCCCTTACTACAAAAGCAAATTAGTCTTGTCATTCTTAGGGTTTGATTGTTTGGGGAGTTTTGGTTTTGTTAATATTTTGTTTGGGTTTCTTTTTTTTTTTTCCCTGTGTGTCTTAGTTTATAAGACTACAGAACTGATTCTCTTACCTTATGAATGACTTTGGTCTGCTAGACTGTTCTAGATGATGCTGTGAGCAATACTTACACCCTCCTTCCTCTAGAGCATAACCTGAAGAGGATTGAAAAGCTCTGTTTTTACCAAAATTCAGAAAGAACAGAGCTGCCTGCTTTACTTGAAGCCCTGTCTGCTTGGGAAACAAGTGTACTAGCAGGTTACTATCACTGCTGCTGTAAAATTAAAATATTTTCTGGATTAGGTGGCTACCTACTCGATCGCCTGGCAGTGATTCAATTGTCTACAGGCCATCAAAGTATGTACCAGAAGTCCTCTCCCCAGTTTGTGCTGTAGCTCTAAGTCCTCTGAAAATGATCACTTTTACAGCTGTCCCCCAGTAGAGCTCCCTCCATGTACTGTAAACTGAGGTTCAGTTATGAACCTGTTTGGTATTTATTTGATATATGGTCTTAGAATTCCTTAAATAATAACTGCCTAAACTTCTGTTTCTCCTGCTGAATAAAGATCTCTGGAACTTGCTAGTTTATTAATAACTTCAGCTTTCACTTGTTTCTGCATCATAATGTATACCTGGGTAGAAATAAATATTCTTCATTTGAATTCCCATCGAGTAATGACTGTTTGAAAGTGCTAAGGATCTGCCATATAACTCCAAAATGTGTATTTTCCCTAATTGTTAGCCCAAAATCTCTTATAGAGAAAATGCACACTAACAAATTGACTGGCCAGCATTAGTGTCAGCTCAAGCTGTGCATATAGCATATTCTGAAATGCTGCTGCCCCACGGGAGCTGTAACAATGTTCCTATTGTGCTCTGCTCTAATGCAGAATTCCTCTCCATTCCCAGGCTCTGGGCTGAAGGGCTGAGCAGGAAAGGTCATGCAGCTGGGACAGGGACAGCAGCCAACCTTCACTCTGTGCTTGTGCTCGTGCTGATTAAACTGCTGCTGCCTTCAGAGTGCTCACCCCCTGGCCCTGAGACCTGTTTGTTCAAGTGGTGGTTTCTGGAGAACTTTAAAGGCCTTCTAGTTGCATGCATGGAAAAGCAGTATGGAGAAAGTAATGTATCAGAACAGCTGGAAGCTGATCAGCTGTTGGAGTGCCTCCTTTGGTCCTGCCACTTCTCCACGAGCAAAGCAACAAGCTGCTCTTTGTTAGTCCCAGTGTGGGCCACCACAGGAGGAGATCCTTTGTGTGACTTTTTCTTTAGGATTGAAAAAAAGAAAAAGGCAACCAAGCTCCCATTTCTTGATCTGAGATCACATGGCCAGCCTGGTAGTAGTTTCTTCTACATGGAAAGACCTTTCTCCATTTTCACTAAACATCAAGAAGTCTCTCTAGCTGGCCTGCAACTGTAACTGTTATAGTCCAACAAATTTCCAAAGTAGAAACTTCAGGAGAGGTATAAACAAGAAAAGATCTTACTTTTATATCTTTTCATTAGGAATATCTTGAAGAATCTGTTTCTCTTTTCATGGTGCATAAAAGATTCTTGCTGTAATTTTGCAGAAATGGTTCAGTGGGGGATATAGTCTTACAGAAAGTACTAAATGCAGCCATGACACAAAATTAAGATTTAGGAGATTTGGGGAAAGAGGAATCAGTTTTGTGTGTACACTGCTGTTGAATGCAGACTTGCTGACAGATGGGTGGGGACAGCAGCTGGCAGAGGAAAGTCTTTTTTCATGTTTTCTTACAGTGCCTGGTAACTTTGGCAGAATTACCACGCATTTGGAAACTGGGCACTCCACCTACAGACACCTTCAAATAAAACATTTGAGCAGCATGCTTCAACTAGCACATTTTTCCTTCTCAATTGATAAACTCAGTTGTCTCTCTACTGTCTGTCCTTCTCTGTAAAATCTGTTTTCCTTTTAATTCCAGACCCTTGTGAACTGTTGTTCTGGTCTCAGAGTAAAACAGAACAGAATATAGCTCTTGGTACAAAAAATACATCAAGGCTGGATAATAATCTGCACGGGGGGGCAAGTTTTCCTCTAATCCAAGGGGGCTGGAGTAGGTTGCTGTGGAAATAATCCTGAACAAGGATACACAGTAAAAGACCTACCCATAGTCAGTTGGATCATACATATTAGTCTTGCTTACAAGCCTGCTTGGTACGTCTTCATGATTCTTTAAGATACCTTTAAATCAGCTTGCAATCAAGAAGAAATTTTTTCCCAGTTTAAAGTGGAGGGTCTCTCCTGTAACGATGCGAGGATACTGGCTGGAAAGGTATGGACACAGTACACCCTGCCCTGTGCAGTGTCCAACCTTGGCCCTTCCTGCTCTCTCCTGGTGGTAGAAACTTGGTCATCTAGTGAGGAGTGGCTAAATGCATTGAAGTCCTACACTGACTACAGGAATGTGTGGAAGAAACAACAGCAGGTTGTTGGATTTATTGGCCCACATTGACCTCAAAACCTATGAAACTATCACATGTGTCTTCGATTAAAAATTCTACATGAAAATACATTCTCTGACACTGTCTTCTCAGCTGTGTTGATTTATTATTTCTGGAGTCTGCTGCTGAATGAAGGCAATTAATTTTTTGTTAGCAATAGGCTGTATCTGCTGCTCCCACCCTTTCTGGAGGAGCACAAGTACCTTTCAAAGTGCCATTAATCATCTTTCCTTAGGAGCTGCTCAGTCCTAGCTCTGCAAAAGAGAAATTTGAAATCGAAGCTTAAATCAGAGCAGTATGTATTTTTGACTAAAAGTTATTTCAGAGTAGCAGGTAGGACTTCCCAAGTTCATCACACCCCTGTAAATTTGTGTTCATTTCAAAGAGATAGGCAAGAAACAATAAAGCAGCACTAACTTTTCTGAAGTGCCTGTTGTGATATAAAGAGCCTAACAATGTAGTGAACTTGGGGATGCTCTATATTGTCACTTCTGTCAACTTGATTATTCACATGTTACCAAGAAAGGCCCCTCTTGCTCCCCGGTGGCGTCTGAGGTTTTGGCAGGTACAGAAAACCAGCCTGAACCACAAGGACCACGTTTAGCCAACTGACTTACACAGTTATCACTGTTTGAGGAGCTGCCTGAGAGTTTCACAGGGATGGGGGGTACTCTAGAAAATCATCAGGTTACGCAAATATCTCAGTGTTTTCTTCTCTGATATTCAACTGTGCTGGAAAACCCTTCTCTGTGCAAAAAGCTGAGCTGTCGTAAAGATGCCAGTTATGTTTTAAATAATGAAAAATAGCTTGCATGAGGCAAAAAGAATGAAGGTTTCTGTGGTCTGATTCATGTTTAGGTCAAAAGCACATAGCACACTTCTCTACAGAAGGCTGCAGACTAAGAGCTGAGCTTGCCTGAGTTTCTTCTGCATATCAGAAAAATTAGCTTGCTGAGATAGACTGAAGTTCTGGGGGATGTGAAGCTGTATGTAAACTTACTAAGATATTTCTTACTGCTGACCTTTTTCCCTTGTGAGATGAATCCCCTAAAAGCAGGGAAAGAAAAACCTGGTATTGTATACTTTGCAGAAGGGGAACTGGAGCAGAAAAGCAGTGCTAACCTTCCAGCAGCACTGGGATCAAATCCCCAAGGTGCAGCAGACAGCTTTCTGTAGGCTCTTCTCAAGTCCATGCAATGTGTGTGTGGTGGCAGTTTTTAGCCAGCAGGCCCTGGAAAGCTCTGCTGATTGGGGACCTCCAGTGCAAGAGCAATTGGGAGCTGATTCACGTAAACAAAGCTGTGCCAAGCCTGCAATCAAGTGAGCACATGTGCACAGCTGGTTTTAGCTGACACTTTGCAAATCAGGATTTTACTTCTAAATAGTGTGCTGACAAGAGCAAGGTCACTTAGAAGGAAATATGTATTTTTAGAATGTCACCTTAAAAGCCTAGAAATTCTAATTTCCGATTTCTCACAAAAGGTTGGGGTTTTTTTAGTGTTTAAACCTTCACTTAAATGTACCCAACTACAAGACCTCAAAAATGTAGCTAGAAAAAGCCTTATTTAGTTAATGAATTGGCTTTTGGTAAATAAAAACTTGTCTACCTTAGACTTGCAAAGCAAAGTGGTACCAGCAAAATATATGGTCTTGACTTTGACATGTCCAGTTCATTGAGATGAGCTTCTGTTTCCCATTGACTTCATTGGAATTGAAAGGCTGTAGTCTGTTGACCTTAAACACTGCATTTCATTCATGACAACAGGGGTTATGTGAGGGTGTCTTGAGGGTTCTGTTGTGAAGTCAGTTCTGAACTGAATTTTCTGAGTGTACTTTAGAATGAAAGATGGACCATAGGTTTTCAGAAGTTGGATTTAAAAAGTGCATTCCTCTGGCTGACAGCATATCAGCAATACAGCCACTGTAAGACAGGTACAGGGACTTCTGACAGCCTGAAAAATTGGGGTATTCCTGACTGCAGAGTTACCTCCATAGCTGTTACACATAGGAAACACTCATGAATAATCGGGAAATTTTGGAAAAGCTGTGTTGTTGTATAATGTGCTCAATTGTACCGTTAAATGCTTTTTCACAGAATTACAGAATAATTGGGGTTGGGAGGGACGTCTGGAGATCATCCAGTCCAACCCCCTGCCAAGACAGGGTCACCTAAAGCAGGTTACACAAGAACAGGTCCAGGTGGGTTCTGCATGTCTCCAGAGAGGGAGACTCCACAACCTTCCTGAGCAGCCTGTAAGAATTATTATGGGATCATACTAATGAAGAAGTTGTCTGTAAAGCAGCTGGGAAAAGCATAAATATTTAAAAAATACTCACAGTTCTGGGGAACTTGGCTGGGGAGGCCACCCAGACAGAATGAGAATCAGGCAGGCTGGCAAGGGGCTCTGTTGATCAAACCAAAACCAAGACACCAGATAATCATAACTGCCTTATTTGGAACCTAAGAGAAAAAATATGGATTCTTAAAATAAAAATAAATGGCCTGCATGGCTCTTAAATTCTCCCCCTTCCCTTACACATATTGGTTATGTGGTGTCTTCATATCTGTGCTATAAAAGGTTCTATTTCTGCTCTTTTAGATGTTCACGTAACAGGACAGAGAAGGTCCTTTAGGCTGAAAGGGATGAAAACCATATGGAATGGCTGGCTGCCACTTCACTGCATAGCACAATTCCCAAAAGATAAAAGATTACCCAAGCTCTTCTACTTGCAACAAAGTGAGTTACCAAGCAGAAGAAAAGGTGGTGTTATGGAGCAAACACAGTTGATGCATAGTCATTTCTTAAAATGGGATACCATTTACCTGGAGGTATTGAAAATTATGCATTATGTACAGATTCCAACACAATAAACAAATGTTTGCACCTGTCTCTCCTGGGCAACTAACTGAAGAAAGATTTTTTCTTTTTATTCTATCAAGTAGAAAATCTTTTGTAGAGAACCATCTCATGTAACTACATTTGCTGTCTGCCAGTGTTTAAGACAAGGTGAACATTTGTTTCCTATTTCAACCTCTTGTGCTACAGATGAGTTTTCCAGTCTCTTCCTTTCTTCAAAGTATCCTCTTACTGAATTAAAATTAAAGAAAGCAGAGTAAGAGAAGGTATTTACTTTAAGTCACAATTGTAAGTCTCCAACTCAATCCTAGCTAGGCAGCAGCTGATTTAGCACATTCCCAGAATATTCGTGGTCACATCACTCCAGAGCCCTGTGCTTACCTTCTCGTGCTGGAAAAGGCTGGGCTGAAATTAAGGTTCTGGTTTTTCTCCCAGTTCTTCTCCCAGCCAGTACAACCCATTGTAGTTTCAAAGGCTGATGTTCTGAGCCAAGTCTTTCTAGGGAAAACAGGCTTTGGAAGTTACAGCTGGCCTCTGGTGAGAATGTTTTAACCTAGGTATTAAATTTAAAGGTTGTAACCCCACAAAGAGAACTTAATATTTTAAGATCTCGTACTTTGAAAGCTTCTTACTTTGAAACAAATGCAAGCTTTGAGTGTTTGTGTCCAGTATAAGAGGTTTTGCTAGTAATTTAAGATAAGTTAGAAAACATGAGAACAAGCCTAAAAAATCCTAAATTAAACTTGGGTTAGGTTCCCACACAAAATGGATGTGCAGGCTTTTGGGGGCACTTCAGATCATATTTGCCTTTGTGTCTCTAGTGCTGGAGCTGATGTAGGTTGGATCCTGAGATGGTGTCACTTCCCCTGCTGTTGTAGGATGGGCTTAGGTCATACAAGATGAACATTTTCCTTCATCTGTCCTAGGCTTATAGGAAGGAAAGTATATTAACTTAAGGACTAAAAATATTAATGATGGCACTTGCCCTTGTAAGGGGAGCTATTTTACTTTTTAAAAGTTCAGGTTGTAATTTTTTTCAGGTTGTGCACAGTATGCCTTTTGCTGGGGAGCTTTTTGATAGTGAAGTGTCTAGCCCCGCAGGTTGCAAACTACTGGCAATTAAATTGGGTTTTAAAATATCTGTCCCACATGCATATTTTCAGCTTGATTAAATATTTCAACTTAAAATAGCAATACTCTCAGTAACTGCTTGAGAGGGATACTCACTGTGTCAGACTGGATTCCAGCTAGTGAAGTTGGCCCTGAAATGTCAGAGTGATGCCAAATGGAAAAGTGAAACTTCTGACTTTTGGAAAATGTACTGAGCTGTTTGTATGAAGCAAAGTGATATTCTTTGATAGAGAATAAAAACATTCTGGAAGAAAGGAGCACATTCTGGGACCTCTTGTTATAAGCCTGGGAAAGCTCTTGTGATCTTTGTATCTCTTATTTCCATGTCCTTGGCAAAAGTTCCTTTATTGTGATCCAGCTTCTCTGCTATTCCTCTCTCCCACCCTTTTTGTAGTCCTGATGGTGGAGGCCAACCACCCAAGAGACCCCTGCAAAGGAGCAGCATCTTACTTTTTCTTTTCAGATGATTTACAGAATTCCACCTCTCCTACTCACAGCAAGTTTTCAGTCCTGTAGAGAACAGCATGTTCTTTGCTGCCATGGCCGTGGGGTGTGATCCCTCTGGGTCCTTACCCTGGCCAGGAATGACCAGCCATATTCTTTCCATCACTTCCATTGCTGACTTAGGAGAGGGGCCTGTGTGTACTGATGGATTTCTGATGTGTCCTCCTCAACTGGTCCCTGGATAACAGTTTAATAACCCAGAACTAGGAAGGAGGCCCTTCAGACTGCAGGGACTATGAAAAAAAAGAATGGGGAGATTCCCTTTGGTTCAGAGCCCCTGCTCTAAGACAAAGAAGGTCTATGGCCTCCTTGGGGAAGAATAGTTAAGTATTTAACACTAGAGAAACATAGTACCAGCTTGGTCTTGAAAATAGCTCAATTCAAAAAATACTTATTTCAATAATAATAATTGAGCAGATTAGGAAAAAAAACTTAGAGAGAGGAAAAAACCTGGCAAGAAAACCTCGTCTCTACTGTTTAAAGTCTAGTTAAATTTTATAAGGAAGATGGTGTCTCTGCAATGCAAACATTTGAGCAAAAACATTCTAAGTGTCTGTTATGTAATTGAGAAATACCTACTGTGTCACTTGGAAACTTAAAATGCAGTTGTTTGTATGTTTCTGCTTTGCAGTTGTGCACTAGACCTGTCAGTGCAGAATCAGTACTCTGACTGCAGTTACATCCAGCCTCGATGTTTGAGCTGCAAAGTTTATTATTCCTCAAAAGTAGGAAGCATGGTAACTTTTGCACCAGGTTGGGCAGGAGGCTTATGCATAACAAAAATACAGGCAGAGAGACCCAGACTGTTCTAGGGGGTATGTGGGTTGCAGGAGCACAGGAAAATGTTTTTGTGCAGGCCATAGTGCTGCTGGAAAACTGTATTCCTTTAAATTAGCTGTGTCAAACTGGATGAATGCTCCAAGGATTGAATATCTGCAGTCCCTGCTTTGAATAAGAATTCATGCAGTTTTCATACCTCTTTAATGAAGTTTGTTCCTCCTTTCTTGACCCTATATTGTCAAGTGTATGAGAAATGCCAGAGTGAACTTTGAAGGTACATAGTTAATACAAAAAAGGATTACTGTAGTCCACAAAGACCTCTCTAACATATACGGTAAAAACACAGTAAATATCACAAGTTGCCCTTATTCAATGTTTAAAAAAAAAAAGATTCCAAGCTTAAATGCTTTGAATAGCCTACTCAGGTCTCTTGCAGCTGATTCGCAATATTGAATTTTAGTAAATCAATTATTTCTGGCAAACATGTAGAAGTACAGGTCAACCATAGACTGAAATACCATTTACAAAAAAAATGTTTTAAAATATTGTTTTACCCTTGTATTTATTCTGCAGCTGTGGCTATATTTAGTAGTAATCCAGTGTGTCTTGCATATGATGAATGATATTTTCATCCAGTTTTTTTCTAATTTAGAAACCAATGGGTCATTCCTGTATCCCCCATTCTGATGCTTCCGACACCTGAATTGTGAATATTGTTTTATGGTAAAGTAATTAACCTTTAAAATTATAACTATTTGCATCTCTGTATTTCCTATGAAGCACAGCAAGAAAAAAATATGCCTGATAGTTTAATAAGAACTTCATTTTCATGCCTTTCCAAATCTGTTTGGGGAATCAAAATTGGGAAACTCAAGGGAACTGAATTACAGATAAGCCACACCTCCCAAACCCTTCTTCTGCTTCAGAAACCACAGGAGGCTTTCCCACAGCTTCATACTGCAAAAACTCAACCTAAAGTAGTACACCAAAAAATCCCTATGCATATTTTAATGTGGGTATCTTTAAAGCAGAGGATTTTTAAGCAGTGCCCAGGAAATTAGGCATAACTGACTCAATCAAGGAAAGGGGGCTGGATTTTTCAGTGCTTGGTGTCCTGTATAGCTGTAGGAGGCTGAACTCCTTAGGAGAAACTAATTTGGGGATATATCAAAACAAAAAGGACAACTCGGGAGATCTAAGGAGGAGTCTGGACATTTGGGCAGATACATGTGTGTTCTGTAATTTCTGTGTGAAAGAACAGAAAGGCAAAGATCAGAACATCTTTAGTGGAGTCCCCTTCGATTGGGTTGTAAATGGTTGGGGACGAGCTCAGCAAGAGGAGCAAGAGTTGGAGTAACCAGAGGTTTAGGATGACCAGAGAACCTTCTGGAGAAAGCATTTTATCATTGTCTTCAGATATGGCTCCTCCTACTTTCAAAAATAAGAGTTTCATGCTTTGTATAATTTCAAAATAAATTTTTTACTAGCCTACACAATAAATATTTGCACAGTTTAGTGGAAGTGACTGAGTCATCATTCACAGCAATCAAAAATTGGCGGAGAGCTTTTGAAAGGTGTTTTAATTCCGTTTTTTCTTCCTTTCAGTTCAGCTCACTTAGTGCTTCCCGTGCTCTAAAGAACACAGTAAAATCTAGGTGACTAGAAAACCCTGTCAAATTTTCCAGGTTGCTTGTTGTGCAGTCAAAAAGTAACACTCACTGAGGCAGATGTTAAAACAATTTGCAAACAACTTCCAGAGTTCAAGAAGCATTTGGACAACATTCTCAGGCACACAGTGTGTTCTGGGGGCTGTCCCGTGCAGGGCCAGGAATTGGACTCAATAATCCTTGTGGGTCCCTTCCAACACAGATATTCTGTGATTCTCCAGATGTTTCCTTATGTCCTGAACAGTCCAGCCGTGCTCCCCTGGATTTCAGTGGATGTACACTTGGGTAGGGCTGAAGCTTGATGAGAAAGCAAAGCTGCTGCACTGATCACTGTTTCTGTGGGATCAGTGGCACAGCAGTGTGGTCTGCAGAGCACAGGAGATTAGAAATTCAGTTCAGCAAGTGTCCAAAATGGGGTGAGGCATGCTAAGTGCAACACTCACACAAAAAAAAGCTGTGAAAAAATGCCCAGTTTTCTTATCTGTAAATCCCAGAATATAATAAAAACTGAATTAAAATCAAAAATCTCCATGAAAATCAGGCAGACAGGAGAGGAAAGATTATACCAAACTGCCAGTCATGAGCACTGAAAGATGTCTGGTACCAACAGCAATATTTACTAGCTAATCTTTAACTCCATATTCTCTTAAAACCCATGAAGAGGAGTTTATTACAATACTGAAATGTATGTGCTGCCATAAACTGTGCAAGTTGCTGAAATGAGAATACTGATAAGCAAAACCTATCTGGAAGCAGTAAATTAAACTTTAGTCCAATTTTCTTATGGAATATTAACTTTTTTGGTACGAGGCCTTCTTAAAAATGAGAAAATGTTCTTCAGGAAACTTTGGTGAAGAAGAATAACGAAGAGGAGGAATTACATAGGAGCTGAGTAGTTGAATTCTTCCTCCCAAAGCCTCAGGTGTCACAGATAAGTAACAACAAGTTATCATAAGTAATGAAAGGTGTCTTGAACTACAGGATTCACTGTTTTCCAATATCTGCCTGACTGTGTGTTTTCATCTTGTGGGCAATGCAAAGTAATATCCTACAGAACTGTTACGAAAATAGGTATGTAAAGGTAGTTAAGCAGTGGGATGGCTGTATATGTTCTCTTTTTCCTGATCTAGAACCTAGATATTTAAAAGTGAAGGCAATTTCTTAGGTACTGATATGGTTTCCTACATATACATTCCTTGTACTTTTCCTTGTAGGACAAAACAGTTGTTAAACCTACCACTCTGCTAAGCAAGGAAGGAAAACACCTCTCAGAAGGACAGCTTTTTTCATAATAAGCAATATCCTGAAATGGATAGAGTATTTTAATGTAATCCTCCCTGTTGTGAATGAAATAATTGTTTTCTGCAATTTATTGTGTTAATACTGCTTAGAAATATTTGCTTTTATTTCAATTTAATTTATGATTCAAGCAGAAGGGGCAGCTTTGTGTTCTGTCCCAGGCATCGGTGCCTTAATGTGTATCTAATGTAGGAATTTCTCAAATAACAGGGTTAGAAGAAGCATTTGTTTGGCTGCTGAAGTCTGATGGATACTGTATGTTGCTTTTTGCTGAAAGCTTCTCTTCTAGCAAGCTGTTAGCAGCTTCTATAATCCAGTTGCCTGAGAAAGTGGCCTGAACCACTTGTTTTCTTGGTTACTGTCAGAGAACATGAGGAAGGCTTGCAGTTAAAGATCCAGTTTTTTAAGGGGAAGTGTTTCTTCTGTTAGTGGCCTAAAGAAACAAGGCATGCCACAAAGAGTTATTTCAGCAGAAATTTTGTTTCTTACCAAGGGGGGGAAAGAAAAAAAATGTTGCTGATTAGCATCAGACACTGTTCTGATCATAAATAGTCCTGATCTTTTTTCCTGCCCCACTTTTGACCTGTCATCTATTCTGTGTCTGATCAGTGGAAGTGCCAAGCACCAGGGCTGGTTTGTGACCGGTGAAATGGCTTTTGAAGCCTGTGAGGATGGAGGAGGATACCTGCCTGAGCCTGTTTCCATAATCAGTACCCATGCCAGTGCTGTCCCGGGCTGATTCTGCTCATTTTATGTGTAAATCTAATTTCCTAATAAGAAAGGTAACGAGAGCAGTGCAAGTTTTTTCTTAATCATTTGTTTGGTGTCGTTCTTCAGTGTGTTATAGATACTACTTGCTTTAGAGCAAATGTGTCAGGACACTCTGCAGCCAGCCAAAGATTTTTGTGCTTGAAATAAATTTTATTTCAATCTCCTCAGGCAGTGCAGTGCTGCTTCAATGAGGCAAATTAAACAGTACCCAGTACCACAGCAGGATAGCAGCAGACTGCCTTTGTCCTTGCAGTGGTGAATTTTTACAGTAAGTGCTGGGCAAGTGGTCCCTAAATCACAATTTAACTATACTGTTGAAGTACTGTTACTGCAAAATACATTCTGTCCCCCTTGGGAGCACTGCCAGGAAAATCACACCAGTTTTCCCCCTGAGTTATGCATTTTGCTTTTGCTCAGGTACAGCCCCCAGGCAGACCTCTGGCTTTCTGGCAGCAAGGACTCCATAGCAGATAATGCTGATCATTTGGTGAGCAGCAGTTTGGTTTTCTTTCCCTCCTTAGTAGTTCCTGCCCCTGCACAATGTAAAGTGAATTCCATCGATACTGTTGTCTTATTTGGTCAGATGCTGGTATTTCCTCTTGAGTAAAATCAGTATTAGTGAGTCAAGAAATCCAAGGGCTTCATCACATCTCTTAGAGAGCTGGAATTGCCTCCTGTAACTTTGCTGGACCCGTGTGGGATTAGGGAGGACATGCAGACAGTGTGTGATTTTGACCACTCCATTGCTATTAATGCATGGGATAGAGGACAAAGACCTGCTTGTTTACATAGAGTGTAACAGCATTTGTCTTGCTCACAGTGGTTCCTGTGAGAAATTCTGTTGTGAATTGTATTGGAACTAAGTTGTTTACAGCACAGTATCATTTTGGAAAACACTCTAATAGTACAGAATATGTTTTGGGGCATGGATGTAGCTGAATGAATTAGTGGCAGCCAAGAAGAAAAATCAGCCCACGGAGGGGGAAGTTCAGGAATCATAAGTCACACAATGTACCTAGAATGCAAATTTGGAAAATGTGCTAAAGGATGGTTTAGGATTTGAGTAGAGGGCTTCTTATGTTTTACTCCTGTTTTGACATTAGCTAGACCTGATTGGGACCCAACACCTTAACAGAAGGAACTGCTCTCAGTGAGCTTTATTCTTTACAAGAACTATGAGAGTGAAAAAACCACCCTGCAGTACTTAAACTCCTGCCAGAATTTCATCTGAATTATAGTAAGTTCCTGAAACAGTAACCATTTACAGGGAGGTTCTGTGTGCTGGTGATATGATTAAGAGGAATATTTTAGATGGGCAGGGGTTGTTAACAGGGCCCAACATGTCAAACTTAAAATCCGTTAGTAGCATTCATATTATCTTTGTATTTCTAGCAAATGGCAGAGAGAATTCAATTTAGCCGCTTTTATGTCACTTCTATTTTATTACATAAAAACTGGAGTGCTGCCATTGTTCATAAACAAGGCTGGAAAAATCAGAGTAAACTGCTGAATACCATCAAATACTTGGCTCGAATTCATTTTGGAGAATAAACAACTCCAACTCAGATGCCAGCACTGACTAAAAACTGCTTTGTTTTTAGCTGAAAACATGAAGTAGGTCCATCTAAACTAGTATTCAGCTTCCTTGTACATAATTTCTAACAGCATTACAGCCTCTGGTCTGTACATACCTATGAGCAGATAAACCTGTGTCATTCACTTTTGCTCTGAGCAGGGCCGATAGCAAAACCTGTTTTCTTTTCCTCTAGTGGCTGCATTGTACCACTGTTTCCATAAAGTAGGGGAAATTGTTAGTGTTTGCAGTTGTTGCACTGAGGAAATTAAAGAGTACTAGTGAAGAGAAGATCTGTATGCATTCCCAGACCAGTCTGTCGGAGCGGGTGTGATATGAACACGTTGGGCTTCTGTTCTCTCTTTGGTCCAAATCACTGTGACAAGTTTTGCATCCTTAAGAAGTACATTTTAGTGATGGGTGACAAGTGGCATCACAGTCAAGATTCTGAAAGTGAATTGTGAAGTGGTACCCAAACGAGAAGATGCTGCAGAGGTCATGGAATGTGTGATGTGATGTCTGAGCTGTGCCTGCCCTGCCCCCTGGGATCGCACCTGGGGAGGGACAGGGCAAGGGGGCAACTCCCATCCCCTTTGTGGCCAGGGGAATTCAACTCCCCAGCGAAGTTCACATGCAGCGTTGCTGTCTGTAAAGCCAGTGCAAATCTCTTCATGCAGCTGGAGTTGTCTCTGGTCACACAATCCTGTTCTAACAGCAGGATATGCGAAGGGGTGTGTCAGTATGTTCTGTCCATCGTAAGTTCACATCTGCAAGGAACAGCTTCTGTATCACAGGAGCAAGCAGAGAGCTGGTGTTGGATGAACCTTCTCTTCTCCCTCCTTTTTAGAACAAATCCTAAAATACTAAATAACTGTTTCAGAATACTATGATTTGGAATGGTGGTGTTAAATGTTTTTGTCCCTTATTTGACTGTGGGATGATCAATCTACTGTCTTGATTAGATTCTTTGGAGGGTTTGTATTTATCTTGTCTGTTTCCCTTCTGTAGCCCTTCTCCACTTCCATTCAGGATGGCATTTCATCTGCACTTTGCTGTCAAATGCCATGCCCAACAAGCAGCATAGGCATTTTGGTGTGAAGTGAGAAGTTTAGGCATTTAGGCCCTTCTGAAATGAGGTACTATAATAATGAATGAATTCAGAACTGTTGAGTAAGTAATGATCTACAGGGTGCTAAGACTCAAGTTTCCTATAAATACCTTAATCTAACTTTGCTTCATGAATACAAATATGTTTGATGATCCTACACATTGTAGTTTGGATTCTGGGACTAGACAAATCAGTCAGGAATAATGCTTTCTTGCACAAGAATTTAAGGAAATTCTCTTTTTACTCCTCTTTATTATGGGTTAAAAAATACTGAAGTTAGAGACCAAGAGACTGCTGTGGTTGTGCTTCCAGAACCTGAGGGATTGTTTGTGGGGTAGGGGTGGAATGAAAGGTATCACATCCCAATTGATTTAGTGAGGACCAGCAGTGAAATCTAACTTTATATTCTGGAGCACGGTAGAAACTTGAAAATGTGAAAATGATTTTATTTCCCCTCTGCTGAATGGGTCACCTTTAAATATGAATTTGGTAAACTGATAAGGATTAAATTGTTTGATTAATTGCATCTTACCAGAATATGCAGGTCCTTATTGTCTCAGATGCTTCAAATAAGTTCTGATATTACTAAATATTTTCATGGGGTTTATCGCCATAATATCAGACTGTTTGTAGACTTGCCTGGATGGAAATAACATGCTGGGTAGGATTTCTCTTTTCAAGTTTAAGCAGGCTTTCCTAAGCTTTTTTAAATACAATATTGGAGAGAGAATAATTGCTGTCTGTGTGCATATTGCCCTACAAGAGACTTGGCATGGATTCCGTGTGCGAGCAACACTCAGCTGGGGTGTCATGTCAACACTGCGTGCAAGGTAAAATGTGCTGAGCAAATAAAAATGTCAATAAAGAATAAGCTTCTCCAAAGAATAAGGAAGCTGCATATTGAAGGTAAATGTTCAAGGGTTGCTTCATGTAGTGCCATTACCATACCTGTCTGGGGGTGGGAAGGGGGAGAAGGCTCTGTGATAACCCACAAGCAGTGTTGGAACATCACTTGTGCATTTAATTATATCCTGTTAACCATCAAGCTGTTTGCATTTCTGATTCTGCAAAGTACCTCCAGCATTCCTAAAACAGCTTTGAAGATTTCTCCCTGGCCAATAATCCATCAATTTAATTAGTACACAAGATAGCTGATGAGATGAGCAAATACTTTCCCAAATAACTGATGTGCCAGTTTTGCAGCAATAAAATCCTCACAATCATCCTCCTCCCCACTATTTACTGTAAATCAGAAAATCTGAAGTTTGTTTCTCAGTCTAAAAGAAGAGGGAAAAGCAAACAAAACTAATAAGCTGTTTTACTACAAGACTCTTCCAGGACATAAAAGAAATAATGAAATAAAATATAGTAATTTAGAACTTGATGGAAAGTTGCTCTTGATTATACATGACCAGTTTATTTCCCGAATATCTTAAAAAATTCTGGCCTCAACTTTCAGTAATCTGGGCATTTTTCACGTCTTGTATTTGCATCAACTGTATTTTGTTTTCCTTTCCTCGAAACATAATCTTACATATGCACACAACTGATTGCAACTTAGTTGTCTGGCTTTCAGCATCACTCTTGCCAACCAACTGCACAGTAATTAAATCATTTTGCAAACTGCACACATATTGCTTTTGCCTTTGGTGAAATTTCAACATCTTTCATGCCTAGAGGAGAGTTCAACAGCAACATCTGAAGTATGTAAACAAAGCAAGATGGCTAAGTACAATTCAACAGCAGACATGATTCTCCAGGTATTTGGGCTGCCTTTTAGGAAAAGCTCTTGGCAACAAACTTTGGGCATGTAGGACACCTCATTCTCATGTTAAAATTGCTTTTCTCATTTTCTATGTTGAATTTTATGTAGATTGTGTCTCAGAACTTATCTCAACTGTGGAATATTCCAGATCTTTTGGTACCCACCTAGTGATGAACTGAAGAACAGACTAAGCACATGGAAGATTTATAGCATCTTCATTAAAAGTGGAAGTTAGATTTTGATCATATATGTCAAGGTAATACTTGTTAGACATGCAAATAATTGCATGGTACAATGTCTGCAATGCCACCTTCTGAACTGATTGTGAATGAGAGTGTTGGAAAGATCAGATGAAGGTTATCATGAAGCAGATTTACTCTTTGTGAATGCTTCTGTATTTTAATAAGGACTATCTAATGGCTTCTACTGGTTTAGTATTGCAGTATTATCTGGTGCAAATTAGTTGTTGCAGCTTTGCAGTCGTGTAGACCTGGAAGAACCAGAGGTAAATCTGGTCCTCTGTGCCATTCTTTACCCTTTGTGCTTCTCTCACATGTGCTTGGCAGTCTTTCTAGCTTTAACCATTTTCATATGTGAAACAGCAAAATTTTTACTCGTAGGAAATCCCTTTTCTAAGCTAAAAGTGATAGCTTAAGAAATTAATGAAAAAGAGCATCTTTAAAAGAAAAAAACAATTGCTGTAGTCATGTCCCAGGCTCATTCCTACAGAACTGCACTTTAGGGCACTCGCTGCTGTGGCAGACTTTGCCTTTCTTGAAGTACCACTAGTGCAGGAACTGTTTTTTATCACAGTTTCTATCTGCTTCTGGAGTATAAAAATGGAATAAAATAATGTCAAGAACACTTCAAACTACTTCCCCAAATTGTTTCTTAAGGCAAACCTCTCTTGGCCACTGTTTATCTTCAGTCGTTGCTCAGTTTCATAAGAGCTTGCAGAGTTTTTTGCCCCAGAGGTTTCTGTTTCAGGTGCCTGGAACAGATGATCTGTTCCTGGTTCAGATACCTGAACCATGACAGCAGCTTGCAGCACCACATCAGCCTGGCAGAGACAGCCACAGAATCCCACTTACTGCTCTTGTCCCTCCCTTGGCTCTCTGGTCACTGCTTCTTCATCCAAGAGAATGTCTGGATAGTTGGAAGGTGAGGTTCACGTGCCATTTCCTTGGCTGGAATGATAACTCTACAGAAGCATCAAAAACAGTTGTGTGGCACAGTAGTAAGAAAAGTGAACAGCACACAGTGGTGTTGGGTGCAGCTCCATAGGCAGGAATCAGAGCTGAGGAATTCCCAAGGGCACTGGCCTGCTTCCCTACCTCAGTCTGTCAGGAGCTACTGCAACAGAGCTACAGCTACAGCTGTCAGAGGATGGCCAGGCAAACCAGGAGATCACTCCTCAGTGGCAGTGACAAGATTCTGAATTTGATGGCAAAGCAACAAGAGGAATAAGTCTGAGCTGGTAATGGAAGAGCATGAGCAGCACTTCAGGGGGTGGGAAAAGCACACAGGAATGCCAGTGAGCTGCTGTCATCTCTCTTGGTGATGGGAGGGGACGAGACTTGGAGTTTTATAGTGACAAGCTTGAGGAAATGTGTCAGGCTGTGAGCTGCAGAGTCAAATCCTATGGAAATATGAACAAGGTGAAATCACCTTGATGGTACCTGCCTGCTAAAAACTATTTGGAACAGTGTCTGGAAGGAGAAGGAATGCGTGAGCCACAGGCCACCCCATCAGCAGCAACATGGACTTTTGTCATTTAAATTCCAGGAGCAAACTCACCAACTTTTAATATTGATCTTACCTGGCCAACAACTGTATAAATGTAATAAACTTGTTTTAGCATCAGAGAATTTTCTTAAGGTGAAGAGAAATCAATTTAAAGATCCACAGTTCAGTGCAACTCATTCAGCTAAACAAATTCCACAGAAGTGGTGCTGTCCCATCAAAATGGAAACCTACTCCACAGAATATTTGTAAAAGAAATTGTGGTAGTATTTTTGTGATTTGAAGAGATTATCTGGTATTTAAAACCCCCAGATTTAGGACCTGCTTAAACTACAACCTAATAGACAGCAAACTCCACTCTGGAGGAGGGACTCAAATCCTTTTCTTTTTTCTTGATATGGAGAAAGCTAATTTCCACAAAACTGTACTTCCCTGTATGTAAGCCATACCCCAACAGCAGCAAGATTCGCATTTCAGTCTGCAAGATAGAACACTCAGAATGAACAAGTTCTTTACAACCCAGGAGTCCATAAGGGAAAACTGATTTACTGATGGATTATGAATAATTGTTGTCAACACGTTTTTCATCAGTTTGTAAAAAAAATAATTTTAGAAGAGAAGGCCCCACTCCATATATAAATCTTCCTGTAGGCTCAGCACTCCTGTAACTTCTCTGTTTTGTAACTGCAGACTGGAAGAGACTCAGTGTTAACTGCTTAGAGATCTTTATATTTCTTGCAGTGACAATATCTTAGTACCATTTAATTGCAAATAGTATAACATTATATGCTGTTACATTTTTGGCAATGTGTCTGTCCAGTGTCCTAGATATAAGTGCCAGGACTTGTGGCTTTATTTTTAAAGCTACATGTGTAATTCTGGAGATAACCTTCAGTTATAGATGAATGTTCTGGCAAAATGTTTCTGCATGCAGACTAGCAACCAAATATCCCTGAAAGGTGAGTGACAGGAGGAGCTGTTGCTGCTGGGAAATGCACAAGGAAGAGTGACAAAAACTAACACTAATCACTGTGTTTTGTTCTGAGGTCAAGTGAATTTATTTAACTTCTGAGCAGGTGTGTTATGTGGTCTTCAGTGTCGAGTCTTACATGGAACAGTGCAGACAGGATCTTTTGCATACCACTTCCAGGTCTAAAAGAAGTTGGAATTAAGACCAAGACTGATGTTGCATTAAGAACCCACTCCTGGAAGATTACCCAGCTAACACTAAACTGCTGACAGTGAGGCTTGGTCAGAAGAATGTTAATGGCTAAGAAGTCAATTTGCAAATTGCTTGTTTTTTGCAAGCAATTAGGCTAAGGATCGTGTTATCCTATTGCCCTTACAAACTGTAAGTTGGCATTAAAAGTTTCAAGGCTTTTGGATATGGATGAGAACCTTGACTTCTCACACCCAACTTCTGGAACTCTTTTTACCGTGGTTAAATTGGTGACTTGTATTGTTGCCCTCAAAGTCACTGCTGGTATTTGCCACAATTTGAAATCCAGATGGTTCGGGATTGTCTCATTCTCTGAAGCAATGACTGAGATAGCTGGCTTTGCCTTATTCTCATCTAAGGTAATGACTGTCTCCAGAGAAAAAATGGTATATTATCTCTTCGTGTGTCAGCTCCAGCTTTTTTGTTTCGTCTCTTCTGGAATGAGTCATGGTGCTTGAATCCCTCCAGTGTGTGTGTGTCAGCTGGGCTCTTCTGCTCAGAGAAAATTGTAAGGGAAGAGTGGAAAGGGTTCCATGGAAGATGGCAGGAGACAGCATGGCTCTCTAGAGAGAAAATAAGAGAAAAAGTGAAAATTTGTCTTAATCGCGGTGAGTGATAAAAAACCTTGAACAAGTTGGGGCATCTGAAAATAGAAGCTAATAAAGAAACCAGAAGGTGGGGCATGGCTCACATAAACTGTGCCTTCAGTCTCAACCACATTCCTCTTCAGTGACTTGAATGTCGTGGATGGTTCTTTGGGTTTGTATCTATCACTTGTGGACTAATAATGTAACTGCATAGTTACAGGAGGCTCCCTGCAGTGATAGTGGAGGCTTGGAAATGCTGATAGTGGTATCTTAAAAGATTAGAATGAAGAAGTAAATGAGATTTCTTATAGGGTGTTGGAAGGAAAGGAGGAATTGTCATGAATCTTTCCAAGCTCCCACACTTGTGGTGTGGGACTAGGACTGAGTCGGAGTGTTCAGTGAAAAAGCTGACACACGTCTAGCATGAATCTCTAGGTAAGAAGTAAATGTCAGGGAATTTAAATTATCTGTGTGGACAGTGCAATCCAAGAGCAAGGTGAGTGAACTCAACATTTGTGCCACAGTATCCTCGCACTCCCTTTTCTCTGTGTAGTTGTGAAATACCTCCTGTGTTTGCAGTGCCTAAAATGGAAAGGTTGGTTGTCAGCTCCAAGTTCTGTGTGCATTATTAGCGTGTCTTGTTTCTGCCTGTGCTCCCCTTGGACACTACTTAGGCATCTGTGCTAACAACTATGAGATAGCTTTGCTGGTAACAGCCATGTGAATCTGCTGGAGACACAGCCCTGTGTGAATCACATCCCTGATACATGTCTGCCATGTCCCACCGCTCCCAAAGCTTCACTGCAGTAGTTGCTGCTTTGACAACGAGATCATGGTTTGTGTTTCTAGTGCCTTACTGGTTATTTATTTAGGCTCTCTTTCAGCATCAGTGCTTGTAGTGTTTTCTGAGTTCTGTTTTGTCTCCTGGGTCTTTTGTTTCCTTCTTTCTACAGCGGAAATGTTTATTTCTTTATTGCAAGCAACTCATTAAGTTCTTCTGGAAAAGATAGAAGTCAGCGTATAAAGTTAAAACGGTGCAATGAGAAGTGTGAAGGGAGACTTATTATCTTAGTCTCTGATTCTTTCATAAATTGACTAGAAATATTCCTGTTATTGATGTCTCTGAACAGCAACTCTTCTAGGTATGATGGAGTCCCCCCCAGGAAATGCAGGCTGCATCCAGTTCACAGATGACAAAGTGGTGCTGTCACTGCAGGCAGGGAAGCTGCCTTGACAAAAGTCTTCTGTTGACACCTGGGGTTTTGTTAAACACTGCAGTATCAGCTGGAGGTGTGTGCAATTTTCATGTTAGGCAACCACTGTTAGAGTGGCCAAACTTTGTGGTACTGATCTATTCCTTACTGCTGTTTTCCAAAAGTAGAACATTTGGTAAATCAATGGAGCTGGAAACCCTCTGGCCACTTCTAACCTTCTCTTCTGTGTAAATATTTGAGGTATAGTTATTTTAAGGCACCATGGCTTGCCTCTGCTGGAAAAAAAAGTTTCTGAGAGTAAGTAAATGAACAACACATAAACTTAAATATAACCCATTTTTCCACCATAGCTTTGTTTCATAAAGCACATTAAGTTACTGTCAAGGGAGTAGCACACAGAGAACCAGTTTTATTTAGTTAGATTAATTCCATTTTAGTATTTCCATTAGCCATTTTAAACTTGGCACTGCAATGTAATAAAATCCTCCAAATATTGACAGACAGAAAAGTAAATGCCACCCAACCCAGACAAGCTGTTTTTCAGCCAACCTCCTAGAGATAGAAGGGCTGCTATCATAATTTATTTATATATTAATAAGGCACATGATTTTTATCACTAGTTATTCCCTTCTAGCAATTAAGGCAAAGATGATAAAATCTTCGCTAAGTCAACATTTTTGTTAACTTTCAAAAATTCATAGCTAAAAATCTTGCTGGCCTGCACACCGGGAAAAAAAGGATAAAGCTTCTCTTACAGAGTGTGCCACTGAGTCAGGTATGAACAGCAGGAAAGGGAAGGGCCAGCAGGTTTTTTGAGGCAGCAGGACTGGCATGGGCAGCCTCCAGCCTCCAGCTCCAGCTCGGTCACTGGAGGCACAGCGTGGATGGCAAGGGGAGTGTGAGCTGGGCTGTCCTTCTGCCTGTGGTGAGAGGAGCCACGGGAGCATCAGAGGAGAATATTGGAGTGAATTGCAGAGTGAAACAGTTGGGTCTTTCCTTCCAGTGAGGCTTTATATCCTCAACGTGAGCTTGACAGCTGGGCTGTTCAGGAACTGAGAATATGGGGAGTCCACGTGCAGCAGGAGGGCCAAAAGGCTGGATGAAACCTGAGATATAATGTATCCAACCACCTCTCTTACACATTCCACTCAGGAACTTCTAGAAACACTGACACTTTGTGCACACACCACTGTCACCTGCCAATTCCACTGGGTGCGGGAAGGAGAGAGCCTCCCTTTTTCAAGCAGAGGTGCTTACAGTTACTACATATCACCCCACCCTCGGCTGCTTAACCTTGCTGGAGATTTAAAATATTTAAATGATTAATATCCATGGAGTTTGTACACACTAAGGAATATTTTCTGATTTGTAAATATTTAAAAGATGGACCACATCTGTATAAAGGCTCTTCCTGTTTTTCCAGATTTGTCCCGCTCTGGATTCAAGGCCAGAACTTCAGCTGGTGACAACATAGCTCCAAAGTGTCTGTATCAGCTGAGAAATTGCTCTCATTAATTATAGTGTTTGCATCAGAGTCATGATAATTAGTATTTATTGTAAAGTAAAAGTGATTTCACCTATATAATGGCAAGGAGAAAACTAATCCTTGGGGAATGCATGCTTGGAAAAGGCATCTGTACAGCATAAATGGGGAATACACAGTTCCTGGCCTTTGGGCAGTGACATTCACTCCTTCAGCAACAGTAGGAAAGTAGATAATAATCTCAATTTTGCAAAGTGTGCACAGTGTTTTGCCACACATCCCGTGTGCCATGCCTTCTAGAAAGACTTGTCATTCTGCTTAATAAGATTACCTGGGCACAAACATAAAAATATCTGTGTATTAGTAAAATATTTTAGCAAATGAGGTGTTTTGTTTTTTTTTTTACTTTCTCATTACCTGAAGAAAATAAACCCATATGTTAAAGTGTCTGTAAGGTTATATCTTTGTCCCTTGACAACAAAACTTGTAACTCAAATAAGGTGAAGAGTCTAAATAGAAATGAAATTCCTGGGGTAGACCTTGCAGTATATTACTTTCCAGCTGAGCACACCCCCTGGTGCTGCTAAAACTGACTCAGTGTGATATGCATACAGGGGCAAAAAGACACTTCTTTAAATGTCTGTCTTCACTGTAGGACTGTGAATTCCATGGCAAAACCGAGATATGCTACTAAAACAAGTTGTTTTAGCTGTGGAGAGGTTCACGACTGTTGCTGGTTTTAACCTGTTAATTCAGTCTTTCAAGCTTGCATAATCTGCAGTAACAAAGGAGACCCACATACAGTTTTGTTAATGTATTTCCCACTATTAGATTTCCTAATTATCATTATTATTTCTAATTATAGTGGGGTTTTTAGAATTTTGCATTTGATTCTGCTATTGACTGTATTTTTAGTTTTTAATAAATTTTAAGGTTAGCTATATAGGATCCAATGGTTTCCTATACAAAGGGAAGGAAAAACAGAAGAGTGCTATCTCACTGCTCCAGAAACAATTTTGGACATTTGTTCTCTACACTGAATCCTTAAGTTATCTCAACAACCCTGCTGACTTCATACACTTAATTAGTGAAACTCTATTAAACCAGCAAATCTTATAACTACCAAAACCAGGTTATATTTTCTTAGCCAAAGCAGAACTTCATAAAACTACTGCTTTGTAATTTACTCTTAAGCCACAGCAGCTCAAGTCCTGTGGAATTGTAAAATATGGTATTGCTCAGGTTCAATAAAACCAAGTGAATGAAGTGTTAATTTGATAATTGTGGCGTTCATCTGAGTACTAAAACACAATAGACCATGACTTACTCCATCATAATCTGCTACCTCAGGGGGTTATGATGCTCTCTTGCCTTCAACCACCCAAGCAGCACAGTAATGTGCACCAAAGTGTGCCCAAAGGGCTTTGCTGCAACTGGAATGGAGGTTCCTGTCAGTTGTTTTCATTCCAAGAGATGAACTGTTATGTTTTAACCATGCTTTGAAAAATATTTTCAGTAGACACTAATCACATTTAATGTAGCTGTATATAAGGACAAAGTACATATGATGGAGGTAGAAACTACCCTTGTTTTTTGCTTGCTACTCTTTCTAAAGGTTCTGACTATTCAGAGAAAAATGAAAAGAGGAGATCAGGAATAAGGCCTTATGTTCTGCAGTGAATCAGGGAAAGGTGCATGCTGTTAGGGATGATAATATTTCTGTATGATGTTACAGAGAGAGAGAGAGAAAATTGTATCAAACAGTATCTGCAACTGTGTGGAATCCAGCCAGATACAGCTCCTATTGTAAATGAGTCATTGGCCTCAAAACCAGACTGCAGTCTGAAAGATGGAGCAGCATCTCCTGTTTCATGGCCTCTGTCTTCTTCACTCACCCTGTGCTGCTCCTGCTAGCTGACCAAAGACATTTTTTAATTGCTTTCCTAAATTTGAAGCCTGGCCTGTTATCTTCTAACAATGTGGTACTCAACTAGAATTGCATGGCTGTTACCATCAGCCTTCCGTGTTTCTCACTGTTTGAAATGGGATCTTCTAATTGAATAACAAGGCTCAACAAGGCAAAGTATGTGTTGGCAAACTGTAAAAGCTATGATCTCATGGTTGCTGTGATCCCAAGATGAATATTCTTCTTTGAGGTTGTCTTGATGCTGCTGTTATGTAACCATAAGAAATCTGGCAAGAGGAATTTAGTTTATGCTGCTAAGCAGTGAAGTCAGCCTTCAGCTGAAGGATTTAGGCTCTTGAATGAGTTTTTTCCTGACAATATTTTCTGGAGGTTCCTGGTATCTTTTGTAGGGCTGATAACTTGTCCTAAGACTCCCATCAGTTGGAGAACTGCTTCAAAAGTTCAAAGTAATAGCTCAGTTTTCAGAAGACTGTTAATCCCAGTATGTGATGTCTTCACTGCACTTTTGACAAAATTAGCACCTGATTTTTCATCTGCTTTGATACTGATGGATCTCTACTATTCATGAAATCCCATTGAGTGGAATATCTGGGATCTTCATTGTGGACAAGCCTATTGCATCAGACACTTTGCAAACAGCATAAAAGTATTGTTTGGGCTCCCAATGATTCACCTTGGCACGAAGCAAAAGCACTTGAAAGGTCCACAGACCTAACTCTGGCCATTTTAAGCTACTGAACTAGGCTAATGCTTCATTGCTGCAAAAGGCTGAAAGGGCCTTTCTTGGCTGTGGAAAGGTGAAGAAGACCCAGGCTGAATAATGTATTTGATCTGGAGAGAATTGTTATTGCATTCCCAACACATCAGGGAAGGCAGTGATAAACACTATGTCTAGTTTCCAGGATTTATAGGAGTCTGGGCATCCACACCCAAAACTATTTCCTTGCTGATGAGACCCTTGCAAGCCAAATGCCACTTACAAACTACTGTAATAAAGTGACTGACACGAAACTGTATTTGCAGAGTAATGAAGTGATTTGCTTGTCATATATCCATCTCTTCAACTAGAGATTTACAGTTACACTGAATCACCCCTAGGGACATAACTGTCACCAGGAATTCTAGTTGCAAGTAATTTTGGAAACAAGTGTTCAAGCTGTAAATTCCCAAGTGGCAAAAAACCCTATGGTTTTGTTAGAGCTTCTACCAGTCACTGAAGTACCAAAACCCTCTGTGTTGTGATACACGGCACAGTGTCCGTGGTCATCAGCCAATGTCTCTAACAAAGGTGGTGTCAAAATCAGTTTAATGCAGTGACTGGGTTGGAGGAATATGGGGGGAGAGAAAAGCAAGCACCAAGGAAACCATTCGGTTCTTTAAGGTGCTGGACAAAGAATAGAGACCTGGGTGAACTGGAAATTATTTCCAGCTCATCTGCAAAATGAGTGAACTGTTTGTGCTCTCACCAGTCTGTCCTCAGTACTACCCTGAGGTAGGATTTCTTTCCAGTGGCATTTGTAGGACCCTGGCATAGCAAGGCAGTGATGGCAGTCACAGAACACCATGTCAGGCAAACTCTGAAGTTTATGGCTGTTCTGGGTAGGTGTGAGTTGAACCCTTGTTTTGGGCAAACAATAGTGATGAGCAGAAGATACCTGACCATTTTTATTAGTGTTGGAAGCACGTTACTGATTTTTTTTTCTTGCTAGTTGGCTCACATTGGTATCAAATATCATTAGAAAATAGTTGTGAGTAGCATTTTGGTATATGTATATATTGATCTACTGAGCCTTTCAAAAAGGGGAGGAAGTTGTATTTGAACTGTACATCAAAGCCATGAAAAATAGAAGGAGTTAGTTCGATGTTGGCCAACCTATTTCCTCTTACCAACATCCACTTTTCAGTCTTCTGCAAGAAGCAAGGCAGAGGCACAAAACATTCCTACTTTTGTTTTTTAAGGCAGCTCTCAGGCTTTGCCAATGAGCAAGATCACTTTGCTCAGGCTGCAACCTCTTTAACATCTCAGTTATGTTGGCAGACAGCCCTGGCCAGAACCATCTGTAACAGAGCTTCTCAAATTATAAGACCCTTGTCCAAAGTCTATTACAATGTGACAGTTTTCACTGGAATCTGTGGATTTGGTGTTGGGTCTCAGTGGGGAGTTTTTCTTTAAAAGCGTGGGTTTATAGCTGCTTAAAACAACCAGGATGTAGCCCATGGCATTAGTGCAACACTTGAATCTGTAAATCAGCTACACATTATTTGACATTTAACTTTAAAAATAGAGCACAACTATTATGTATCTAATTGCTTTTTTAACATTATAAGTTTGGTATAAAGCTCATTGACATTAGTATGACTTTCTGTTAAATAATGAGTTTCTGATTGGGAGTTAGAAGTATTTAAGCATAAATGGAACTAAAAGACAAAAGAAAGTCAGGAAAGATTTAGACTCTTGTGTTTTATCACTTATAATGGGGGGGATATTTTAAGAAAAATCAGCATAGCTAGTGAGAACAGGAATACAGAATCAGGCAACAGAGAATTATAAATTTAGTCCTTTTTGTCATTTCCTTTTTATATTTTAATAATAAAAATGTTCTGTAGATTCCAAGTATAAGGGGAAAAAAGTATGCTAGGGAGGTAGGATATTACTACAAGTATCACAAACTTGCAACAGATTTTGTAATTCTCTTATGAGACTGGTTTCAGGATGTGTGTGACTGAAGCAGCCAGCAGAGGTAGCACGTCATTTCTCAGCTTCTTTGTGGTCCGTGGGAGTTACAGTGGATAGGAACATAAAGGGCTGGAAAGTCATTCCCACCTTTGGACACTACTGTTAAGGTGCCTCTCCTTTTCCAAAACAGATTGAGGCATAATTGCTTTGAGAAGAATCATTAGTTTTATACAGCCTTTTAGAATTACTAGAGTAAGTATTTCATCAGAAAAGCTGAGTGGTACTTCCTTGCAGTTTGCTTTATTTTCCAGGAATCAATAGCAATATCCAAGAATCTTGATTCAGATGGAAACACAGGAAAGAAATTGTTGCATGGAAGTAATATTTTGTTCCATACTTGGCTTTACTGCAAGTTAAGCTGTAAAAGAGTGTCAGTGACTAGTCCCATTGCACAGAGATCTCAGTTTCTGAGCTGATGTATCACTATATCATTAACCTTTTAATACCTTATAAGAAAACCTTTTTGAAGGAGATCAAAGTAGGTACATCTTGGATTCTGTCTATACTTTGTGAATATCTGCTGTGAAATCTCGTGAGTCACTTCAGATGCTACAGGCGTTTCTTCTACTTGGTATCTGTGGTGCCATTTCACACATACTGCTTCTGTCTCTTTATTTCTGTACTGTTTCTGGTACTTCTCTTGGTCCTTCCTGTGTTCAAATGATCTAATATTCGTCCTAGTTCTTAGGCAATTCAGATGTGGAATGGTGGAAACCAGTAATACTGTTCAATGTACAAGCTGTTTGTTGAATGGAGCATTATTGTATGTAGCCTTAAGCCGGTCTGAGGTATCAATTTATAATTAAATATTCTGTTTTCTTTGTAAGAAGTGCTGCTTGTAGTTGATTGCAGACAGAGGCAAACTTTGAATAACCTGAAGTATTTGTAACAGCATTAATTTTCAAACAGTTTTACTCTGCTATTGTATCATCTTCCCAAGATGCACAATTTGAAATCCAACATTTAGCAGGACAGCCTGAAAATGCATTCATATTAAATTTTGAGCATATATAGGGCATATCTATACCATATCAACAGTAATTTGTTCTGTGTTGCTTCAGTCATCGCTTCAGCTTTGATGTGTTAGTATTTGGATGAAATAATTGGATGAAATAGTGCAAGTGTCATTTCCTTATCAAAGGAGAAGACGTCAGCTTTAGACAGTGGAGACAAAATTCACCTTCCAACACTGACTTATACTGACAGATTCTAGAAAAGCATTTCCTGTTTTCTTATGCTTCTTGTGCCATCTCCCCTCACATGAGCTTGAGAGAAGTGTCTTGCTGCTTGACCACGTAAAGCTGTGGCAGTGCAGAGACCTCTGGGCTTCTGCAAAGTGACCTTCACATCATCCTTTCCTCACCACTCCGTGAGGCCCTCATTTTATCACTCTTCTAAACATTGTTCTGGTTAGAACTGTAGCAGTGAATTGGTCATAGTATATAAATTGAGAAATAGATCACGGTGTTGATTATTCAAATTGGGAAAATAATCTTTAGAGGCCTGTAGTGCATCATCTCGTGGGAGTATTTCAAGACCTCGTTTTGGGGCTGTGTGACCAGATATGTGAGGAAAAAGATTTGGAAAAGACGACACAGGCAGACACTCTTAATGCATGCAGAAGGGTGCATTACTGTCATATCAAGAAAGAAATGCAAATAGTGTGAGATACGTAAATTTGCTTTTAATTAGCATAGCAAACTGCTGATGTGACAAAAAGTGGAAGGCATGGTCAGGTGAGTGATAGGTGTACAGTGCAATGCTTGTGTGAGAGCTGAGGCTCCAGGTGTGCAGAACAGCCACTGAAAGCACTTTGAATGAGGGCTTTTTGCAGTTCAAAGAACCAAAACAAGTGTAATTTTTGTGTATCATATGTTGTCTGTAAAATCATTATTGGCAAAGCCCTGGTGTTTTTCCAAAGGCCATCTTTCACCTAAGGCCTTGTTGTATTTCTTGGGAAGTTCTTGGGAAAATACTGAGATGGTTTAAAAGTTCAGGATTTCAAAAAAGGGATTTATTTGCCTGACTTTTAAATTATTCTGCATGTGAACAACTTCAAGCTCTTCTCCAAAACTACAAATGCTGGAAATATATATAAAATAAAATGTGACCTGATTATGCCCCAGCTCTTGGCATCAAGGAATATCTCCCGTATAATTTAAGAATCATTACAAAACTGGGAAATTACTGCTTGTCTGATTCATTTTCTATCTCTATAATAGTAGAAAGCCTAGATGCAGTGAAAATACTTGAAAGTGTGTAGTGTAGACAAAGGAAGAGCTGTGTAAGGACTCATGCTTTTGTGGACCATGCTTCTGATTTGTCAGACACAGCTGAGTGTTGCTGTGTGGACAGCTCAGGTGTGATTTTTAATAACATGGTTTTTTCTCTGTGATGGTAAAAAAATTAAAATATCAAGATGCAATTGAAATAACTTTGAAAAACTTATTTCCTCAGTTGTGAAATAGATGTAAAGGATTTCTTGTCAGGGTTCTGGCTGATCTCCAGTCCATTGTTCTGGGTCATTCAATAGGAAGAAGGGAGCTGGTACACTCTGCAGGCTGTGCATGTTGGGCTGTGGATGCCTACACAAAATGGGTGGGAGACACTGGTAAGTAAAAAACTGAATTTAAGCAGTAGGTATTGTGTTTTCCTCATAATAGTTGCATATTATCCTATAAAACTCAAGCTCTTTTATCCAGGGAAAGTAATAATAATTCTCAGCAAGCCTGATAAGAGCTTCCAGATACCAAAGCTGGAGTATAAATCGAGATGTCTGTAGAAACACAAAAGGCAAAGTGAAGTTTTGTGACCTGGTCCTAAGAGCACTTAAATTCAGATGTAATTCAGCTCTTGTATGTAATCCCTTGGAATGTGACTCTGAAGTCAAACTGGAATACAGCTTTTTAGGCTGTTAAAACACTCTTTTCAATAGAATTAGAACTTGCAAAGTAGATCTTGTGTTCTAGGCTAGTAACTGTGGATTTTAGGTAGGTTGTCCTTCAGGTTTTGATTGCATGGCTCCTGAATGTGCTTGTTAATTTTCAATTATAAATATGTTTTTGCCTTTATTACAAATAAAACTCTCCTGCTAAGCATCTTGCAGGTATTTTTAGCTTTCCTATCAATGCTTTTCAGAATAAATCAAGAATAAGTTTTCAGGAGAAAATGCAGCAAACAAAGTTCTCTTGGACAATCCCTTGGACAAAGGAATTTATATAAAAACTGGGACAGAAGAATAGATTTAACATCTTGACAATTTGTGAAAGTAATTAAAGCAAACAAAGCACATCTGTTAAGAAGTAACAAGGTGGATCAGATGAACTAAGAGCACATTAACCCATGCTGTGGGAAACTGTGAGCTGCTTCTGCAGGTTGGTTTGCTGCTCTGCTCCTTGGCTCTTCCTCAGTAGTGCTCTTGTGGGCAGGAAGCACGAATTACACTGTGTGTGTACACACACCCCTCAGTGGATGTTTCCCTACAAGATAAGGTTTCTGGGGTTTATATACAGAACAATTTTGTGCCTCACAGAATCCCAGAATATGCTGAGTTGGAAGGGACCCCTAAGAATTATCAAGTCCAACCCTGAGCCCTGCACAGGACCATCCCCAGGAGTCACACCCTGTGCCTGAGAGGATCATCCAAACACTCCCTGAGCTCTGGCAGCCTTGGTGCTGTGCCCATACTCCTGTGAGCTCAGTTTCCAGCCAGTGCTGTGTCTTGTTTTCTCGCTCTTTCTCTGTCCAGTTACCAGGATCCTGTCACTGCAGCAACGTTCAGGCCCCTCAGGGCTGTGCTGAGTGACCTGGTAGGTCACAGGAAGAAACGAGTCAGGGTTTGTGTTAGCAGGGGCAGAAGTGACAATACCCAGTGCCCAGCCTCACTGCAGTGTGTTCCTGCTGATGGCACCTCTCTCAGACTGCAGGAACTGGCAGAAAAAGCTTTATCTTCCCTTTCACAAGAACCTTTAAACTCCCTTTTAAATAAACGCTTCTCTGCTAATTGGTTTGACCTCCAATTCACCTGTTCATTAAAGAAATTCATCATTTTGCCCAGTCTGATAGCTACAAGGTATTGGTAACTCTCACCTGGAAATGTGAATGAGGGTCTGTTTTTTTATTCCAGGCAACATGCTGTTACATTTGTTGTGAAACCTCTACAATACCATTAATAAAGAGATTTTTAAACCTCATAAATCAAACAGTGATTTTATTTGATTTTTAAGGGCAAGCAAAGGATATTAAAGTATCAGTGATTATAGTAATTAGAAAAACCCCATACCAACTGTGCTTGCTTAAAGACTTGCAGAAAGAATTGGTAATTATCCTGGCATTGTAATAGCTTGATTTCTACAGGCTTTGCATCTCTTAACTTTATATTACTTTGCATATATGACTTTGAGGTATTATTTTTAGGCTAATTTGTTACTAGATTTCAAAATCTTATACCTGATGACAAGTCTATGCAAGTCTAAATGAGATTGCAGTTCCCAAGGGGAGACTCGTTAGAAAAGAATTTTTGTGGTACTATCATAACTGGAATATTCCCCTCATCTGCATCTTGCAGGAGCCTCTGGAGCCTGTCACACACAAGCCTCACTCTTACCAATTCTAAAGAATGATGCCTGACAGAATTAACCCTTTGATGGTGGGTCTTCTCAAAAGAAGAGACAGTTTATGTTGACTGTGATGGCAGATCTATAATGACAATAAACCTGGAAGGGCAGATCTCAGCTACAGTCCAAGGTCAGTGTCTTGCAACACTGGATTGTGACAGCTGGATAAAAAGAGAGAGATGGTGTGTATGCATGTGTGTGAGGGAGTGTAGGCTCATAAAATGGAATCAAAATGAAAAATGAATTAAGTGGCCTGGAAACAAAATCCCATTTTTCTTTCTCTTTTTCCATTTTCCTGTAGAAGTCCAGCTCTGTGGAGAAAGTATTTTACTTCGTGCAGGTATAGTGATGTTTGCCTTGTCTTACACAAGTCAGGATTGGAGACTAACACAGCTGGAAATTCATTTGTGTATCATCAGACAAGAAACAGCCTGCAATATCAAAGTTCTGACAAGTCTGGAGGAAATCAGTAGGGATTCAGATGGTGGGACTGATAGTTTTACACAGCTTTTCAGATTAATGTTCATCTTGTCTGACCTTTGGTAAAGATAAAAGTTCTCAAGGCTCCAGCTACTGTTCTTTAGCACTCAGAGCTTTCCAGCCACTCTCAAATGTATTTGGCTTCTTAGTTAGAGTTGGTCCCAATTCTTTACCCTGTATGGCATCCAAGGAGAATGGCCAGTCTAAAAGACTGATAAATGCAGTAAGCCCTTCCATGACAATTCTTCAAATTACTCCTGAAAAATCTTACTCCTTAGAAGTCAACCCCAGCAGTAAACAACGCTGGGAACCTTTTGTGTGAGGTGGATAAACACAGCGTAGGGCTGGCCCTACAGAGGAGTACAGAGGAGCTTATTTCTTCACCTGTTAAATCCCAGTTAAAGGTTTTCATTAACACAGCTGTAAGTCCAGCTCTCAGAGCAGTAAGAGCTCGAGCTAATGGCAGAGATCCCATGCCCCTAATGCATGGCATAGGCCTCCAGTGCTGTGTAAGGAAGTACAAGTACTCATTTAACTGCAGCAATGTTCCAGTTCCTAATGTCATTTATATCCTTTATGATATCTTTCTATTGTATCAGCTGATGTAAGAAAAGCAAATTTCCCATGAACATGTTTATTCAGGAATTTGGAGGCAGCTCATCGCCCAAAAGGTGCCTCCTAGTTCTTCCATACTTGTGTCTTCATTTTTGCACTTTGGGAATTAAAGGACTTGTTTTCCAAGTTCTTCAAGCACATATTCAACCCCAAGCAGGTGAAAGGCTGGACAAGTGACCTCTCCTAGCCTTGTAGTTACAAACATGTGGACACAGGCCCATTCTGAGATGAGGTGTGAATGAGAGCTGCAGATACAGTCCCCCCTGGGCTTCCTCTCCCAGTGGATGTGGCTCAGCCAGAGGAACCCCCGAAGCACAGGATTTGGTGTGACAGGCGTTGTCACTGCTGGGCAACTGAAGTGAGGAAGGAGTCATCTGACTTCCTTACCAGAGCAGGACACGGAACTGTTTTCACAAGCAAATATACCAAGATTAGAAATGTGTTAAAGAGCCAAAACAGGGGAATGGGACTTGGTGTTAGGGGGTGCCCTGAAGCTGCCTCTGTGGCACTGACGGTGCTGGTGGGATCACGTACCTTCAGGGTGGCTGTTGGAGCGTTCCAGGAGCTGCTTTTTGTCCAGTTCTTGTACAGCTCTGGCATGTGCCAGGATTTTTCACTTGCTGAAGGAGCAAGTTCTTGTCATTCCTATAGTTCCTCCCTTGCCAGATTAAAAAAAAAAAAAAAATCAGAAAAGAGAAGAGCCTTGGGATCATTCCAGGAGTGAGTGCTGGTGTCTTTACAAGCCAGTTAACGAGGTGAGATTTTTTCAGATAATTTTAAGATTATTTCCCCTTAGGTTTATATTCAGAACTCGAGACCTGCTCATGTGGGTGTGGAAAGGACGCGCGGTGCCCGCGGTCGGTGCCGCTCCCGCAGGGGCCCTCTGCTGCCATCTCTTGGCTCTTCCTTCGCCTCATCATCGCCATCCGAGTGTTTCGACAAGTCTTGAGAATCTAGGAAAGAATTGAAGTCGGGATACTGAGTTACTGTTATCCTTATTTGGGGACGGTAACCAGCGAAGCCATATTAATGTCGCTGAACCAAAAGGGGAATTTAAACTGTTTTTCCAGGATGCTGTCAAGTTACCCTGCTCCAGCGCTGCTGAAAGTGTAATTTCCAGCCATCCTTGTAGCTGTAGTTGTGTGTAACAGCACAAGGAGATGATGTAGTGAGAGAAGGGAGAAGCTGCTGCGTTTTCACAGCCTGGAGTGAGACCTGCTTGTTGATGCCTTGGGCTAAGTGACGTAGGGAATGGTGGCAGCAAGTCCCGAGTGGAGCACACACAAGAGCAGCATATTGAAAGGTGTGTCACTGCCAGTGTGTACCAGGTGTATGCTACCTCTGGAGCGTGTAAGGAAACAGAAAAAGGACTTTTCCGGGGATATAGCAGGGTTATACAAACATACAACATAAATATTTCGTTATCATATTTACCCAGATTACCCAATAATATCCATACTGTAACTCTGTAAATTGTGTCTATTTACACTTGCATACTGAACTGTAGTTGCTGAAGGAGGATATTATGTTTGCTATGTTATTGGGAAAGAAGCCAGAGTCACTTCCCTCACTCCTCCCCTCTAGAGTTTCTAGACATTTGAGTCCTCTGTATTGCTTCCATTGACCAAATTGGTTGTATTCAGGGAAGATTTCTGTGTTCCAGCTTTAGGAAAAAAACTTTTTTACCAATAAACTACTCAGCAAAACAGAGCTAGGCAGCTGAAGAGAAGTGAAAAACAGAAAAGCAACAGCAGAGAGAAAGAGGTTAACAGCAAGGAATGAGGAATGTCAAACAGCATGAGAACCGTGAAGTAAAATGAGTGGGCATCCAGCAGCAGTGGAGCAAGAAGCAGAATATAGGCAGAGAAAGTAGATGGGAGAAAAGATCCCATAGAGAGTACCTCAGAAGACAAGATTGCCATTGCTTCCTTTCACTGAGAGGGGCTGTAGGTGTAGGATGACTTTCAGTCTATTGGTTAAAGTTACAGATCTTGTTTACTGGCAGAGGCTTATTTTTAAAATAGGAATTATTTGGCTAAAATAGAGTAAGCAGGGCTGGTACGAAGGACCTATGACAGCAATATTTATCCTTTTAACATCTAGGATTCTTTATCAGTATAGGTAACTTCTAGTCGACTGTCTTTGGTTAGTTATTTGGGAGTCCTGTCCTACCATAGCCTCACTGTGAGAGAGCTCACTGTACCCATGATGAGCATACTTTTGAGTGTTCCTGTACTTGAACACATACTTTACTTCCTGTGAAAGGGTTCTGGGTATAAGCATGATTTTGGCAAGCTTAACCGAAAGTTCTTTGTAAATTTAATCATGTGTTTTGTGCTATCATAATTTTTTGGAAACTCGGTTTGGTTTTTGGAAACTCGAGAATGGTTTTCTTGTGTAAAATTATAGAAGAGCATCAGATCTATTCTGGTGAAAGGTCTAAAGAACAAGTCTGATGAGGAGCAGCTGAGGGAGCTGAGGGTGTTTATCCTCAAGAAAAGGAGGCTCAGGGGGGACCATATCACCTTCTACAACTACCTGAAAGAAGGACAGAGCAAGCGGAGGGTCAGTCTCTTTTCTCAAGCAACAAGTGATAGGACAAGAGGAAATGACCTCAAGTTGTTCCAGGGGAAGTTCAGACTGGATATCAGGAAAAGTTTCTTCATTGGAAGGGTGGTCAGGTGCTGAAACAGGCTGCCCAGGGCAGTGGTGGAGTCACTGTCCCTGGAGGGATTTAAAAGCTCTGTAGATGTGGCACTTGGGGACATGGTTTAGTGTTGGACTAGGCAGTGCTGGGTTAACAGCTGGACTTGATGATCCTAAAGATCTTTTCCAACTTAAACGATTCTGTGATTCTATTCAACAGCAATTGGGTAGTTTTAAGCAAGTGAAGTTACTCTGAAATTTTCAGAATTAAGTAGGACAGAGAATATTCTGTCAGGGAGAAGTTCGGCTTAATGGTGCAAAGGATATGAAAGGAATACCCTGGTCATATTTTAAGAGTAGTTTCAGGTTCCCCAAAATCACCATGTGTTGGCAAGGCAAGAAGAAAGAAAAGTCAGTAGCATGAGAATTGGATAAAATTAATATTTACTCTGTTTTTCTCTTGCTGTACCTGACTGCTGAGGGTTGAGCTGGACTTTCTGATGGCACATGGAAACCTAACTTTGCCTCTGAAGTTCAAGCAAATTTTGCCCACCTAGTAATTAAGTTTAAAGCTGAGCTTTGTAGGCCTATGACCTGGATTTGCCATTAGAAACTGTTGTACTAGAAAATCTTCCAAACATGTTATAATATTTTCTTACTTTGTAAAGTGGTAACTGGAAGATATTCCTATAAGATTGAAGCAGTTGCATTTCATTTGTGCTTTCTGATCATTGCCACTGGGAGGTTTCAGTCCTGAGGATAGGATGGACAATCTGGTTTATTTGAGTGCCTGAATCTGGGAGCTTGGTGGTCACTGGACTGTAATGAACGAAGCCTACGAGGAGGTATCACCTAGAGGAGGTGCATTCCAGAGAACCTGAAAGGAAGATGTGATTAGTACCATTAGGTTTGCTGGTGATTAGATTTGATGATCAAGTCCTACTACTTGCATTTATTCTCTTCTGCTCTTCCTCAATCTCTGGAATATTGACTTGGAATTTCAAGTTGTATTTGTAGCAGAACGTTGTATATGAGAAATGCAACAATTTTTCCTTTTGCAGGTGTAATTTTCTCTTCTTTTTCACTTTCTTTTTCCTTCTCATTTATTTTTGTTGCCTTTCCCTTCTTGTTCCCTTCACATAAAATTCCTCCAGTGACTTAATGAAGGGATGCCAGGGCAACCAAACCTCTCTGCCAGGATGCCACTCACTGGCATGCTCCAAGTCTGCCAGCCTTTCAAGGTTTGGGCAGATGCTTCCAAATCAAGTGGAAACTTGTTTCCAAAGAAGAGGCACAGTGTTAGTAGAAATGCAGTAGTAGGTACCATTTAATGCCTCAGACCTTCAGCTCAGCTGACAGTCAGTGGCTGCAGTAATGGACTTACAAATGGAAATGAGATTCATGATGATTTATTGATTGAAGAAGTAGTGAAATAAAGGAAAGGCTGGCAAGAGCCTCAGGAAACACTCTGATGTAAAGTATAAAATGGGCAGTTAAAAGTGTGTTTTCATTGTCTTGCAAAAAAAAAAAAAAAAGCACTACTGCAATGTGTTTAGCCACTTTTTACTGGGAGAAAGTCAAAAGTCTTTCCCAGAGGCATTGTGCCACATGATTTCAGTATTGCTGAGGGTAACTTGCTGCCTCCCTTCTCTCAAGATGTAAGATTGCAGGAAACTATTCCCTAACTGAGGCAGGGGTAAATGCAGAAATGCCAAGCAGGATTATGAACTTATATGGAAAAACAGTAAGAAAGAGATAAAGAAAGGTCTGAAGAAAAATCCCAACCTCTTGCCTGCCTTACTGGTACCACTGTGGTGTTTCCAGCTCTCTACATCCAACCTTCAGTGTCTCTGATGTTTGTGAAACTATGGTGAAGGTGGTGTTTGTTTTCCATTGCTCCCCCAAGGTTTCCAGCCTCCCCACCCCACAGCAGATACAGAATCTCCCTTGGAAGAGCTCTCCACACCTGCTGGGAATCCCGCTCTCCTGAGGTGAAAGGAGCAGGATGTTTCTCTGAGTATTATACAGACTTCAGTCTTTCCTAAACTCTTGAAAGCTTGGTTTGAAATGGATTTTCCTCCCATCCATATGAAAATCCATCATTCCCCTGTGATGCCATGAAAGACCTGCTTATTCCTCTGCTGAGCAGAGTGCTGAAGTGTGTAACCCCAGCAGAACGTGTGGCAACGTGTCAGGAACAGTGAGAGCTGAGATGTTGCTCTTGGTGAGCAAGAACAGAGCTTTCACACAACCTCTGTGGGCTCTGCAGTGACTGGCCAGTGCTACAGCCTCCCTTTTCCTTTTGAAGGGGTTTAGTTGGAATAACTGTCCCCAGCTTTGGTCAGCTGACAGGTTCAGATCATGTAAGTGGTGCAGAGCCACGCAGGTGGAGGAAGAGATAATGCAAATCTTCAAGTTATGCTTGTTATAGAAAATCCCTTTATCATGAATACAACATCACACTAAAGATGTCCTGTCTCTTCCTTGCTTGCTTCACCTCACTCCTCCTTTAGTTCCTTTCTCTCTCTGGCCTTAGTGAAGCAATAAGAAGGGTGGGTACAGGCCCCAGCATCCTTAGTGAGCTGTTGAAATAAGCATCTCTAAACTAGAGGGATTGCTTGTTTGAAGTGCTGCAGCACCAATGGTTTCAGCAAAGCTACACTAACACACACCAGGAAATAATTCAGCCATGCCCTGGTAGGCAAGGAAGAAGGAAAAAGCAGTTCAGTCTCCCTTGACTGCACAGGCATTATTGTACCAGGTATGAAGACAAGGCTGGCTCCCACTGTACCTACTGTCATATGGATTTACTACTAGTGCACTCCTTGCCTCTCCTCAGTAGTGACAGAACCTCTGCAAGCATGGCATATTGAGTTAATAGGAATCTTTCCAAATTCCTGTAAAGAAAAACTTTCTCCCTCTCGTAAACTTTATAACTCAAATCTAAGGTCACTTGTATGAGAACTTGATGGCATCAATTCCTAGTAAATTCAGATGTTGGGTTACAGACAGGCCAAGGCAAAAGTGGATGGTGCTCTGGTGTTATTTGTGCTGTGAATGAGGCTGCCAGTGGGTTTGAATCAGAACAACTTCTAAATTCACTGTGAAATACACCAAGAGCCATCATTTCTGAGTGGGTTTTTTATTGCTAATTGCAACATTCCCTTGGGCACGGTCCCCTTCAGCCTCTGAGACCTGGAATTGCAAACCAGTGCGTGGGGCCAGGCCAAGTGCTTCTTTGTGGTCTGGCCTGGGAGTCCCATGGAGAAGGTGGTGGATGCTTTTTAGCTTTTGGCTGCTAAAACCATTAGCCTGGATGGAGGGTTTGTTTTTGTTGCTTAGCTGCCAAATGTGGTAGCCAAGAGAAGTCAAAGGACGCTAAGTTTGGGAATATCTTTAACCACACATCCATCACTGGTATTTTTAATTGGATTATTGTTTTTTCATAGAAAAACCTCTCATAAATCACCTACCTCTTCCATTCAGTAGTAGTTTCACTTTTCTGTTGCAGCAGCATGAGGCTGAATGGCTGGCAGAAAAAGTGTGCTTTTAGAGGTGGAAAGGATGATTTTACTTGGGAAAAATGTGTGGGGCACAGTGCAGTCACTTCAGTGCTGCTGAATTTGTTGGCTGCAAAGATTCTGCCTGCGGTGGAAGGATTTTCTGTCAGCACACTTCTCAAATATGTATTCGTTCCCTCAGTGGATGGACCTTCCCTGTACTTCCAGTTGTTTGAAAATGGGAGGGCTGTATTGCAAGTGCAGAGCCTTCCAGCACAGCCACTTCCAGTCTGAGATTCCTTGGGCAGCACAACATCCAAGACTCTTGTAGTATTTTCATTTCCCTTCTTCAAGATCTTGCAAAGAGCACACAGTAAGTGAGAGAACAGGCTGGGTGGTCCTTCCCAGTGGGTAGCATCAGAGGGTAAGGAAAAGGGACCACCACGGTGAGCTGTGCAGGTCATGAGATCAGGGTGGAATGCACACACATATTTGAGGTTTTACAAGTCTCTGTCTCGAGCATCTCGTTTGCTGGTCTGTGGCTCCAGTCTGAAGTGTCTGGTGAAGGGGCAGCTCAGGTGTTTGAGATACTGTCCAGAAAAGCTTGCAGAGAATACATTTGATTACATTCTCCTCAGAGATAATGCAGACACTGAAAGCAAGTTGCGTTGTGCTCTACTTCCCTTCCACCACCGGGAGGAGCTGGTAGAATGGGCTCCCCAAATGCCCCACGTGCCTTTTTTCCAGACTGTTTTTAGGTCCAGTGGCAGCAGGGCTGCCTGTGAAATGCGCTGGGGTGGTGGGGTGTGTCTGTGTGTTCAGGATAAAGGGCAGTTCCCTGCATGTACATTTTCCACTTGTGCTGCTCCCTTGGTACAGAGAGGGCAGATATTCCTTTCAGCTCAAGGTTATACATTTAAATAGCATATTGCATTGGACAAGTGCTGTAGAACAGGCAGGCCAAAGCAAAATTCTGCCCTCAGCCATGAGGGAAATGTATGGCCAGGCCTCCAGTCTGATCAGATGCTTCAGGCAACCTTCCTGCTCCAGCTCAGGCCCCACTGCTCACTGCACAGCATGACCAACCTGTCCGTGTCTGAATGGTCAAGAGCACCGGGGAGAAGGAAGCCAAAATTTTTAGCCCTTTTCCAAAGTGTTGTGGCTCAGTTGTTCCATTCTTCTCAGCTAAGATGAGGGGAGTGAAGAGCTTCTGAGAATACAAATTTAAAAAAAAAAGACAGTGTTGGATAAATGTGGCCTCTTCCTCTCAAGACACTAACTGGCAACAGTGGGCAACAGTGGCTGTATTAAATCAGTCCAGTGATTCCTCCTGGCTTGCTTTTTTTTAACCATTGCAGAATTAGTTTCTCTGCCACATGAATGAAATACATAGTAACTTTGATCTTTGGCTGAGGCACAGATGGCAAGCATTGTGCAGACACTCCAAGGTCACCTTGGGAAGTCAGTCTTAAAAAGGCCATCTGGGGACGAGGTAGTCAGCTGTACCACAGTGCAGTGTATGGAACAGGCCAAGGAACAGGGCTACCTTCAGCTGTGGGAAGGAAAGTGGAAGACTGCCAAGTGCATTTCCCTGAGCTAGAATTTGCTTATGATATTATGGTGTCTTGGTTACCTTGTGGTAATTTCAACAACCACACATGGTCACAGTGCTTCATAGCAGGGAGACGGCACAGGTCCATGGCTGAGTGAAGAGAGGGAGAGCACTGGACCAAAATATCCCTGCCACTTCCTGTAGGTTTCATCAGGCTCATGAGCTTTTTGCTGCTGCCCAGGTCTGTTTGCCCTGAAGATTTCCAGACTGCACAGAGTAGCTACTCTGCAGGTAACAGTATGAACTTATGCTACAACTTTGACAGGCTAGAAGAGTTTATGAACTTCCACCTCTGCTTAGGTCCTGAGAGATAAGTTTCAGAAGTTGATTTAAGGAGACCACCTAAGCCACCCAGTCAGGCAGTTAGAGCATTTCACACATGCTGTGTCATGTGTAGTCAGCCAAAGGACTGATATGATTTGGTGAGCACCACTCAAGCTCTACAGCAAATATGAGAGCTATTTGAGTGATGCAAGAGCATGTAAGCAGCTCGAATATTTTTCCTCTCAGATGCTGGATTTGGGATTTTTAGCTAATCACTTAGACTGCAGAGCATCCAAAGTCCTTGAAAGTCTTTAAGATAAGGAGAGGAAGAATAGGTAGCTGTGAAACATTTCTTTTCTTGGATCCTCAGACAGTGCCTGCTGCCAGTTTTCACTGCTCTGCACACATGAAGCTATTTGTCTCTTAATGCTAAATCTCATACTGGGATTCAGAAATGCTTCTTCCATGTATCTGTAGGGATCAGGCAGATGTACAGAACTGCCATCAAAGAAGCTGTGTGCTTTGGAGGGAGAGAGACTGGGACCAAATGCTTAATGTTGGTGTTCTGTGTTCAGCTATGGAAGGTAATCCCAGTATTAGGTCAGAAGTAGATCTGCACATGTAGTTCAGTGTTATATCTACCCCAGAAAGCCTCAAAATTGAGCAGTAAGGCAATGTCATGGATGAAAATACCCTGAAGATCTTAAAAGCCCAGATCATCACCATGAAAAGCAAGTACTGTTGCATAGCAGTCGCTGAAGGGTCAATGCTGCAGAACTAGGCCAAGACAGTTTTTTCCATATGTTTATCCAGTTTATGCAATATAATACCTTATAGCAGCCCTTTGTAAGAAGGCTTATACCATATCTCATAGAGCTGGTCCCTTTGCCAAAACAAAGGCATTTCCCCAAGGATAATGTAGGCAGAGTTGCAAACATCCTCCAGGAATTCCTTGACACCTGTAGTCCTACAGTTTGCTGTCTCTGGGAGGATCTGGGATCACGACTTTTGGTTCTACTTGCACTAGCTGCTATGTTTTCTATTAGGGTTTTCTTGTTCATTCTTTTCCATAATGGAGTTGTATATTCCTCTGCTACACAAATGAAATCTGAACATGTAGTATAGATTATCAACCAGCATGACTTGTGAACAATGAAGGTTCACAAACTGAAAGAAAATGTAGATAAACCCAAACAAGCCTTAATTTCTGATATACTTAGAATTTTGTTGTCAGTGGTTCACATTTGAATCCCTCTATAAGGATTGCTACTAAATAGAACTTAACAAGCAAGCTAAATTTAGCAAAATTGCAGGGCACATCTCACCTACTCAAACATTTGAAAGCATGGACACCAGTTATTGAAATTTATGCCTCCTCTTATTCTTTCATATGCTTACAGAAACATTACCACTTCTGTATTCTGCTGTTGCTCCTACATCTCCAATAAATATCCAGACTATTAACTTGGAAATCTACCAGCTTAATAGTGATGATGTGCTTTTACACCAGTCCATCAGCATCACAAGTTCCACATGTTCCATGAAGTCCTTACTGCAGAGGTGGAAGTTACTGTTAAGCCTCTCCAGAAGGTGTAGAGCACAGCAATTGTAGCATGCTGAAATGTTCACTGCGTCCACCTCAGGCTATATATTCAGTTCTGTTTAACATCTAATTCTGGAAGAACACCAGAACCACATTGTGATGCAGCAGGACCTGCACCACAACTATCTGAATTTGAAAAATGGTGTCTGCCTGCCTGAGCTCCCTTGTAGAAATAACAGTTAAGATAGTGAGATATTTCTATTTTGTCCCTATGCTTTTATGTGTAAATATTCACAGTCACCACCCCAGTGGACTGTTTGCCTTGCAACTGAGGGACAAACTGCACGACACCAGAATAGTTCCATGCAGACTTCAATCAAACAGACAGTTATTAGTTACAAAGGAAGGAATGTGTCATCTGTTGGACAACCTAAAAGGCCAAGAGAAGTTTTTCATTACACTGTTCTGTGTCAGCACTTTCTGATTGCATTATGTTGATTTAGGGTTTTTGGTTACATATACACGTTAGATCCAGGTCTAGGTTAAAAGAGGACAAGCCATTTTTTGGTGTCTTCTTTCTGTTGTGATGGGTGGAAGGAGGAATGAAATGTCTCTGTTTAATTCAAGAATATTTATGGAATGCATTACAGTACTACCATTATCTTTAAGTAGCAATTCATTATGTGACTGTGTTTTCTTTCAGTCAAAATAGCTTCCATTTTTCTCCACAATCAGTAGGAAATCTGAATCTGCAAAGTAATGGTCTAATCTACCTAAATCACAAAATGTTAATGTTTCCTGTCTCTTCTTTTTCCACTGTGCTCCTTTTCCCTCATTTGCTGTGAGCTACCATCCTAAGTTATTTGCTACATGTAGGAATGCTGCTTTTTCTTGGCTGTGTTTTTTCCCTTTATTCAGGGCTGCATGCCCTAAGAGAATTAAAGCAGCTTTGGTCCAAAGAATATTTGCCAATAGTGGCTTGGAGCACTGTAACTTCAAGAAATCTTGGCTCTTCATCTCCACATACAGTATAATTTGAATTCAATGCTGTCTCACTTTTCTCCCACATAAGAAAAGCAGCAATCAAGAAAATTGTTTGTAGTGTGACTGAACTTTGTTCTGGAAGTGACTCTCAGTAATGATCAAGACTGTTTTGGAGATGCTTGTCTTAGAAAATAAATATTAAAAGGGAAAAAAAGCAGTGGCATACACAGGGAAATGATCTAGGACACCTATGTTGGTAGCTTTAGGAATACATTACATGGAGGCAGAACAATAAATGGTAGTCCAAAGTGGTAAAGGAAATAAGGACCTTTGTCTGTATCACAAAAAAATAGTCTGTCTTGAAAATCGTTCAAGGTTGCAAGTGACAGTTCTGTACTTATATCACTCACAAACTTTAGGAACATGAAAGTGAAGAAAACCAAGGACATCACAAATCTAAGCTTCACATGCCACAAATGCCTCTCCAGTCAAATAGGAAGACATCTTTCATCACAGCATAGACATTAGTGGTACATAAAGCTCTAACAAAATAATAATTACCAAGTATTTTAAATCTATAACTACTTTCATTGCCAAATGTGAAACTTGAGAGCCCACTTCCTTCACGGCATAGGAGAATGTGTGACATGGAGGCCCCAGCCTGGCTTACTGTCCAGCTTTCTGAGGGAACCAGTTTCAAGTGTTAGCTGTGCAAAAACTGCCACCTTTTCACAACACCTGGAAGTTGTTCTTAATTTACAGGAGAACACACAGGGTAAAAAGCTGATTCATGAGAAGCAGAGAGATGATGTAACAGGTATTTAAACTTTAAATCCATAAGCTATACCATGGGGGTTTCTCCCATAATCGAGTTACAAAGCAGTAGACTCTCAAATCTCTAGGTCCGTGTGTCTTCTGAGGAAAAGTTCTCCTAGCATGACAGATAAATACTTTTTTAAATTCTTCTGGACAAGAAAGACAGAATTACCCACCTCATTGGCTCTCTGAAGTTGTATTTTGGACCTTGATGTCATAAGAATGACCAAGCCCTCCTTGCAAGACATCTCTAATGAAATAACATCCAAATTCTCATTAACAAAGGAAGGGAAAGGATTGCAAGCTACCTGCCAGTAGCTCCTTGGTGTAGCAACCTGAGGATTTCAGTTGCTTCAGCTTATCCCAGTTGCAGCAGTGCAACTTAGAAGTTCTTGAAGTAAAGGGCCAAATGCCCGGGTAATGGCACAGGGCATTTCTGGCCTAGTGATAAGTAGAGCTGCAATATCATCTTGTAACAGAGTAGTTGGTCTGGGTTTGTGTCTGGTTTGAGCTGTGCAGCAGAATGAACCAGCTCTGTTCCATGTGTGTCTCTAGCAGGTTTTTTAACATTAGTCCATTTCTTTTTGCCTCTCCTTACAATTTCAATGGACTTTCAGAGATGAGCAATATTTCCAAAGATATGGAGTTTCTACCTGTTTTGTGAAAAATCTTTAGTTGTATGACAAGCTCCCAGGTTCTGTGAGAAAGCTGAGTGGGTTGAACTTTACCTTTCCAATACATGTGGATTCTTAAATAGGGTATTAAATATTCTGATATATACAGTTATATATAGATATGCACACACATATTCTTATCTATTCTGATATATATAGTATTAGAGATGATGAGTCATCCCTGGAATAGCTTGAATGTTGTATAACTGCAGATACAGGATGTGGGGGAGGCAGTTAGCATTGGGAGCATGGTGAAAACATGGGAGTTCTGTGGAGCAGGGGGTGAATTAAGGAACACAGTGTGCAAATCTGTCCAGACCCAGGCTTTGTTAGTTTTACTGCTCACTGAACAAAAAAAGTGTTATTTTTCCAGGGAAATCATTCATGTAGCATAGGAGTGCCTGCAAACTGTGAGTGGAATAGCACTAAGCATTAGTTCCCAGTGATAAATTTAAAAGCAAAAGTTATTTCAGTCTTCATCGTTATTAGACTCTTTCAGGTCAGGCAGTTACTGCGAATCCATGGCAACTTTTCCTTCAGACTGTTACATGAACATTGAAATGAGTGACTAAAGGGACAAACAAGACACTGTGTTATCAGTACAGCTTCAGCAAGGCTGCACAAAGGTCACAAGTAATAAGAGTATTTCCTTAAGAAGCCATACCTAGGTTTTGTTATTCCTTTGTAAGGCCACTGAAGATGGCAGAGGTTTCTTGAGAAATAGAATGAATAAATACTTACTTTCACAGTTCATATTTGAATCAGCAATGATAACTTATGGTCTTGTTGCCTGCTTTTCACAAGTCAGTGGCAAAGTTAGAGTCAAATTCACTCATGTCACATCAAGCTAACTGGCCAAGAAGAGAGAAGGGGGAAAAAAATCCATTCATATAGATTTACTCCTAATTGTTTTCTAATCAGTTTAGGTTCTGTTTGTAATCAGAGAAACCAAATCAATATGCAACCAGGCAAATGTGCTATGGAGGCAATCTTCTCTTGTGCCAAATACGAAAATAGTGCCGGCTTGCAGTGTTGTGACCTTTCTAATCTCACTCTATTCCCAGTGCTGAATCTCCAATTTTGGGATTGCCAGGTTGTCCCAGCGCCCCTCACTGTGAGGGTGGCTGGCTGTGTACTGGCAGGAGCTTACCCACCTCAGCTGGGTCAGCTTACCCACCTCAGCTTACCCACCTCAGCAGCTGGGGCAGCGTTTCTGCCTGGTGACGCTTGGGACGTGGGTTTGAAGCAAGCAATTCCTGTTTTACCAACAGGAAAACTAAAAAGGAAGAGAGCTTAAGTTAGTTGCTTAAGGCAAAAATTTAACCCAGTTGCAGAATTCCAAAGCCTTTGCTGTACTCAGAATTACAGGATGTTCCTCTTTCTTATTACATTAATTTATTGATTGTTTCAAGGACAGTCAAAATATTTTCCAGACACTTTTCTTATAAATCTGCTCATCTGAAGAAAAGCACTTAGAAATCGTTGTCAATATTATGTTTTTAATCGTATTTACATCTTTAATAATATGTTTTAAACCAAGATACTAATACAGTACTGATATATGTGATTTGTATTTCTTTAAAATTACTATGTATTAAAATATCCAAATTGTCTAAAGTTTTCCTAGTAATCCAAATAGTACATAAGGGTGTCTGATGTCCCAGAATTGATGAGCTCCAGGTGCAAATATGTGTGTTCTTCATTTGCATTTTTGATTTAACAAATTTCTGTGATATGATTTTGGGCCCAGAGTCTGTATTATTTCAGGCATTTTTGATCAGCAGTGCAATAATTGCAATTTCTAAACTTTCAAACGGGCAAGTAAACTTATGTGGCACACATTTACAACTAATGCCATGGGGTATTTTGTTTGTGGTCTGAACAAACTTCCATCTGATTTTGCTGTTGATTAGATACTAATTCTCTTATCCAAAGCATTCAAGGAAAAGAAATATGACTCTGAATTCATAGCCTTAGAGGGATTTGGTATGTTAGTGTCATCTTGTATTCTCTTAGAGTTTGAAACCTGCTGGAAACATTTTTCTGAAGTATTCCAAGTGTGAGGGACCCCAGATTTAGTGACATCACTGACCTCTGCCCTGAAGGCAGAACATTACCTCTGGGTTCCCAGTTTGGGTACATGTCTTGTATGGCAGCGAGGCAGCTGATTCATCCTCTGTGCCAACAGTAAGAAGGATTTTTTCCTGTGGCACTTGCCACATTTGTGTGGCACATTTATGCAGTACTTGCTCAGGCATATTTATTTCCACCTTCTGAGGTGGCTGTTGAGCTGGACTCTCATTCAGAAGGAAGCTGAGGCCAGTGCTTTTAAGAAACATTCTCCAAAGTTCTCACAATAAGAAAGAAATTCTTGTGGGTCAGACTCATGAGGGAACAGATGGCCAATATTATTGATGCTCTTTTATTGATGTTGCTATTATTGATACTCCTAACAACTGCTAATCAGGGCCTTGGCCATGAAGCCCAGAAACCAATGGAAGATATTTGGGACAGGAGGCTGTCTGTTGTGAACAACTGCATGAATCTACTCAGCCACTGAGTAATTTAATTTTATTTTTTTTTGCCTAGGCCCTCAAGGCTAGATTTGTTTCCTCTTCCAGCAAAAAGTACACGTGTAATGATGTAATTCAATATTGTCTCCTTCAAAGCAGAAAAAGGGTCAAACTGAGATTAGACAAGCAACCTTTATTTCTGCTGGTTTTAAGTTTCAATTTTTTGATGAGTAACCCCTTGTCCTCTCCCTTCCTCACACTGACATAATGAACAAGCACCATTAGAAGGTGTCTCACTCGAGCTGATACTTCATGGCACCATTCCCTGTGTAACCAGGCAGTATGAGAGGGGAAGGGGGTTTGTCTTACTTTTAGGAATTTCTGCTTTCACAAAAGAAATGACAATTTCAGCAAATATCAGGTGTCATTACAGACTCTGGGACTGCTGCTCTGCTTTTGTGAGCACAGAACCTCCTAAGCTGCAGCAACTTCTCTCAGATTTGTTGTCCAGTTTCCAGGCTCAGACACTCCCATCAGCAGGCTCCAGACTGGGCTGTTCTGCTGCCTTCCTCCTCCTCCTCAGCCTCTGTCCTTTTCTGCCAGGAGGGCCCTCAAGTGGGATCAATACAGGGAGTTGAGAGTGGTTTGGGCATGATCAGGGAGGCAGGAATCAACAACAGTCTCTGCAAACAGCACACTGACCCCTGTGTGTTGGGACTTTCCCACATTTCTGTGTTTTCTTTCCTTTTCCAGCAAGAACGTGGTGATTTTAGGAGACAGATAAGTGCTTTATTCTTCATAAACCAGTATGCACAAGTATGTAATCATCACAATTAAGAAATGAACTTTGAAATTGAAGTGCCTTTGAGTAAGGGCAGCTAGCACTGGGGCAGAGACTCTTTTCTTGAGAGATTTACAACAATTTACACAATCCAGTGGAAACTCTGACAAATTAGGATACCCTAGCTGTCTGCTTGCTGTAAAGATCCAGTTACAAGCCTTAACTGAAGGCTTTTCCACGCATTGGGAAAGACACTTCCTGAAACTCCATTCAAGATTCTCTTATTCAAGATTCATTAAATGATCGTGATGAAAACTGTATTTTTCCCTGCCTCATAGCAAACTATTCACGTGAAAGGATGCTGTACTGGCCTTCTTTCTTATCTTCCACTAAACTTTCAGTTCTATTTTTAAATGGTCTTCCATTACTCATTAGGGTAACTCCCATTTCCAAGTGCTAAAATGCAGTGTAACAAACCACCGTGCTGTGAGCTGGTCCAAATGATGCAAACACGTCGGCTGTTGCCAAACAGTTAGCTTGGCACTGGAGCCCAATTAAGTATTTATGCCCATGTAAAACACTTCCCAGAGCTCTGGCTTATAGGTACAAAAAAGCCTTTGATTTAAACCAAAAACAAGCCCGTGAGGCAGGGCTGGGGGTTAGGAAGAAACCTTGCGTGCAAACCATGGCTTAAGCATAAAGAAATTCTGTGCTTTTTAAACTACCATCAAATCAACAAAACTCCAATGAAGGAAACATTTTACCACCTTCTTTATAGCAGCACTGGTTAATATTAGGGGCTGTGCCACGTGTGGAGGAGAGGTTTCTGCCTCAAAAGGAAAGGTTCTGTGTTGTGATTTTCATTTTTCACCAGGAGTGTCTTTTGGGACTAGGAAACAGGAAAAAGGCACCAGAGGAACTAGGAGGGAACCAAAATGGGCTGATGGCAGCAAGGAGCGTATCTCTGTGCCTCGGTTTCTCAGTTAGAGAGCACAAGTAGCACTTGCTTTGTGCTTTTTTTTTTCTGTCAAGTCCACAAGGCCACTGTGCCTGTCCCTGTCCCAGGTACCATGTGTACAGTGCACTGCAGTGCTGCTCCGAGGCAGCACCTCGGAATGGGCTAACACTGAGTGGGGAAGAGGGATGCAAAACATATTCCAGAGCTGCCTGAGGAATAGGGTGAGTTAGAGGAGAAGAACAGAGGAAGGGAATCACAGCAAAGGAAACGAGTGTGGATTTGCTAACAAGGAAGAGTCTCAGTGTTATGTGAGACTCGTTAGAGACAGAGGCAGCCCAGAGAGGTGGGGCTCCACAGCCAAAGAGCAGGTTGGTTTGCACTGATTCTTTTACCTGCTGAGATGTAATAAAAATGAAGAATAAGGATTTTTATTTTGCTTACTGCTTAAGAACATTGTGGACATGCCTTCAGGCCATCCCCTGAAGGGTCTTTTCCATATGCCATGTAGGAGGGCTTGGCTATAGGTGTACTTCAGGCAGTTATAGCATCAGATACAATTTTAAACTGCTGGTGTTATGATGTAGTCTAAAATTTGACTGTTTAGTGTGGGAGAAAGGTAGAGTCATTTCTTTATCTGCTTTAGGCTGTTGATGTATCTCAGGAGCAGTTGGCAGCATCTCTGTTCAGACACTTAAGTTTATGATATAGTCAAAACAGAAACTCCAGAAGTTGCTGCAGCATAGCTACTCTGAATGCCCTGTTAGAGAGACTAAATATATATATAAAACTGTCTCCATGATGGGTTTGTACTGTTTTAACAATAGAATCATATAATTTAGCCTGGAAGGGACTCTGGAGGTCATCCAGTTCAGCCTCCTGTCCAAAGCAGGGCAAACCTCACAGTTACAGCTGTTTATTCAAGATCAGTCCAGTTGAGTTTTATGTACCTCCAGGGTTGGAGATTCCACAATCACCAGCCTGTTCTAGTATCTCACCATGCTTATTTCAATTTTTTTTATAATATACACTTGGAATTTCCCTTGTTGCAACTTTATCATCAAGAGATGTGCCTCAGTTTCAGTCACAGCTGTTGTGCTGCAATATGCCTACAATATACATATATCAGAGCTTGCTTTAAATGAGCTGGGTTTGCTATCAGAGCAGCTGGTCACAGCAGTGTGGAGCTAAGAAGAGCCTGTAAAATCCACCTGAAAAACATGGAGTGAACAGGGAAGCCAAGACTGCATAATCTCTTTATCAAGAAGGCATAATGGGACTAAATGGATACAATTCAATAATAAGGAATAGTGGGAGAACATTGGACATTTCAAACACTGTGTTAATACACTGTGTTAAGTCACAGTTAATTGGCATTTTATTGCCAAGTTTTCTAGTATCTCAAACTGCTGCCTCCTAAATTTCATTAAGTGTGAAATGCAAGTCATATTCCATTTGTCAAAGCACTGCTAAAAGGCCAGCCTTGAACTGATTGCCTTTCCCAGTGAGCAGGGGATGGCTGGGGCTGCACTGCAGCAGTCAGATGTGAGAATGGAGGGAGTGCAACACGGAGGATGCAGTTTGGTAAACTGACAGTATCCAAGCATGGCTGGAATGTTATCTGGGTGCTGGAACCACGGAGAACCAGGATCAAAAGGATCATGGACAGCTACAGCAAGTCTGCCCGGGGCAGGGATGTGAGAGTTACATGGTCATGGGGAAGAAGTATGATTTGATGAGCAAAAACTCGAAAAACTGGTGGCCTGGGGAGAAGAAGGGGTTTCCATTCTTGAAAGAAGATACAATGCTCATTTCCAACAGTACCTGACTCTTCAAAGCCAGGGCATGAGGAACAGGAAGGGGCTGTGTGAATGAATTCAAGCAGTGAGTGACAAGTAGGTACACAGATTTAAATAAGTGAATGGGGTGGTATTTTGGAGCCCTCTCAAATGTTGAGTGCCCTTTTGCTTTGGTGACCCAAAGAAGTTGACAGACAACCCTAGGTGTTCACAGGGTTACAGCCCCAGGAAATGGAGTTCTGAAGCTACTGCAGAGCACTACGTTGGCAGCAGGGTCCTACTTCTGTGAGGGTAAGGCGAAAACTTGTGCCCAGGATGCTCAACAGTGTTTATGGAAGAGGCTTGTCACACAACCTCTAGGAAATGGGGTTAAGGGCCTGGAAATCCAATGTGATGAGTTGCCAACACAACAGCTTGTTAAGTGATCAGCTTTCCCAACAATACATAATGTTTTGAAACATTTAAGTTGATACATCCAGTGTCACCATGACATCATCTGAGATCTGTGACAGGAGGACTTCTAGCTTTAATGAAACACAAACCACATTAAAAATAAGCAACATATAAAAACTTGCTATCAGTGACTTAAACCAGTGTCGAAAATGAGCTTCTAAGAAAATGTTAAGAATATTCAGATAGAAAATTAACTGATTCATAAGATCAGCTTATTATCAGCAGGATGCACTGTTAAAAATGAGTGATAAAAAATTCCAGATAACAAAAGAGAACTCTGTTCTCTTAAGAGGTAGAATTGAAAAGAATTTAGAACAAGATCAAAAGATGATGAGGTTTTAAGGAGTGAAGCATCACTACTTATAAAGAAAGAATAATAAAAAATAAATCTGCTGAAACTGTATGATTGCCAAGCAGCTTAATATAAACATTTTTTGGGGCTGTATTCACACTGATCTGTTAATTTGGGATAGCTTCATTTTCCTTTTTTAGGAAAAAATATATGTTTGTTATGATAATCTTAAGAGCTGAAATGGGAAACAAGCTTGCTGCATCTCTTTTTAGACACAGGAAAAATAAATTTGTCTTTGAGAATGCCAGATCAGAGAGCATTTGCTTCTAATGATTTAGTTCACCATACTGTAAGGATCAGGGCAATTACAGAACTCTGATCTGTCTTGTTATAGCCTAAATTTCATGTGTATTCAGTTTAGGCTCTGGCACAGATATGACTCTATTTTGACCAGGGTTAATTCTCTTCAAATGACCCCTGAGAACTCCTCCACTGTCTCTGTCTTCAGTGAATTACATTAGTTGCCAACTCAAAAGATTGGATGAACTCAAATTAAAGTGCACTGGATTGTCTTACATTTTTTTACTGCAATAACAGGTTTGTCTGTTTAGAGGTAGATGTTGGCAAGGGAACAATAAATACTAATTAACCTTTCCTTTCTTCACTCCCATTATAGCCTCTGTAAGAAAACAGAAGTAAATTTGAGTACAACATGGTCAAGACTGAATATTCAGGTGTCTAAAGCTAAGCCACATCTGTAGATGTGTGTCTGCATTTTCCATGCACACAGCTGCTATAGTGCAGGGAGCAAGAGCTTATGCTTTATGCAGGACTAGGGCAAGATGGCATAAATTTGGGGACTTAGGCAGTTGTTTGGACTAAACATCGTAGGTAAAGTTGATGGCATGAGGTTCATAAAATTTACCCTGAGTTAGTAAACTTGAGCACAAGGTCCAGTGGTGATAAAACATACCACAGTGTGAAAAAGGGAGTCATACAGGATGTGGCAGTTCCCTGTGGGATGGACTTGGTTCAAGGATTTTTCTGGCTATGATACTTTCTCAAACTTCCCTGTCTGTTACTGTGATTATCATTCTTCAGCCAGGGTCATAAGCCACTGATAATAGATCTCAGTTCTCTGGAACCCAGGCTTTTTGATCACTTATTAGTGATTGCACAATCTCCTATCAACACATTTAAAATGTTCCTATATGCACATGACTGAAGTTGTAATTTTTTAAAAAGCACATGATGAAGTTTACTGAGAATTGTTAGTGTGTGGATCTACAGCAAGATCTTTTCATGGTTTAATGTGTAGTTATCTGGAAAAGGAAAATGTGTTGCAGAGCATCAATACCCTCATCTTGGTCTGGAGTCAGAGAAAGTGGCACAGAATAGGCACAAGTTGTTCTTCTCATGCAGTCTTATGTCCAGAAACAAGACCCTGCTGCTGCTTCTCCCCAGATTATCTGAAGTGGGTGGATGCTGCTCGTGTTTCTTTCCACCTCTTTTCTCCAGCACACCACAAAAGTTGTGTCTGAATTCTTTTTCCGTAGAGAGAAATTACTCCCCTTTTTAGGCTTGTTTTTGGGACTATAATTCTTAGGAGTGGCCTGCCTGGGGAGAGGTCTGATAATTTCTACTCTCAGCTTGCCCACATTATCTTTTCTACAGAGGTGCCTGCTCCACCTGGTGCAGGAAGGCTCAATTATTTGAAGAGCTCCCAAATCATTGCAAATTATAGCTGACATAATAGGGAAAGCTAAAATCAATGGCAGTTTACAGTTCTGTGAGTTATTACAGTTCAACTCATGCCCCTTAAAATCTCAGGGAGCAGTGAGACAGCCAGCTGTGTATGGAAACCTTAACAGCTATTCCTCCTGCTAAGCTCTGTGTGTTCCTTGCCCCAGACCTTTCCCAGAATGACAGTCATTTGTAGAAAAATAATCTTGAGGGACCTAAGTGGGGAGATAGTGAAGGAGAATTTTTTTCCCCATTTTGACCTTTCCTTCCATGGCATTTTGCAGTTCAGCAGTGCAAGGGCACCAGAAAACAGGACATCTTCCTCCTGTGGCTCCTACCAGGAGGTGCTGCTGCTCACTGTGCCCCCAGGCTGCCCTCTGACTGCTGCTGGGCCAGTCTGCAGCTCAGAGCTGCCCTTCCACAGCTCTTTGCAGTGCAACTGCTGTGAACCCTGCTCTGAGCATTGATGGCAAGGCAGACACACTCACGTTGTCAGGCTCCTCTGTGCCTACATGAGTGCTAGTAAAGGTGGCATTTTTGTGGTATAACCACTGTTGTTAGCAAAGAGACCACATCCATTTTGCTGGTTTCCAGTTGCTGGCGTTGCTCTGCTGCTGGAATATGTGCACTTTTAGCTACTTTTCTAAAGCTGAGCATCTTTGTCAGAGGTTTTGTTGGCAAAAGCCATCAGGCACTGGCAGTCCAGGGCTTACAGCTGCTGTGGAAACAGAAACCATAAAAAGCTATGGGAACAAAACACACTTTTCCTTCTCCACTGATCAGAATATCCAAACCAACACCATCTGCTGACCAGCTTGATACATATCCATTTCTCATATTGTTTCTAGAATTTTGCATGTGGAATTGTAGACTCTTGAAGTTATCTAAAGGAATTCTTGTCAGTGCAGTGGCAACAAACACTACACAGAGGCTTTGCCTTATCAGCAGGCAATTGAAAAGCTCCTTGAAGCTGTAAAGAGTAAAGAGCTAACCACATTTTACTTGAGTTTATGCAAAAACTTCTCCAGGATTTGTCTCCAGGAATGATGTGGAATCTTTTCTAGTAGGTTTTGCTGGATTGTCTGAAGAACAATGATGAAGTACTCATAACCTCTTTTGGTTTCTGCTTCACTGGGGACTTCGGATTCTTTTCGTAGGTGGCAGCAGTAGTTATCAGCAATATCCATTTATTCCTGCAAGGACATGTACTGCCTTGTTATAGCTTTCACTTCAGTAGAACATACATTTTTCCAATATCCATTTTTGTGTCATGGACAAACTTTAAACACCTTCCTTCCTATACCCTCTTACCCTTAAGAAAATTCCCACTCTTACCCTGGCAAGCCAGAAGCAGGAGCAGAGGAGGCTCTGAATTAAAATGCTCCAATGCATTACAGTTACCCAACTTGGCTTTGCTTTACAACAGCCCTACTCTTTCTGTTGTTTTGCATTTCAGAGTTTAATAATGCAAGTATCTAGCTAACTGTGACATCCCTTTTCTGAACAGATGCAGTAGTTTAACACTGATACAAACCCCCAGACTCTGGGCTGTACTTCTTAAAACAGAAGCTGTGTGTCACTCATAAAGAGGTTCTCCCTGCAAAGGGAGCGTTTCTATAATCTCCCACCAGCTCACAGCATGTCTCTATTAGGTACATGACCACAGGAAGAATTCCAGAACAGTCCTCTGTATGGACCCTGCTCTAGAAAAATAGCTGAGGGGGTGTGGGGGTGAGGGTCTGTGGGAGAACCTACACCATATTTGAAGCAAACTTCTTCCAAAATAAATAATTTTTATTATAGAAGAGTGTCCACCCTGGGAACTATTATAATACACTTCATTGTATTGCAAAGCACAAACTAGAAAGAATAATAGTTTTATTTTAAACAATATCCAGCCCATGTGGACTCATTTTATTTCAGGTCACTTCCATTGTAAGAATAGTATTAGACAGTTTGTTTCTGTTCAGAGATTCTTCTCTTGGTGTTCTCAAAAGCTGTTTTCCAAGAGGTTGCCAAAAGGACAGATATGTGGACGGCTTTAATATTCTGGCTGGAAGGAGAAATCTTTCTTCTTCCATTTCCTCAACAGTACAGCTTTCCCTTGAGTGTGTTTGGTCCACAAAGAATCTTATGCACTGTTAGGAAGTGCTTGTCCAGTTCCTATGGAAAATACAACAGTGTTGTGAAACTTGTGCCTAAGTCAACAAGTGTTAGGGAAAATAACCTCTGGCTTAGTAAGTAGCCTCCTCATGAAACTTCTCATCAAATCTAGGAAACTAAGTTTGAAATAGTCATTTTTCTTGAAAAGAATGTTCCGTATTTCCATAAATTCAGCTCTTTCCATTTTAAACTAAGAATATTCCTCTAGCAGTTTTCAAGACAGGAAGAAAACGTTTTATTTCATTACAAATTAATACTTTTTCAGTTAGAGATAGCAACATTAGAGCCAGGTTTTCATCAGAGCACAGTATAGGCACATCAGCTCCGCCTGAGAGAAGGGCAGAGACAAGGATCTTGTATTCCAGCAGCTGCAGAATCCTGTATCATCAGCACGGACCCATTGCCCTGTCTGTGACAAAGCCTCAGCAAGGTGCCCTCTGTTGTATTTTAATCCCCTCTGCAGTGTAAGTAAGGGAGTTAATTGGTGATAAGCAAAACTTTACCAGCTTGAAGGAAAAAAAAGAGACATAAAACAGGTAATTAAAAGAAAAGGCCCCAGTGATATTAAACCTCCAACTGTTTTAACTGTACAATGAATGTATCAGAGGGAGAGATTAAAACTTGTGCAATTAAGAGAAAGTTGCTGTCAGTACATTCGGTTTCCCTCTTTTTCTGTGACACAAATTTTACAGGAAATAGGTACTTGGGCTTCCTACAGCAGAGTGCACATTCTGTGTTTTTCTTCAGAACATGCAAATATTGGCAGGACTGACTGGTCTTGCTTCGGTCCTGTTTTACTGTCAGTGATGAATTCTTGGAATTCCTCCTGTTTCCATTCAACATCATCCAGGAGTTAGCACATAGTACAATGAAGAAGGTAACATTGCATCCTCTCAGGGAGAGATGTGGAATTCTCTCCAGTAATTCTGGCTGTGAGCAGTTGATGACCATAACCTCTCTCCCTCCTGACAGATGAGAATGAGGCAGGATTTTTTTATTGCAGGAGACATAAATGGAAGTACGAGCTGGGTGAATTGTAGTGACAGAGGGAGGAATCAGTTAACTGAAATTGTCAGTGTCTAGGAATCAAATCCAAGAAAAAATCTCCACAAGTTCAGTGTAACTCTGTTGCTTTTGCAACTGCACAGAGCTTTATGCTTATCTATCATGTGAGACTTGGTGAAAGGGTTGTTGGGACTTCTGTGTTTATACTAAAATTGAGTAATATATTTTTATGGTGTTTAAAGTTTAATTCTCTATTTCTGCTATGTATGGACTAGTAGGCTCAAACTGACTTCGTTTTTTTCTCTTACTGTTCTTACAAGTCCATCCCAGCTGTCTGTAATACCAGTGTACTGCATCTGTATGTATTAAGCTTATTGCTGGGACTTTATATGAAAATTGAAGAGGCAGACAAGGCTGTGCCACCAGCTATCACTGATGCTCAGTGTACAAATCAAGAAAAAGAATTAAGAGATTCATATACTGTGGATAATGCCTTAAGTAGATCAAGCTTGAAATACATAAGCCCTCACAGCAGAGACTGCTGGGTCTACAGTTATTTTCCCTGTGTGCCTGTATCAGGCTGAACTGATGATCCCTCTGAAGGTGGTCACTCCTTCATCTGGTGCAATTTAAAGTCACTACTATCAGGTACACTTTGGGTAGATCATTGGTCTTATCCTTCTGCTAAGTCATCCTGTGGCAAAGTTCAAAAAGGGACTGATGTGGCACCTAGGACTGAACAGCCCAGAAAAGAACTTGAAATTCAGTCTGGGCAAGCAGCCTCTCATTGCAGCCCTGGTGCTCTGCATGGGCCCCACTGTTTTCATTGTAACCAAGAACTTGTTTGCCTGGTGGCATTTCAGCCTTTTCTCCTAATTTTCTTGTTGCTGTGGCCTAAAAATGCTTAACACTCAAGAGTTCCTTTTATAGTAATTTTCCTTTAATTATAAATGTTGTGGACTTCATTTTGGTCTTGAGATCTCCATGAAATTCCTTTTCCTCGTGCTCTCAAGTGTTGATTTGGTATCACTTATAAGGACTGTTTTGATAAGATGCTGCCAATCACAATTGCTGTGATAAAACCAACTGTGGAAAATCCCTTTGGTTTGCAGCATCAACAGGTCTGTGAGTGCCTGGATCCAAAGCTGAGCACAGTGCCCAGTGTACAGGCAGCAGAGCAAGGAAATCCTTCATCTCTTGGTTCTGGGACATGCAGCTCCCACTGCACAGAGGCAGCTGCAACGGGAACTTCTTCCACTGAGCTAATTTTACAGTGCTCCAAATACTGAAAAATAAATTGGGGGTGGGGGGTTGTATTTCTGCACTTTTTCTTTTTTTTTTCACATTAAGGGATTTCTAAACCAATGGCTTTTATTTGGTCAGAAAGTATTCAGATTTTTATTGGTCAGCTCTACAGCTCTTCTGCCACATTGCCTGTAGCAGAAACATCATCAAAAGAGCTGATGCTGTGAACACGAGGCAGAGGCTGTGATTATCCACAGCTTGGCTTTGCCAGTCAACTTCTTTTTTAAAAAAAATCCATTAAGCAGTACACTTCAAATTCCTTGCACTTTTCAGGTGGTTGACTTCTGTCTAAAGGCCTTCTAAGAACTGAATTCTGCACATTTCCACTTTAATTGCACATCTCTAAGCATCATTACTATATAGGTAGTTTACAGCTTTCAGCTTATTCATTTCATTACATAACTTCTTAATTTGAAGCTTAAACAGGAAAGTGATTAGTCACTTTTGTGCATGTAACTCAGTTCTCATGAACTGTTTTGTCTGTTCACCATTTATGTTACAACATCAGCAAGGAAGGATGAATGCCTGTTCTAATTAGGTTTTTTTTTCTGGGGTATCCCACAGAGATCTCAAGTCAAAATCCTGTAAGCACATTTGCTTTAGAAAGCAATTTCCAAACTGAGTTGTCAGGTTTTTTTACAAAGATCAAGGAAACGATGGTATAAAACATTAAGAAACAGTGCATGTGTTAAGAGGACATTTATATGTTTATATTCCACAGTCCCAGTGGCAAAGAGACAAGAACCTTCCCCGCACATTCTGGCATTTACTGAAGAGCATAAAGATAAAACAATTATATTCCCAATAATATTTATGTTAATATGTATGATACAAAGTATCCAGGACAGCAAGCTTGGCCATAAGCTAATCTTAAGTTTCAAGTCACTGCAGAAAGTTACTGAGCTGTTTGTACTGAAGTTATTCCAGCACCATTTTCTGACTGTCTAGATGACATGTTAGAGGCGTGGAGAGAGCCACCAACTTTGCTGGCTGTCCCTGCCTCCCGATGGGACATCGTGGTCTTTCTAAACACGTCACACCAATGTCCCTGCCAGAAGCCAAGTGTGTGTTCTGAGGGGTTTTACAGGGCAAGGCTGAAAGGGTTACACTTGTTCCCTGCTAACAGGCATGTCACAGTGGACAGCTGTGTCACAGTGGACAGCTGCTGCAGGAGACAGAGCTGGGGGGAAGTGAAATCTTGTAGAACCCAAGCTCCCCTTACATTTATTTAATACCCATGAACTAATGGGTAATAATGCTAATAATATGCTACCACCAAATAGGCCTGTCCTTTCCATCAAGCCTAGACAGCATCATCTTGCAGCTGTTGCAGTGCAAGTAGGAAAACAAAGAGTTGAATGGGGAACAGCTGGTCACAGCACCAAGCCTGACAGAGTTCGAGAAGCATTTGGACAATACTCTCAGGCACATGGTGTGACTCTTGGGAATGGGTGCAGGGCCAGGAGTTGGACTCAATGATCCCTGTGGGTCCCTTCCAGCTCAGCATATTCTGTGATTCTCTGTGGACCCACAAACTTCTCCCTCAGTAGGATTAATACCTTAGAAACTATATATGTTTCAGCTGCAGTCCCAGCTCCTTGCTTAAACTTGTAGGCATTTGTATGTTTGAGAGATCAGTTAAGGTCTTTCCAATGTCACACATTCGAGTCTGGCATCTGCAGTCACTGTATGGGAGCATCTATTTGTGGCTTTGAGAAGTTCAACTGTTGCTTATCACAGGAGGTCTCAGAACACTGAGCTGCACATGAAGGCTCTTGGGGTGGGTTTGCATCGACCATACAGACACAGGTGTTTAGATCCACAGCATCCACATGAGAAAAGGGAGCAGGATTATGGCATAAATACATGGTGTGTCATGGTAGTTTGAACACTCAGATTTGGTCTCTGTGGCTGTTGAAGTTGGACTTCCCTTTGTTTAGGACAGCTCTTAGTGCCTTCACTGCTTTGGTTTCTGTCAGGGTTTCTAAGATTGTCTTTGGTAGACAGCAGACTTCTCCAGTGGCCCCCAAAAGTAGTGCAAGAGCCTGAAATCAGAACTAGTTTTGCCGAGTCTGATAGATTTTGGCACCATTCAGTACCTGCTTCCCTGACTTAAATGGAACCTGCACTCAGGGGGCAGAGCTCACCTCTCTGGCCATGAGAGCTCTGTGGTGGTGTGGCTAACCTACAGCATTAGTACTGAAGCCAGAGAGCCCTTAAACCAGCGCTTACAAACTGCTCCAGGTCTCCAGCTAGGAATACAAGTATCGGAGGAAAACAGTGTGTGAGTGCTGCCACTCCTGCAAATGTGCAGGGCTGGCAACTGCCACCCTGCTGCAACAGCAGTGAGTGAGCAAAACCAGTCTGGATTAGCAAAACAAGAGTTCTGCACTTCACTGTAGGTCTGAGCATTGATATTACAGGCCAAGGGCTACAGTCTATGATTCCTGACTCCTCCCTCAGTATATTGTGCACACACACAGCAGCAAAGCAAATGAGTATCATGTGCCCAGTGTTCCTGAAGGAGCCGAGGAAAGAAAAACAAAAACAACTAGAGTGGGATAACGAGTGGTTTGTTTTAACCTGTTTGGGGAAACAGGGAGTTTATCCTTTGGAAACAAAGTAAATACACTCCTTTTTTCCATAATGGTGAGCAGTAGAACTTTTAAATAAAGGTGTCTTTATTGAGGTATTTCTTAGGGTTTGCAAGTGTTTAAAGAGGATTTTTTGTAGCACTTTGGTTAACTAAGTTATACTAATTGACAGCAACGTAGTGTAACTTCTGAGTCAAGAAGCCTTTAGACTTCCCTTGCCTAATAGAGCTACTATTTATTTATTAGGCTCTGAGATAAGTACTTCATTGAGGTTTTGGTAGCAGAGGTTGTACGTGATTTACGTGTTTCCTACTGTTGTTTTCTCATGGGAGCTTTTCTGTGAGAAGCTGTACTCTCACTATATCTGAGTTTGTCCTCAGCTCAGTATTAACTCAGATGTTGCTCTTCATCTGACTTCTAACTGCAAATACACAAACTTTACCTCTTTCACGTGTTAGCAATTTACACTCAGGCTATAGGACCCATCCCATCCTACAGGTCTAAGCTCAGCCTAAGTGCTGCTTGCTCTCACTGGTGGTAACTGTGGATGCAGGCTAAGCTGTCTGAAGGCTCAGTCCTAGTGCCTGCACTTTGCCATTGCTTGGGAAGAGCAGGAAGGGGACAGGCTGCCATGGTGGGGACCAAAGCAATGCCCTCAGAAGTCCCAGGTGAACACAGTATTATGTGCTTTGTGCACCACCAGAATGGCTTTGTCATAGAACAGCTTACTCCAAGTCAAGCCAAAGCCACTACTCTCAGCTTCTCTGCAAGGAAGGCATATAGCCTCTGTGGGATATAAAGCAGAATATTTTAGTAAACTTTAAGGTAAATATTTAGTCATCCTTAGGCATCCTATGGCCAGAAGCAAGCGATGGTACTTTTCAACTGCATTTGCAAAATTTGTGTCTATTTCTTGTTATCTGTAAGAAGATCTCTAATCCTTGTATCTCAGTCCTAGCAATGTCTTACAGTGAATAAATCATGAGTGCTGGCTTACCTGTCAAGGTGTCTGTTGACCAGGAAAGTGGCCGAGTGTAGATCAAGCTTAGGTTGCTTAGCTGGCCTGACCTCAGTCTGATTTATTTTGCAGTGAGAATTCTAAGTTAATGCCTTCACAAACACAGGGAATATATTATAGACAATAGACCTTTCAAACATACCTGAAGGGACTTAGTCCTGTGAAAATCACTGAAAATCAGTGGAACTTATTCTCCTAGATCAACTGTATTCCTGTGAAAGTGCCAAATATAATCTTTCAGTTTGCTTGTATGAGGAGAGTGTTCTCCTCAGTCTGACACAGATCAGGAGTGGAAGGATGCAAAGGATTAAATAGACACCAGAGCGTCAGAGAACTTTTTCAGTGGGCTGTGGGGGGATCTTCTGTTTGCATTTGCCTAGAAGAATGCAGAGAGAAAGTGCACTTCCTCTAGTGCACAGGTTAGAGATAAATATACAAGTTTTTTTTTCCCTCTAAAATGCTGTCTACATAAGCATTTAGATTTTAGGCATCTTGATGATTGCAGAGTGTCAGTCTCACTGTTTCACAAGAAACAAAGCTTTGCTCCTGGAGCTAGGCAGACTTACTGTGATGAATCCCAGATGAGACGTAGGAAAGCCTAGGCAGGTCTGGCCTGAGAGTGGAAAATTCAGCTTGGAAAGGTGGATAATGGCTAAAGGCATGGTGCAAGGGAACTCTGAGAATAAGCAGGCAGTTACAGCAGGTAACAGGAGGTATCAGTAACAACTTGTATTTTTCAGATTTCTCACCTCTTTCCACTGCTGTTTCCAATGGAAGGGCCAGGGGAAGTGTAGATCTTGCTATTTTCACTCTGCTATTTTCTTCTCTTGTCTAAGAAACACGCTGGCCTAAACTAGCACTGATGTGGTACTTGATGTTTAACTCCCCATGCAACGGAGAATTGCTCTATCATTGTCTTCAGTGGCATTTTACCTTGAGTATAAGTAGAGATTGATTTAAATATTTGCTTAAGCGATCAGCTTAGGTGAGTCGCACCTGTAAGCACCTTTGAAATACCAGCATTTCAGGGCAGCATATAGAATTATCAGGGAAGGATTCCAAAGCATTTCAGTAAAAATAAAATCATTGACCCCAGAGCTTTGGTTTTGCAGTTTTTCCTAGGCAGGATGTCTGCTACTTGTGTGGGTGGGAGTAAACCAGAAGGGCGTAGGCCTTCCCTATATTTCCAGCAAGTTCCCCATCCCCCACTTTTAGATGGAAGGTGCTGCACTAAAGAAAACAGCACATTTTCAGCCACTAACTCTGTATTTTCCTTTGTGGTCTGTTTATCTTACATGGATTGTATTTTAGTATGGTCTTTTACAAACTAACAGGCACTATAATTACCACAAATATAAATCTGTTACTAAATATGTCCATCTATATAACTAATGAAAAGGGCAAAAGTATTTTATACCTTAGAGTTTAAAACAATTCATAGCTCGTGTAACTGGAAATATCTGGAAATATCTTAATGGCTGATTTCTTCATAGTTCTGGCATTTCTAAATATTTATATGTTTATAACTGCAGGCAAACACATTGCAATCCTCAAATTTGCTCTGTGTTTTTTATGCTGCAGTGTATAGTGCAACCATGTATGTAAACCTCATGTATATGACCATATTTCCCAAATCAAAATATAAATTTCAAACCCGTAAATTAGGTTTATACTGTGCTTTTGAATGTAGCTGAACTTTGTGCATAGGAATGACATCATTGTTTCTGGAGTAACTAGCCTACATGAGAAGATGGGAATCAGAAGCAGACTTTTAAGAGGAAAATATCAAACAAAATAAATGGTTTGAACACAATATATGATGCTTTTGGGTGCTATAAACATTTTATCGTTTCTTGTTTGGGAAGAACTGCATAACTCACTGGGGCTCCATAACTTGTGAGTAATGCAGCCATCTCAAAATCTAGCAGATTTATCAGTCATGGTGTTCAAATGAAAACCTGGGATCTCATTTCCTCCTCAGCCCTTATAAATTTGACCCAGTGTTTAACAATGACCCATCTGCATGTGTTCCCTTACATTTACATAAGGCACAACTTGGATTAAAAAATGTAACCCGATGGAATATTTCAGTGCCAGAGTGCTAAGATCTAGCTGTAACTTCTATTTTAAAGAGCCCCAGAAACTTGGAAAACTTTCTCCAATAGCAGTAATTACAGGAGAATAGGGCATTTCAGTTAGAGATTTTTGGCTGGAAGTTAACAATTGTTCATATTATTCTGCATAGACAATAACTCATGTCTCGAAGTGGCAGCATGACTGCCACTACACTGAGCCTCACTCAGTGACATGGGGCCATATTTCATCCTCCATTTACAGGCAGCAGAGAGAGGCACCAGATGGCGATTTTCGGGGCTTGCCTGGACACCTGGTGGCAGAGCCCCCCGTCTGCCTTTACGCGCCGTGCTGGCAGAGCAGCCGCGGGACCCTGCTTGCCCCTGCCGCAGAAGGCTGCCCAGGGCAGCGGTCGCAGCACTAAGCCTGACAGAGCTCAAGAAGCATTTGGACAATACTCTCAGGTACACGGTGTGATTCTTGGGAATGGTCCTGCGAAGGGCCAGGAGCTGGACTCCATGATTCTTGTGGGTCCCTTCAAACTCGGCATGTTCTGTGATTCTGTGATTCCGCTCCAGTAAGGTGATGCCGGGCTCTAAGCACGCCCGCCGGGCTCTGCGGGTCCGTATTGCACTGATCCTTGCAGCAGCATCTTCCCTGCTAAGTGCTGCCCTGCAGAGGAGATCGCTGTGAGCCGGCTGCGTGCCTGGCACTTCCTGGCACTCCCAACGCTTTGCTTCATTTGGGAGACTTGTATTGCAAACGAACCCTGCAGCAGCCGCGCTGCTGGATGGAGCCTGCCTGGCCGAGAGCACAAAGCATTCGCTGAGAAAGTTTGCTGTAAATAACACCTCTGTTGTTTTTTGCCTCAGCTTCACCTATTATTATTATTTACACATTCTGTGGCTGTCGGTGTGCCCAGGCTTCTTCCTGCTCACAGCCATCATCACCCTCTGTGTGGCCAGAGCATTTTCCTGTTGCATCCAGTTGCGACATTGCAACTATAGGCTTGCGGTGGCCCATGTGGCGGCGGCAGCAGCAGACACATGTGGGGAGACCCACTCCCATTCCCATGCACGTTTTCTCGTTACTAACATTGTTGTTACAAAAGGGGAGTAGAAATCTAGCCCCCGAGGATGCCGAGCCCCGCTTTTCGGGATTCCTTTTACGGCGGCACATAAAAGACTGTGTGGAAGCGCTGAGAGCCGAGTGCCTCAGAGAGCCGCGGCCGCCTCGCAGCCCGCCCGGCTCCGCAGTGCCGGGGTTTCAGCGAGGGCGCCGAGCAAGGCGCCGGCGCGCCGGAGCGTTCCCGGGCGGCCGAGCCCGGGAGCCGCGGGGGGCTGTGCCGCGGCGGCTGTGCCGCGGGCGGGAGCCGCGGCCGGTGCTGAGCGGGCCGCGGGCGCGGGGCGGTGCGGGGCGGTGCGGGGCGCGGCGCTGTGCATGCCGGGCGCGGGCGGCGCGGGCAGGAAGCGCTTTGGCCGGCCGAGCCGAGCGCGAGCCGACCGAGCCGCAGCCCGGCGCAGCCGGCGGCGGGGCGGGCACAGGCACAAGCCGCGCGGTGCCCGGGGGGCTGGGGCAGCGGCGGAGGCAGCGCCGGGGATGGGGGCGGCTTCTCCTGAAGCGCGGGGAGGGAGGCGAGGGGGCTGGTCTCTGCCTTTAGGTCGGCCTCTCCGCCCCCTCCTGCCCGCTCTCTCCAAGTTCGCCGCTGTGCCGCGGCGCCCTCCGGAGCGGCTGGCTGCGGGCTGCCCCTGCCCCGCTCCCGGCGCTGCCGCGCAGGCGGGCGGGCGGGGACAGCGGCGAGCCGAGGCGACGCCAGGAGCGGCCCGCCGCCCCCGGGGATAGGCTCTGCTCCGGGGAGCAGCGGGGGGAGGCGGCTTGGCACAGACGCCGGAGGCCTCCGCCGCCCGCCCCCGGCACAGCGCGTCTTGCCCAGCGCCCGGCAGCCCCGGGAGATGGTGACAACATGAAGCGTGTCGGGAAGGACCATGGTTGAGAGGACCAGCAAGTTCTTGCTGATCGTGGCCGTCTCGGTGTGCTTCATGCTTATCCTGTACCAGTACGTGGGGCCGGGGCTGAGCCTGGGTTCCCCCAGCGGCCGCTCCTACTCGGAGGAGCTGGACCTCTTTCCCACGCCGGACCCGCACTACGTGAAGAAGTACTACTTCCCCGTGCGGGAGCTGGAGCGGGAGCTCGCCTTCGACATGAAGGGCGAGGACGTTGATCGTCTTCCTGCACATCCAGAAGAACCGGCGCACAACTTCGGCCGCCACCTGGTGCAAAACGTGCGGCTGGAGGTGCCCTGCGACTGCCGGCCCGGGCAGAAGAAGTGCACCTGCTACCGCCCCAACCGCCGGGAGACCTGGCTCTTCTCCCGCTTCTCCACGGGCTGGAGCTGCGGGCTGCACGCCGACTGGACCGAGCTCACCAACTGCGTGCCCGGAGTGCTGGACCGCCGGGAGAGCGCCGCCGCCAAGACGCCCAGGTACCGGTCGGCCGCCGTCCTCCCTTCCCCGCTGCCTTCGGGCCGCTCGCCCCAGCCCTTGCCCTGCTGAGCCCCCCCCTCCCGTGCGTTGCAGCTCCCTGCTAACGCGCTGTGCCTCAACCTGCCCTAACCTTTCCTCACCCGGTTCACCTGTCCTCCCCTCCCGGCCTTCAGGCTGTGCCCTGCACCTTCCCTCTGCATACCCAGTCAAATTTCCTGCTCCTTCCCTCCCACGTACCTAGGACACTGCACCCTCAAGCCCATGGTCTTCTGCTCTGGAAGCCTCTGTGGACCCGTTAGCAAGACCACGTATTTGTGCCGTTTACTCTCTCTTGTAAACATTTAGTCTTCACCTCAGACATCACTTGCCCCCTTTTAAGTGCCCTTTACGCCATACCCTAGCCTCAGGCTTGTCTTTGCAATCAGCTTTGCCCTAAACTGCGCCCTAACCTTTTTCCTCCAGCTGAATTTGTTCTCCAGTGCAACCGAGGAGAGGCAGACCCGTCCTCCTTGGTTTAGCCTCCTAGCCTGCCTGATAGTTTTATTGCACGTTGCAGAAAACATTCCTTAACACCCTTTCTTATGTTCCTTGCTCTTTATCTTGATGGGAGACCTGAGGCGAAGTCTTTTGGAGAAAGGAGTTACCTCGTACATGTTCCCCGAGTCTCCTTCATATGTGCACTAGGAGAGAGGGAGAGCCATCCTAAAGCACCTCTCTGCATTTGTGTGGAACGCCCAGTGTGTTCCTGCCCTCTTAGCCCATCATTTCCCTGCCTTGGTCTCTTCGTGAATTACAAGATTCAGAGAAATTTTCTATTTGAAGTACTCTAGTAAAGACAGTGGCTTACATTAAGATCTCCAAAAGATTGGGGTTTTTAGCTCAATACACTGCTCTATCTTTCTTTCACAAGACCTTTTTTTTTATTATCACTATTCTTTAACACCATGCACACTTTCTTTGACATATTAGTGCTTTTGTTACAGCACTTTGTAATCTGTTTGCTTTAAAGTGTCATTCTTAAAGGTGCCCAAGACCTTATGCTAATATTTGCTATATGCTTTATTTATATGCATATCGTTAATATCACATATAATCTCTTTAATGAAAAGTGGCCTTTAAGAAAGTATGTTTTGGCATCATAACTGTGTTTTCTCTGTGTTTTTTAAAAGCAGTTTTTAATGATTTTTCTTTCCTTGGAGCTGTGTGCCATTGCTGGGGTTCTTTATTGTCTCTGTCATGCTTGCTGCTGCTTTCAACCCGTTTCAGTGTTAGTCATCCAAGCTTAGGCTGCTGTCATGCTGCCTGACCCAGCAGCAGCAAACCCAAGTATGTAACCGAAGGACTGAGTATTCAGGCTTTCCTATGCTCTCTTATTTTATGATAAGGTTCTTGAAAACACCTCTAGGTGAAAATATCCCCTGCCCATCTAGTTGCTGTTGATATTTTAGCAAGGTATTGTAAGGAAAAATGCGCAAAGTTCAAATCTGACTTAAAAAAGGAACAAAAATTACCCGTTTTGTGAACCTTGACACTTGGCTAGCAAACCATTAACCTTATATAAAGACCTGTGTGGTTTTATTAATTGTTTCAGAGCCTTGTGTGCTTCCATTGGCAATTTTGTATTAAAATCTGTTGTGTGTTCAGGATTCAACTTTCTCATCCTATTCAGGAGTTGCCTTTTTAGTACAGGTACCTGGGAATGGGGCACTTCAGATTGTGAGGTAGCAATTAAATTCCTTACTGCAACTCATAGGACGTTGAGAACCAGAAGCCTATTGCCTCATCTCACATGCTTGTAAATAACATTTTCCTTGCCGTTTGTTTTGGAGCATCAGGAACTGTATGGTTCTACATACTTCTTCATTGTTTTGATTTTTGGAAGTGCCAGAAAAATAATTAATCCTGCCCCATTCCCTCATGTCTTGGCATATCCAGAAATAGTTCTGCTTCATGTGGGTCTCTTGACTTCCTTTAAATCTAAGTTAGAACTTCATTTCCAGGAGTGCAAGACCTGTGATGTGGAAGCTTTAGATAATCTGGGGTTTATCACCTTGGTCTGTTGAACAAAAACCAGAATTTACTGTTCGTTGTATCTTGGGGATGGTTTGGTGCAATGAACAGCTGCTGGTTATTTTAATAATACTGTCCTAGGATCCCGCTCCTTTGTACTGCAGTCCAGTTCTCCAAACTGTGATTTATTTGATACCTAAGAAAATGGGAAATAAGAGGCAGGCAGTGCTTGTTTAAAATAAAAATTTGGTGGATTTTCTTTGTTAGTATACGAATAGTCTTGTATTATGTCTGTTGCAGTAAGAGCAATATCACTTTTTTGTCAACTGTGAGTGTTGGATCTCTTATCTTGATACAGGATATGTTTTTAAATAAGGTATATGCTAGAAAGGCTACTGTTTTATAATGGAACTGGACTATGAAAATATCTCTCTTTCAAAGGAAAAAAAAAGAGCAGCAAACACCTATTTAAGCAGAGTTCTCCCAGATTCTAATATTGTTCAGTCTGAGTTTTGGAGTACAGTCTTCAAATTCAGTTTTTAAAGCTAACATACTGCCTTCTGCATTTGCTACTTAATACAAAGTTTAAACCTTTGTTCTTCCAAATATATGTTTATGCCCAAAACAAAACAGCTGACTTGTGATTACAAATAAATCTGCCTTCCAGTGAATGTTGGAAAGCATGAAGGTCATTCAGTATTGCCCACATGCACAAATCATGAGGCTCAAGCTGTTCCCTTTGTAAGGAATGCAGTTAGTGCCCTATTGCACTACATTCCATAACCTGGGCATGGAACATAAATTTACAATGCAATTGCTCTCTTTATTGTTCTGCTGTTCTGTGTTAGGCTTAATGATTAGGAGCACTAGATTGCCAAAGACTGCATTTTTTTTCTTCTTCTTTCTGTCTTTCTTCTGCATTGGTACAGTAAGAGTTAGAGATGGGTGGTTTAGTTCCGACGGGTCAGCACTCCTTGAAAAAACCCAAACTACTTGTTCTCGCTCCCCTCCCACCCCCCCCCAGTGACTTTCCTGTTTTGTATTCAAAAGGCTTCTGGACACCACTTCTTGAAGCAAATGTTATGTTTTATACACAGCCAGTAAAAGAAAAAGAGTAATTTGTTTGGGGGCTGTAAAACTTGGGACTCCAAGGAACTCTGAAGCTGGCTGTGTTTATCAGTTAAGTCGCTCAGCTGCAGTTCTCTTCGTGCCTTTAGTAGAGGGCAAATTCCAAGATTTTGGGAATGGAAGCCTATTTATTCCTTGTGCTGTTAGGCGTAAATAACTGCTGGAAAAGCCTTTTTTTAAAGAGCAGCAATACTAGGATGTGTGCCTTGAGTCATCATGCTGGTATTTCAGAAAGCGGAGGCTAAGCCGCTTCTGTGAACTGCTCCCTTCAGTTTGTTTCACCTAAAACCTGAGAGATCAGATCTCTTCAGTTGATTCTGAAAAAAAGTCACACTCGTTTCTTTAATCTGAATTCCAGAATTAGAAAGATCTGTGAAGTGATCCACGAGTGACTTGTCTGTGTCCTCTGTCAGAGGACTGAACGAAGGCCCTTGGAGGTGTTGGAAAGGTTCCCTTGTTTGCCCCCGCAGGAAATGGGCTGCAGGGCCCTTCTGGCTGCCTTCTGCTGCCAGCACGAGAGCAGAGCTGGGTGTTCTGAAGCTGTCCTTGCAGGACACTTCACGTGTGAGCTTGACTCTAATGTAACGTGCAGCAGAAACAATGAAACAAATAAATTACTCTGAAGGAATTCTCTGTGTTTCCTCTTCTACCTCTTCCCAAAACCAACACAAACAAACCCTCAGCAACCCAGGCTTTGTTGCTATCCTGCTGGGTTCGGCTGCCTCCTGAAAACAGGAGCATCGAAGCTGGCACTTTCCTGGAGACACTTTATTCACGTGGAAAGGATTTGAAGGCACACAGCTCCTTTAACACTGCCTTTCTGCCTGTTGCTGGGGAGAGCCCATGAAAAGGGAGAGTGTGGCTGGCTCTGCTCCCCCGGCTCACACACAGGCTCTGCCTTCTCTTGGGCTGCTTCAAGCACAGGTAGATTGACTTTTTTTATGAGCTGCCTCAAGACACGAGCTTAGCCTTGGCTTTGTGTGTGTTTCTGTGCTAGTCTGTCCTTTAAGTTTGGTTTCTGAGTTCATCTGTGGACAAAAATGACAAGAGTACGTGCATGCTTCCAATTTCAGTATTTTTTCTCAAGATTTCATACGCTTTAGAAAGAAAAAAATTGTAATCCACCTACTTTTATGTAAGAAGTCTATGGCAGGTTAGTAAAACCTGCTGTTAAACAGATCAGTCCAAGTTCTAGATCTCTCTGATTAGCTATTTACAGCTTATGGTTTTGGTTGGGTTTTTTTAAAAGAAACAATTAACAGGGCTCAGCAGTTTGTTAATTTGATTTTTCTGAAGTGTGAACTTTCACAGCTTCCAACCACATATCTGTCCCTTTGCAGGGATCTGTTCTTGATGAGGTTTTTATTATATGTGTGCTTAGGAGCTGCAGAGACACGTTGTCAAGAGACCAACTGTTTGAGAATGAAAAGCTTTACCAAATCATTTTTATAATATTAGCTCTTTTTAAAAGCTTGGGCTTATCATTCTTTGTGGATCTGTGTGTGTTGGGAGTTGAGAAATATCTGTCTGCAGGGAGCAAGGGCATTTCTTCCACTCACCAGTTCAACTCAGACTAGTTTCTCTAAAAGACTGGTGGAGAAATATCAATATAAACTTATTTTCAGTAGCCTGCTTCATCTCTCAAACTTTTAGCATGTGGAGTATTTTAAAGCCTAACAGTCTGATAGGAAACTTTTTGCACCTGGTTGTGCTCACCCATAAAGCCAGGCTGATCTTTCACAGCCAAACGATTCCAAAGGGCCAGATAGTTTTGTAGTGAAAATCTTTATATTTGACATAGTTACTAAAAGCAGCTGAAAGTTGGAACTCTTTAAATAGCTGCCTTAGTACCTTTGAGGAACTGTATTTTTCTGAGCTTAAGACTTTTGGGTGGTATGCCAGGTTTAATTACTCTTACTTTTTTTTGTTGCAGTTGTTGACAAAGCAAAAGGATATGTTCCTAGATATGTCCCTGCTTGAGTGTGTGCTTATACTAACCTGATTTTTCAAAACTATGCATTTGGCTGTTTTTCATTAATCTTTAAACACAAGTTGCATCATAGCATTTTGTTTTCCTTGCTTAGAGGTTTGCCAGCACTCCTAACCTGAGATTTTGCCTTTTTGTCCCTATCATTTCTGACTCTGCAAATAAAAATGTACTGTATTCCGAGTAAACCCTCAGATAATCACCTCTTTTTTTTTTTTTTTTTTAAATCCAACAATTCAGAAATAATTACTTTACAAGAGCTAGTTTGAATTTTATTAATAACTGAACTGGATGCTTTGCTATGTGCTCCCAGTGTAGGGAGAGCCATTAAGAAATGGTCCACTGTAAATGCACAGCTGATGGATTCCACCACACCAGTGCAGGCAAATTTTTTGAGGTTCATTACTTAGAGATTACAGTTTGTGTGAAACAGCTTGGCCAAAGCAATGCTCTGCCCAGGTTTCCAGGCTCTGCTGAAGGGTCCTGTTCTGTCCCTGTGAATGCCAAGCAGGGCCTGTTCTCCAGCAAATCCAGACTGATGCATCTTCAGCAGTGCCACCTTGTCAGCTTGGTGTTGCATCTTGAAAGAAATCTGTGATGGAAGGAATTTGGAGTTCATTAGAGCTGTGGGGGCTGTAGGTGACGGATAAGGTGAATTTGATGCTGCCCAGTAGAACAGCTGCTTCTTACCTGGTGTGACTGGCGGGGCACGGCTAGGGGTGTGTGGTGAGGCCTTTTCCCTGCAGGACACCAGTGAAAGTCTTTAGCTGGATGTTAGAATATGAACTGGATGAGGTCATATTACCTTTTGAGAAAGCACTGCTAGAGAAGATTATGTTATAACTGGAGATCATTACGATACTGCCCTCCCCCTGGGCCATCTGTTCCTTCTAGGAAGGAGGAAGAGATTAGCCTCCTCTTGTGGCCTCTTCCCTCATCGACTCGAGGGGTTGGGCTTAATGGGTTTGTTCAGCAGTCAAGCAGAAGCTTTTTGGCTGCCTGTTGTAGAAATTGGAGGAGCATAACCTGAGACCTGTTTTCTAGAAAGTAATTCAGGATACGCAGGCCTGGAGTTACTTCAGAAAACCTCGAGAGTTCATTTCTTAGGTGAAGTTGATGTGCCTCATCTGAGTCATATTTGCACACAATGCCCACGCTTTGGGCTGTCATCAGAGCCCTTGGTGACTCCTGACAACGTGTTCCTATCCCAGATGTCAGTGACAGCAGTAACAAGCACAGCCACAGAAGAATCATGATAGAGATGAGTCAAAAGGGGTTGTGATTGTGGTATTGTAGTTACTTTGACCTGGAAGCAAAGAGTGACTGATGATAGAACACACCTGATTTTAAATTTGCTTAGAAATATCTGTGTTATCAGATCTATCACATACATTCAGTCTCTCTGCTGTGCCTCCTGCTGCGTTTTACACATTATGGCTTTTGTGCATCTTGGAAAGTGGGAAAGCAGCAATTGCCTTCAGTCAGTCATAAAACCAAAACCACTGCTTTATGTCTCTTTATTTTAAACTTTCAGTTATTTGGCAGCACATTTGTGATAGTAATGCTTTAAATAGGTAATATTTTGACAGTTAACACTTGGGCTTGTGCTCGCTTTAGAAAACCAGAGTGGCATAGTCTAACTCCACAAAGCTTTGTTTATGCTGGTATTTCCACAAAGTATTAGAGCAGAGAGGACTTTCCAATTATTGACTGAAATTGTGCTTTGTCAAGCAAAGATGAAGCATGGCCTTTAATTCCTAATAATCACAATTGCAATAGCTACCAAGTCATGATTTTTTGATGGAATCTTGTGTGATGTGGATGGAAGGGAATGATATTCATACATCAGAAGCAAATATCTTTGTAAACTAAGATGTTAATGTGTTTAGAGAGTAAATGAAGTACAGGAGGACCACAGAGCTGAAGTAGTCCGTTCCAGATTCACTTGTTTCTCAAATGGTGGTTGGCCTTAAAAACAAACAAACAGAAATCCCTCTACTTATTCTGAAGGAGTTGAAGTAGAATGATAAGGAAAATATACCCACTAGCACAGATGCAAGGTGACACAGTTTCTGTAATCGCTGTTTGATGTAGTTTTGTTCCTCTTTCTATTTCTGTAACAGAGTACTCTGCTGGAAATCCAGACTTGAGAATCTCTTTGAAGAGTCCTTTGGAGATTATTGTCACAAAGACACGAAGAGCCTTAAACACCTCTGTACTGTAGCATGTCAAGTTTCAGATCTGAAAAGGATGCTTCAGATATTCTTATGCGTTACTGCCAAAGGAGGAGCTATTTCCCAGTGCATGTCTGTTGGAGCTTGAAATATCTCGTGAGTGGAAAAAGTGTTTTCAGGAAAGGTCCGTGCAGACAGAGGTCATCAGACAAAAAGCACATTGTACACTTGATAGGGTTTAGTTTATTCTACTTTTATTAGATGGTGCACGTCCATGTCATTTCTGTGCTCAGCCTCAGAAGTACAATACACTCCACTGGATGTGTTTCATCCCTACACACTGATGAGCAGGACTAAGGATGTCACATATTCTGGGGTGTCTGTTCCAGTGATGCATCCAGTAAGGATTAAGAAGCTCCTGTTGTCCACCTCTAACTGTAACCTGAATTTCTTAGCAGGACTAATTATATTGCTCTTTCACCTGTGTATCTCAAAGCCTCTTACAAGTTTGTAATAAATAGCACCTGGTGTTAAATTAATTTCAGACTTCAGATCTGTGACTCCAATCTCTGACTCTTCAGGGATCTGTCTTGAAGCTGGCTTTAACCATAAATCTCAGCCTTACATGTTAATGTCCAGACTGTTGCTGCCCAGTCACTTTGTCTCTTTCAGCAGTAACTGGTTTCTTAGCATGTTATTACTGCTTTGCTCTGTTCTTCCCTTCCTTCCACCCTATTAATGGTAAATTCTACATTATAGCTCACCTATGCTTTTATAGAGGAAATATTTCACAATTTCCTGCCAATTTAAACAAGAAAACAGTTATTTGCAATTAACTTTTTATGGTCTGACTCTGTGTTTTACTTCATAACTAATCTCCAGCCTATTAAGCAGAGATTCTTTTGATTACACTTCACTGCAGATTAAAATACTGTCATCACTTTTATGGAGCTCTTCTACATGAGGGGGAAAACCTCAGCTTCCTGAGCAGCCTTTGCATTTTTGTCTTTACAACAGACCAAATTTCCTTTTGCTTAATGTCAGTCTTGAAATACTAACAAGACAATTCAAGATTTTCTGTCCATATAGCATTGCTTAGAGTTTCAAAATGCCTGGTGACTTTGCACTGTCTAACTTCACATATATTAAAAGGGACTATGTTTCTGAAAAAGTGCTAGAGATACAAAAGTGCTGCTGCTTCCACGTACTGGAGTTACTCTACATTTTAGCCTTAGTTCTTGTGTAAATTAGAAACACAGATGTACAAGATACCTGTTTACAGGTACACTCAGTGACTCTTGAAAGATTTTGTGAAGAGCATTGCATTGGCCATTCCTTTTTTATCTAAACAGCTTAAATAAAAGTCTGTCTTGTATTTTTTACTTCGGCTCTCTCAGAAAATTTAAACATCCAAACAAATGCTGTAAAAATAGAACGGACTTTTTTATTTAACCTCACAGCTCTTGCTGCTGTGACCCCCTTGCTCTCAGTAAAGGTTTTAGTTAGGATACCTGTGACCCGATATCAAAGTGTCGGGGGAAAAAATCAATGCCTCATAGCTAAGACAAACAGCAGCTGCATGCTGACTCACCAGTTTCCTGACAGGTTTTGCTTTCCTGGTGGAGATAGAGAAAGTACAAGGAGCCCAAGAATCGCTGAGTATGATCATAATCAGTCAAGCATCCCTTCTGTTAACATGCCTTAAATCACAAAAGACAGCATTACCTTCTTCTGTTCTTTGCCTCTTTCTCTTCTCTCTCGGCCTGTACCTCTGAAAGAGAAAAGACAGATGTGATGTGGGTAGTTGTGCAAGGAGGAAGATTGAACAGATTTATCCTGGCTGCTGAAGCAAGTACAGCAGGGTCATTTAGATTAAACTCCCCATTAAGGGGATCCTTCATCCGTGGTATGCTGCACAAAAAAGAGGTGCATGTGCATAGGAGCCCTGTCAGGCAAGGAAGTGCCTTGGCATCTTTTCTAGAGGTGTAAAACTGGAACTTCTTGTTCTGAGCATCTGAATGAAGTTTCTGTCATTGATTATACTGCTGTGGTTGGTGGCATTATTTGTAACACATCCAAAATAACTTATCATGAGCCTTTTTTGGCCCTGCAGTTTTCCTTTGATTTATTTGGCTAGATTTCCATGTATGTGTCAAAATGACAGCATCTTTCTATGTGTACACAGCCTGACTCCAGGAGAGCCTTAGACCTGGCCAAAGGCTTCACTGCTATGGAGTGAGGTCCTGTATTTTTAACAACCATATTGTGTTACACGTCAGGGCTCCAACTGTTGCTATCGGTGGCTTTGATTTTGAAATGTAATATTGCACTAAAGACTAATGACTCAGTATTGCCCTTCATTATTGAAATGATTGTTTGGCACAGCATTTAATTCTGCTCTTTTTCTTGTACTTTGCAAGTAGGCTTTTTCTGAGTAGTGTGTTATTTCTTCACAATACCTGAATGACCTTTTTTTCCATTTCCTGAACTAACACCTTCCTCCAGGTTGGCGTCATCTTGTACCTTGATCACTTTAATACTGTCTTCCTGAACTTGATAAATTGTCTTCCTCTTTCCCTTTAGAGATCTCTTACTGCCTAAGCCTTTTCACTCTCATAAATTGGATTTTTACTTAGGGGCTCGTTTTATTCTGATTCTTGAAGGGCCCCTTTTTTAATAAGAAAATTTTAGGCTTACAAAATGTAACCATCCCAACATCAAAAACAACTGTTAATCTCAACAGTCGAATTCTATGCAGTCAGATATTTTAGGTGAGGTATTACTGTCTTAGGATGAGCCTCTTAACACTACTCAGAAAGGATTGTTTTCATGACTTTGACTAACTTGGATGAAGCTGACACCTGTTTACTGAGCCATTCATAGCAAACATACATTATAGAAACTCAAAACTTGTGAATTGCTATTTTCAGCACTTAACACTTGACAGTGCCCGGTTCTCAACCCTGGGTGTTCAGAAGTCAGTCGAGCTCCAAGCATACAGTGCACCAGCAGTTTATATGAGCTTCCTTTTCTGTTTTTAAGAAAATGACAGCTCCAAATATTGAAATGATGAAACAAAAACCACTGAATGATACGTGAGTTTGAATTTAAAAAAATAACCCTGTCCTGGACCGTTCCTAATAAGACAGGGCTGTTTGTAGGTGATCTCTTATTTGTGACTTGGGTATGTCAAGAAGGGACTGGAAAACAGCTGCCACAATTGTATTAGTATGAACTCTTTTCGATCATATGTCATGAGGACTGATGAGACTCCCACCAAAAAGGGAGTTTCAGGGAGTTTACAGGAGGAACTGTATTTAACTTCTGGTTGTAAAAGGAGCATCTGAGATTGGGGATAGAAGAAAAACAAGATAATCAGTCCACAGCTGAGGATGAGGGAATAAGACGAAACCATAGAAGAAAGCCAGCTTGTGTTGACTTGAATTTTCAGATATTAGATGGTTTGTTAGTAACCAGTAAAGCTTTTTGTTAAATAGCCATAAAGTCTTCCACCTTAGTGAAGGCACAGTTTGAATTTCTTGCCCTTCTTTCCACCAAATTTCTTTGCCTTGGGAGTTCTGTAGGATTTGACACCAAAACTGTGTGCAATTATTTAAAGGATTAATATTGGACTACAATATGCAAGCAAAATACTTGAAAAGTCTAGTTTGAATCAATACACTTTGGGAGACAACTAGCTTAGTAAATTTTAAAGGCATTTGTCCCTGACTTCTAAAACATATTTAGATTTTTTAACTGCTAATTGCAAAGAATGTGTTTTTTTTTTAGTATGACTTAGGCAGCTCCTTGGAAGAATAATTTGGCAAGTTCTGTGTGACTTTTCGACTTCTTTCTCAGTGTTAGCTGCACTGAGGCAACTGAAGAGGTCATGGATTTGCCTTCAGGAAGTCTGAGGGTTTTCCATGCTGTGACACGCCGCTTGTAGCAACTTCTGTGCGTAATGATGTATTAAAGAAGAAAGGTGTCTTTCCCTGAAAGCCTAATCAGAGCTCGGGAGAGGTCTCAAAAATCACTGTTAGTGCTTTGAAATGCATGAACTTGCGGCAGCTGTAACACAGAAGTTTTCCACAGTCCTTTCAGTTCCCTCAGTTTGGGAAGCAGGTTTCTGTGTGCTGTGGTAAACAAGTGGATCGTGTGGCCAAACACGGTGTTGCACGTGGGGAGAGCATCACACATCCGTGCTGCCCTGTGTCCTGCAGCAGGGGTTGAGGCTGTAGCCCTTTCATGGGCCTGTGGGTCAGGTGTTTGTAGCTGTCAGGTATTCCTTGAACACCCTTTTCTCAGAAACGTTACTGAAGATTTCTCTGGGTTACGCTTATGCCAGTGGTTCTTATCTAGGTGTTAACCTGCCTTTGACAGCAGTTCCTGGGAAGAAATATTCTCATAGTTAGCTGAAGTGTTTCCACAGTGCCTGTAACAGCAGCTGCCAGCAGGGGTAATACACTTGTTTTGTCTGAACCTTTGAAATGGGTTGATGAAAACAGTTGTGTTTAATAGGATTTCACCAGCTGGGAAGCAAGTAGGAAATTGTCCCTCCCGTTTCTACCCCAGCAGAAGGCCCAGCCAGGGGTGTGGAAGTCGGGCATTACAGAAGCTGGATTGCTGCCCATGTTATTGTGTGCTTCAGGGAAGCAAGCAGAGACTGTTCTTAACCCGGCTGTCTGTCCCAGCTTGCTCAGGCAAGTTTCATGTTTGTTTGACAATGCTAGGACTGGGTTATGCACACTATTTGCACAGCCAGCTTTTATGCTCCTAAACTGTAAGCTGATCCCTGCGTGTGAGGGGCTGCTGGGTCCTGTAACTGTTCAGCACAGGTTTTATATTCCTCCCAGACAGTTGAGCTCACGAGTGCAGGGGTTGCTCCTCTCCTGACACCTGTGGGAACCGTGTGTTGCTTCCACCCTCTGACACCAGAGCTGTTCAGAGAGCTTCTCCTTTGTGACTGAGCCAGCACGGCAGCACCAGCAAACTCTTTTGGTGCATAAGAAGGAGAGATAATTGCTGTACCTGTGAGTCTGTTTCTGTGCATAGCCCAGGCATCTAAAAGGCAGCAGAGAACTTTGCCTACTTTTCATATCCGGGGAAAGTGCTCCTTGCCATCTGACTTGAAGTGTTTTAACAATAGCTATTTTTTATATCTATCTGTTACATGGTGTCACCTTGGAGCTCTTTTGAAATAGGTTGCCTGCACAAGAAATGAAGAAATGTTTGTATCCCATTGGTTTCCCAGCCTTGAAACCACAGATGGCAAAACCATTACCTAGCAAAGGTGTGTAAGAGCTGTTGTTCTTGAGGAGCATATCCATGGGATGTGCACATGTCCATTGTTTCTTCAGATTCCTCTACAGTGTGACTGTTAATCCCTGTGCCATGCTGAGCTGGGATATTGCATATTTTCTCTATAAATGCAGAAATGGAGGCAAAGGTTCAACTGCTGACCATGGGATGTGCCTGGACACCAAATCTAGGATGACAGTATGTGCATGTTGAGTGCTCATCATGTGTTTGCACTAGTAGGTGTTGCCTCACCACAAGCAGTGTTCTATAGCAGAGCCCTTCCTGTCTTGGGATCTGCCACAGGAGTGAGCTTGGATTGGACTGTATAAACAAGGCAACTGTGAGAAGATTTCCTGTCATCCAGACACTAGAAGTAAAGATCTTCTGAGTTGGTTTTCTAAATATCCCGAAACAAATGCAGAAGTAAATCTTCCTGCAGACTGTCCACAGCACAGCTACTTCCATTTGGAAATAACTTCTCCCGGAGGCTTTCTGTCAGAAGGCCTCTTGGATGAGAGCATCTTCTTTCTTGTGTGCTAGCTGGTGTTGGAGGGGGAAGACTTCACACATTTGAGGTGTAGTTGTACAGTAATGACAATATAAATCACAATATGAGGGGTGCAGCTGCAGTTTCTAAAGCGTGCTGGATGATCAATAGTTTGTCCTGACTGCTGCGTGGATCGTGGTTAGCAGATAAAGCACTGCTTGTCAGGCTTCACCCAGCTGGAAACCCTGCAGGAATTGAAGGATGGATTCTTTGAACATTTGGGAGGTGTGGGATGCTTGGTCTGCCAAGTCCTTCAGGCAGGATGGATCCACCCCTTTCCTAATTAGGATATTTCCTGACTTCTGAAGTTATTTGGGGATGTCATGAAAAGTCTAGATTTTTGGATTGAAGCCCAGCCAATCCCAAATCTGGAAATAACTGCTCATGAGAACAGAAAGAACAGTTATATTTGTCAACTCTACTATTGTGGGTGAGATTTTTAGAAGCTCGTGCCTAGTGCAGAACAGGTCTGAGAACAGCTTTCTCTTGTGGAAGTTAGTGTTACTTGCACACCAAGGCATTTATATGGCTCTTTACTCCTTTTCCTGGAAATATCTGATTGTGTTGGGATGTTTGTGGAAGTTTAAACTAAACCAAGTTAAAATAGATGTGTTAAGCTCAAGCAGGGTGCTCTATCTGTGTGAACCGTGATATCTTGAATTACTCTGAAAATAATCTTGTAATCTGGGCTAAAAAAAAAAAACCCTATTATAGATTGGAACCAGAATTCCAAGGTGTCAGCTCTTAAGCTCCTGGATGCTTCAGGCTTTACTCTATAGTGCATATTGCTGTAATTTCCCCGTCTCAAGAAAAACTCTTTTTCATGTGCAGTGGTCTCTCCGGGGTCAGTGAGGAGAGACCAGGAGGGGGAAATGAGTGGGCGTTAACAACTTCCCACAGGATAAAGCACAAACAGTCCTCCCTTCAAACAAATCCAGTTACTGGGTGTGAGCAGGAACTCTGAATCTCAGTGTATTTCTGCAATTAAGAATACAGGCCTCGTGCTCCAGAACACAGTTAAGCAAGTGTTTATAGCGGTGAGGGAGCTCAGAGTAGGAGCTGGTTATATCAATTCATTCTGGTTATTGGCCTTTCTTCCCCCTTCCTGGTTATAACTAACTTAACTGTGACTAACGCCTAAAGCTGGGACTATACTACATGTCACATAATCTTTTTTATTTTCCACCCTGCTTGATGATGCAAGTTGAAACAAAGGCCGAGTTGTTTAAGCTCCCTTTAAGCTCTATAAAAAAGTTCACGTGCTTCTAAGCCATGCTTTTAAATCACACCTCCAAGCCTGTATGGCCAAGCTACAGCCAGGTTTTGAGAGATTCATTCTTCATTCTGTTCAGCACACAGCTGATGGCATCACAGGAGAAGGGGGGAGGGAGGAGAGTATAATCATGAGAAGGGTACTTTTTTAAGTGCTCTGTTTGGTTGTTAGAGATGGAGGTGGGACCAGTGCCCTGAGGTCAGGTAAGAAGATATCTGGAGCTCTTTGCCCCCAGGTCACTGGATCAATGCAGAACATGCTTAATGTGCTAAAAGCTCATATCTATCTGGTCAGTACTTTCAGTGCTGCTCTTGGGTGACAGATGTCCTCTCTAAAATGCAACTATCGATATAGCACTAAACAGACCCCTATTTGTTTTGCAGCCTCAGTTGAGCATGTAAGATTGAATTAAATGGAGGAGCTGAGCTATGGGAGTGGCAGAGTCATTCATGATGTTGTAACGCTTCCTCTGATGGATTGTGATTTCTCCAGGTAGCCTCTCTGGCGTGCCAGTGTTCCTCTGCTCTTTGTAAATAGAACAGTGATGGTAGAATGGGACAGAGGTACAGAGCATGTCACTGCTGTTGGAGCACATCCAGAGCAGTGTCAAAACTGCAATTCTGACCTCATGAATCATCTCACTTTGGTTCTGTGATTCAAGGACTATCCACGTGGTCCTTGGACACAAGAACCGAAAATGTTTAACTTCCACTTACTCAGGTTAGAAAAGCCACCTCAAAGGCACATGAAGTAGGGAGCAGGAGAAACCTGGCCTTTGAAATGAAACTTCTGGACATGGACACAGTGGGCATCACTTCAGTAGCTTGGGCAGGTACTGGGTGCTCCTGTTCTTTCTTTCCTTTGAAATGACACTGTACAGCTCTGAAGAAGTTTTTATAAAATCAGTGAATTATAAGCTAGCCCAGGAGACAGGAGCAGTTTTCCTGCATCTGTTGGCAGGAAGACAGAAAGAGACACTGTGTTAGTCCCAGAAATAAACATGGCTCTGGGGGTTAAATATGGAGTTCAGCTTTCTCAGCACTTGTGTAGTTTTGATTCCTCTTACAGCTCACTACAGGTCCCCTTGCTTGGGAGAAGGGGAGCACCTCAAGGACGAGCTGTTCAGGGTATGACTCCATCAACAAGTCAGTGCAAGGTGAGGGTGTGGGTTGCTGGCAGGTTGTTGCTCACCCTGCCTCTCCCATGGTAAGGTGAAGTGTTTCAGCCTCCGTGGAAATGGGGAAGCCACGTCACACCTGCTGTATGACAAATCCGTGCCCACAGGTTTCAGGATATTAGTGGCATGCTATAAATTTGCAAGGTAACATACTTTCAAATATTGCAATGTCAAACCTGTTGTGTTTGGGTTGAGAGGTACTACAGTAGTACAGCCAGTTGCCTGCCTCGGAGTGGGAGGGTAGTGAAATCTCTGCTACATTCTCGAGTCAAAATTACTGGCTGTTTCTTTTACTTGCTACAGCAATCTTTACCAGAGGTAGGAACTGTGTCATCACAGCATCAGGAGGTCGTGTCCAAATGTGGTACAGAGCCTCCATGCATTAACTCTGTTTCTCACACACTGGAGCAAACATTGTTGGACAATTTTTTTTTGTTTTCTTTTTACCATTTGGTGCCACCTTCCCTTCCCTTTTATCTCTGTTTTTCTACATGAGGAAAAAAAAAATTGTGAATGCTGGCCCTCACTAACTCTGAGCCGGAGAAAGATGGAATTGATTTGTTTGGCTAAAAGCCACAGAACTAAGTGAACCTGTCATAGGATTCTTAGCCACTTCTGAGAAAAGTTTCAACAATTTAGCAGTGAAGTTCAAGCATGGATAACAGTTGTGGTTCACAGTCTCAGGAGATGTACACTAACTGAAGGTCTTTGTTTGTGTCTCTCTCTGAGAGAGCTCTCATGGCAGTGGGAGAGCTCAGAGCTGGAATGGGGCTCATCCAGCTGCCAGGGATAAGGTGTCTCACTGAAGAGCTGTTGTAGTATTGATCTAATCTGGAGTGGACAAAGAGGACTCGTGTCTGGCAGCAGTAAGGGTTGGGCTGTCCATGCAGAGTTATTGCTCAGCACAGTTGGTTTCACTGGCAACAGGACAGAGGCTCTGGTGCCATTAACCTTTGTCTGGCCTTGTGGGACAATTCTGCTTGGGTTGATGTCCTGGAGCCAATTGCATCCTGGTAGAAAAGGAAGGCAGAAAGAGCACACTGGGAGGTACCTTAGTTTGTTGGCTAAGAATCTCCATCTGCCTTCAGGCTTTTTTTCTGGCTTAATTTTTCATGGCTTCGGTGAGGGTGCACAGTTATTCAATTAATTTGTAGGGTGCAGTCTCAGACAGGTCGTTTCCTGGGTTGGACTAGTCCACATCCAACTTCCTGTTTCCAAGGACAGAGAGATGTGGGAGGTTTAGATTGTGGGAAGCTTTGTCAGGCACCACACACATGCCAGAGGTACTGAAAAAGGTTTGGATCAGTGGCTTTGAGGGAAAACCTTCTTGTCACGGGTTGATCTTTATGTGAATTGCTGTACATGAGCAGACTGCTGCCCAATATCTAAGCTTTTCAGCCCTGTGATTTTATGGTACACAGGCATAAGGTTTAGCTTGATCAGGTTCAGCAGCTCTTACACCTATTTACCTGTGCAATCAATCCTCAGCAAGAAACAACAAGGGTGTGTTTCAGACTTTAGGAGTTTGGTTTTCTGTTTGTTGGATTTTTAAGTAAAAGAAGAGATAGTGATGGTCTCAGTAGCGAGAAGGATTCCTGCTTTTTTTAGTTTACCTGAGAAATTTAAAGGGGTGGAGTACAAGAGCATGGTTTATTCTTTTGTTTCATTTTCCTCTCCTTCAGAGAACAGATGTTGGAGTTATGCTTATGTCATTCCAGTGCTAAACACTTGCCTTAAGCAGCAGCATTACTGGGGGAAAAAAAAAGAGAATGAAAAGTGTTATGCCATGCCACAAAGCACGTATGACTTACTGCAGAATGTGGACCTGCATTTCGGGATTTTGGCAGGAAATGAGGCGGGAAATGCTTTATTAGAAACCTTGTCCAAAGAATCTATAATGGCACAATTTAATTATGTTGGCAAGGGACTGGGGCAAGGTGTTCGAGCTTCCATCCCGTGGTGACAGTGTATCCCTGGGGTTTGCCAAGGGTTGCCTCTTGCCCTGCACGCTGGTGTTTCAAGAGAACAGTGTTTGCTGAATGGGAGCATGGAGGTGGAAACTAAATAGAGCAACAGTTTCAACTCCAGCCCGTCTGCTTTGGCATGCAGCACACTGCCTTTTCCACAGGGATTTGTGTGTTCTCTGGAGGGTACTGGACTGAAATTAAGCATTTGCAACATCGGATGTAGCATCCACTGTGTGAGTCCGTTATCTGTACAGACACACAAGTGATGATTCAGGTTGTTCTGAAGCTTTTCTACCTGCTCTCCTCTGTGACCAGTTCACACTATGTACAGAAGGCGTCACCAGCACCGTGGTAACACTCTCATGCTTCTGCTGAATTCTGCTGGTTGTCCTTTCAGAACCCAAGGGCTCAAACTGCTTCAAAGGCACCTCAAATTAAACTGGCAGCAATGTCATAACTTTGAGTGTGGTCCTGACTCCACTCAGCTATAAGCATTTCTCTCTGTTGTTGCTCGGCCATTAACAAGAAATGCGGACCTGGGACTGAATTTGAGTAGGGGCCATTTGAACCTGACATATAAACACTACAGATACACCTACCAGGCTAAATCACACATGGAATTCCTTCCAAGGTGCCTTGGTGTCCTTCCTGCAGGTAACCTGGCAGTTGAGGATTCAGTATTGCTCCCTGTCTTTTCTTGAAGGTTGTTTCTCTCCTTACCTGTATTACATGATTTCATTTTTCAGTGCTGGTCTCCTTTCAAACATTTCTCTTGCTACTGGTTGTAACTTCACATTCAAAAAATGTCATTCTACAAGACTCTTGAGGGACATTGCTCCAGCACCAGGAATGTTACTCCTGCTTTTTCATACTATTTCAATACCTGTATTTTGATGCTTGCTTTGGAAATAACTTTTATTTTGTGCAGGCTGCCAAGCAGCATTGGTAACTGGAGAGCTGCTTCTCTCACAAGTATTTTAACAAGATATAGTAGAGCATGTTTGTGAGGTTTGCCAATCATTTGGCATGGGTCCTGTGTCTGCTTGGGCTTCCCTGAGACCTGAGTGTTTGGGGGGGTTGATTCAGCTTCGCCTTTAGCTGACCCAAACTGGGTATGTTTTAGCTGAAGCCAATGGTGTAACCTTGCTGCAAAGAAGGAGAGAGTAGAAGTTGAAATAAAAGGAGTTAACTGTTCTAGGACACCTGATAACACTAAGTTCCACTTGTCCCAGTGTATGTTTGGTGGAGTTGCCATCCTTTTCTGCCCCTATAGTTTAGGAGGCACTAAGGAGCGTGGCTGCCTGGCACCATGGAACTGCACAGCTGGCACCTGCTCAGCTCCTGATTCTTTCCAAAGCTGTGCCTAACAAAATATTTTATGGCATCCAATGATCAGTGCAAGTACACCGTAAAAATCTACTACATTTATTTTTATTTCTAAGTCATAAAAAGAAAAATAGGCACATTATATGCTATGCATATATATAACATATAAAATTGTGTTTACATGTGAAACAAACAGCTTCCTCATCCTTCCTAGTGTGCTAGGGTTGCTCCCTTTTCCCTTGCAAAAGACCAGAGGTCCTGAGACAAGCAGAGAGGGCCCAGGAGGAAAAGCTTTGCTAATGGAGCCAGCAGCACTTGGTGCCTGCAGCTGTGTCTTGGTTTAAAGGTAGTCTGCTCTTTTGTTGTCAGTGGAACAGAATTATCATATCACCCTTGGCTAATAGTTCAATAACCAAATGAGTGATTATATGCAGAGTAGGAAATGAGCTAAAATATCTACACATTCCCTCCTGGAGATAATGGAAGCAGGAAGCCTAATTCAGAGTTTGATCAGACTATACAGGAGCTGCTCTAAACCCTGAGTGCTTTGGTGGGGTTCCATTGAGAGTGGTACAGCTGCTCTGTAAGACAGAATTAAATTTTCTCCTGTGGATGTTGTCACCTTCTGTATGGTCTAGTGGGGAGCTTTTTGTACTATTTATAGTCAGAAGCTGCTGTTTGTCTGTCTGGAGCAAGTTTTTTCCAAGCCTGTGTCAGTGACAACCTTTTAAGCAGTGGCTTCCTTTTAAACAGTGCCTTTGCCTCCAACAGTTTATTAAAAATTCCTCCTGTGTCCAGCTATCAAAACAAGGTGGTGGTGACCAAAATGAAAGTAATTGTATTTCCTACCTGGTGGCTCCAAGAGTTTACGACAATTTATGGATTGTTCAGTAGTTTAAAATAATCTTTTTGTTGTGTGATACAACAGACAAGGTATCACAGAGAACAGTAATGACAGAGGCTCAGACAGATGTTTAATCTTATAGAGATTAGGCTTGGACCTGTCTCTTTTTTAAGCTTTGCATGTAATATTAAAAATTAGTGTGTTTCATCTTACTTTCTTAAAAAGTACACGAATCTAATGTGGAAAAACAAATTGGTAGAGCTAAGAAGTACCCTTTTGTAATGGCAATACAGTGACAATTTCTTGAAAAGAGACATAAGAGGGGCTATTGCTTACTGGGTACTTTTTTCAAGTTAATAATTGGAAACTGGGTTAAAATTCTCTGAAAACTCATCATGTTCTTACTTTTCTGTGGCATTCTGGATTACTTGCAATTTGGAAGCAGATGCATTAGTAGTGAGTTGCAAGGAAGAATTTAATTTGTATTTTTTTGTACATTTTCCTTGCCATTCATAGAATATCATAAAATATGCTCTTTAACTTGGTGATACTACTAGGCAGGAATACTACTGAGAGTAGGCTTGGACTTATGCCACCAAAATCACAGTAAGCTTGTGTTTTTTCCTGCCTTGAAAGAGCTGCTGAATATCTCGGAGGGCCAAGCCCTTAATAATTGAAAATTCCGGATACATCAGTCTTTTTTTTTTTTTTTCTTTTCCTTGCTTTAATTTCCTTTTCCTTTTTGCTATCTGAAGTTGCCATTTCTTATTGTCTGGTATCTTTTGTCAATCAATTTTACATAAGAAAGTGTAAAATACCACTTATTTTTATGTAAAATACTCAGAAAGGAACTGGACCAGTGTCTTCCCTATTCCAATCAAGCCCTGGTTAACCCCTGAGGTTTTTGACAGCTGCAGTGAGTAATGCTAATAGCAAAGATTGGGAGCTCATCTGTGAAATGACAGGATAAATAAGTCACAGGTGATTCTTACTTGCCTGCTGCATCTTCCCTACAGGCCTTTGTTCTTAAGTCATTTGATTTTCTATAGCAAGTACATCAAGGAGAAAAGTGCTTGCTGGCTTTTCCGTTTGAGTTCCCAGACTGCTGGGGGGAGGATGGGGAGAAGAGGTAGGCATTATTTCTGCTTTTTAATTAGGTCACTGATTTCACTTTTACAGAAAGTGGTTGAGCTGTAACTGAGTCACTGGCAGATCTGCAAAGGCAACTCTGTTCTGCTTAATTTTATTGTCTGGACAGATAAATTAGCTACTAGGAGAGGGAAGAGTCCTTTAAAATGAAACTGTGCATTTCAGTGATCTTGGCCTTATGTGTCCTATGAAAGTCTTCTATGCTTGACACTATGGAATGGGTTTTTAAAGATCTGTGTTCTGGGTGGATTCTTACAGTTCCACAACAGTCAGTGTAAGGCAGAGTACAGACTGTGAGCGGTGACTGTCCTCATTTTGGAAGAAGAGTTTCAAGAATTAAATATAAAAGAGTTGGGGTAAGAAGTGGGAGGATGTCGAAAGAAAAGGGCTGGCAGAGAAAATGGAATCATTGGAAGTGGGTGCCTTGCAGCTCATAATCAAAAGTTGGCACATCTTCAGCTGCTTCGGCCTGATGACCCCTCTGTGCCAGTGGGCACTGGGGAACTCTCTGCATGAAAGAGGACACCCAGTAACTCCAGAGCAAAACCTTGTAGAGGAATGAAGTGTGTGTGCACAGATATGGTGAGAACACCATAACAAATATTTTATATTTAATAACCAATCCATGGTTATTACTAAGGGAGGTGAGGAGGAACCCTGAAGTGAGAGAAGGAGAGGAAGGGAGAGACATTCACTATTCCCCACTGATTCACTACCTAAAAAACCTGCAAAATGTGAGTGTGCCATACAGCTGCATTGGGAAGGAAAGGCTCAGTGATTCAGTTCATTTGTTTTAGTTGAACAGTGAAAGGCAAAACAACTTATTATCCTAATAAACCAGTTCAGTGTTGTACAGTAAACCCTTTACAACTGCCATCATGTTTCCTCATCCCAGAGGTACAAAACCTATTGTTCACATCTGTGAAACATTGGCAATGACTGTTTGTTGGATTTTCAGGTTGGTATATGAAAAATTGGAAGCATTTAACAATTCTTACAAGTATGTTTGTGCTAATATGTTGAAAATGTGATGTCTGCAGGTTTTTTTGGCTTGCATTAGCAATTGTATGTCCAAGGACTCTAGTCAGACATGCCTGGTGTCACCTCAGAAGAGCAGGAGAAGGCAGGGAAGCAGGATGAGATGAGGTCTTTGGAGGTCTGTTTTGTTTCATCAGAGCCCAGCTCACAAGCAGAAGGGAGCCAGAGCTTGTTATTTTGTTGACTGTGTCCTTTTCTGTGCTGAATCCCTGTGCAGAGGAAGTGGAAATTTCATGTTTGGTTTTTCTGACCCTTCAGTCCTCGGCTGTTGTGTCAGCTTCCTTTCAAAGCTGCTGTCTGCATGGAAAGCTGTGTGATATAATCACTGCTCTTGGGGTGGGTGTTTTAAAGGGATTCCACTGTAGGTTATTGCTCCACTCATAGTTAAATTTTTACATTTTTCACATGATTTTTTTTTTTAGTGGACCTTAAATCACTTTGTGTCTATGAGCAGAGGTAAGTGGTAAGATATTTGGGGTTAGAACTAAATTGGGGATAGAGCCTTGTTTTTCTCTGTATTGGATGTGGATTCTTTAATGAAAAAGGAGGTCTAAAATTAGATCACTCAATAAAAGGTACATAGTTGAAATAATGTACAGACAACTGAAAAACACAGCATGATCTTTCCTTTCTAGCAGTTCCCTTGAAATGAAATGTAAGAGATAATATGATTTAGTGGCAAGTCAATATGGAAAATAATGTTACTGCAATTGTCAGTACATTTCCAAAGGTGTTGGTGTTTGTCAAAAATCCTGCCTGTGAAGGTTGGATTTTTGGTGATGGTATTAGACTGCCATGAGGGCTGTTACTACTGCACAGTCACTGGAACGTTCAGTTACTCTTGCAGCAACAGATGTTCCATATAAAGGTTGCAGATTAAAAGTAGTGAGGGCAAAATAGAGATATAGCTATAGAAACATACTCTGCTTCTGTTCCTACAGAAAAAAGTAACTCTAGTGCAGACTCATAAATCAAAAGAAAAGGGAGCACGCCTTGTGTATGTTAAGTCAGTTATGTGGCCTGAGCTTGTCAGTCAAACGTAATGAAATTCGTATTTCTGCTGAAATTACTGTTTTCTGCTTCAGAAAGAAACACGGAAGATTTCACAAGTTCATGAAATGCCATGAGTTATAAATATGTGGAATTCTGTGACTACAGAAAAAAAACTACTGAGGCAGTACAAGCTCCAGCTAATCATATTCTTTTAATGCAAGGGAAGTAACATCATGGACCCTGGCAGATACTAACCATGCGTGTGTGTATGTTTTTCTAACATTTGATGTGCCACCCAGTAATAATCCAGTTGTAGGAGAGAAAAAACAATGGTCATGGGAGGAGATGTATCGTTGTTTTGTCATGTCATGGTATTAAAAAAGGATTGTTTTCAATTTTGGTTTTAAACAAAAACCATGTGAAAAGAAGGGAAAATTCTGTGTAGTGTCTCTGTTGTCTTCAGAGGGTGGAGATGAAAAGCAAAACTGGGTGGGATGAGAGGTTGATGGAGCACAGTAAAAGTGGCTGAGACTTCTTACTCAAACCCTGCTTTGCGGAGTTATTAATACTGACAGCTACTTTTCTAAAGAAGGGAAGACTTCTGTGATTGCAGAGATGATGAAAGAGAGGATACCTTAGTTGGTTTAGCCAAACTATTAACAAAACCCTACTGGTGTGTTGTTTTTCTTGTTACCTTCAGCAGATGGTATTAAGCCAGTTTGTAGACATGTCTGAACAAGAAAATACACATTTTTACTGTGTTACTCAGCATTATAAAAGTTTGCCAAGACTTGGTCAGACTTATATTAATTTTTCATTCATGGTAATTTCTTTTTGGCTCTCCAAAACTGGGTGCCCTTTGTACACACAAGTGTCTTTATAGCCCTGCAGATATTTTTAACGGTTGTTGGCACTAACCATACCTGAGCTAATTTACTCATCCTGGACCTACAAGCTCCCTGTCTGGAGAGCACACTCTGCCTTGGGGGAGTGCATTATTCATTTGTGTATCCATTGGCTTCCTGTGTGGAAACAATGGTATTTTCCATCTGTGCACTAACATTTGCACACTCATGGAGCTACAGAGATCATGGCAGAATAGCAACCAGCCAGGAGCCACTTTTCCATGTCCTTTTAGCCTCCCAGATGTGTGGTTCATCCTCGATGGCTGTGCCAGAGTGAACTGAGATGCTGATCTTGGTCATGACATCTGGCTCCCCGTTTTGTGTTTTCAGAGCAGCGAATTCATTGTGTTGCTTACTTGTTGGGATGCCTCTGAATTTCTGGACTAGTCATGTCTCTGACATAACATGGATATTATTTTTCTGGTTGAACCTACCTGTTGTTGCCGTGGCTATTCTCCTTTGCAAGTATCACTGGACCTTGTTACCATTAAACTGTAATTTCTTTTCGTCTACCACTGTGCTGTTCAGTACCTGTCTGACCAGTGAGGAGTTGCCAGCATGACTGGGAGGCAATATTTTCAAAAGTACCCAGCAGCTGCTTTGTCAGTCAGGCAAAACCCACAGCGCTTCTCAGGTTGGGATTTACAGGGACCTGAATTGAAAAATGTCTTCTCATTTTAGTTTAATTAGTATTCCTGGAAACTTCAGATTTTCAAGTCTAAACAGAGCAGAAACTGAAAGCAGCTGGTTGGTAGTTCCAGTAAAACCCAGTGGGCAGTGCTGAAACTGTCAGCAGATACAGTGTGTTTGTTCTCTGGGGGATGCCCTGAGGGGAGCAGTGCTGCAGGGCAGATCCTGCTCCTGCTGTTGGACCCTCAGACCTGTCATCTGCAGGGTCTTGTCTGAAGGTGGAGGAAGGGCAAAAAAATAATCAGCCTAAGTAGAAATGCAAACAAACCATCATGCTTTTAATCACAGGGGCAGTGTGGGAATCATAAATCAGAGGGCTGACGGAGTGGTTACAGGAAGCACACATGATTAGGAGAGGTTAGACTTTTCTTTCAAGGTACTTCAGCTGCTCACTGACCCTGAAAGCACTAAATTTTTGCATAGCAAATATGATGAATAGAAAGCAAGATTACACAGAAAGAAACCAGCATTATGTAGATTTTCTCATGCCCCCCTCTAACTGCAGTTTCTGTACTCTGAAATATGTATGTCCCTCTTAACCACACACAGTAACCAACACTACACCCCTCTGATGGTGTGTACAACACACATACACAGAGTGCTCCTCTATTCCCATTTCTTTCCTCATGTGGTTTTTTTTTCCCCTAGCTGCCTCTCAGGATTGAAAAAAGGTTATAATATGATGGAGTTCTTTTCCTAGAAAAGAAACCAATGAAGTTTGAAGAGACAGAAGAACATTGTAAAGTAGCTTTTTTGTTCATGTAGATACTGTGGAAGTACCTCTTGATTTCTTGCTGGGGCCAGCAAGGGCAAAACAGGAATACTCATCATTGTATTTCTAGATCTATGTTCTTAGGCACACCTTTGAGCCTGGAACCACAGCCACAAGAATTTAGTAGTCAGTATGTTCCTTATCACAAAAGAAATTTTAAATTTCAGTGAACTTATGTGCTCACAAATTTATATTTTTCTAGGCTCTATTAGCTATTTTAATCAGATATTTAATCTCCTTAAAAATTTTTTCTTCTTTGCTTTGATGACCCTTTCTTAAGGCTTACAGTGATCTTTGCCTTTCCTTCTTGTACAGTAATCCAAAATTGACCTACTGCTACAATAGCACCTGGGAATTAAAGATTTCCAGGACCTATTTTCTGTTCTATTTTAGTTTTGCAAAGCCTTAGGCTTCTGAAGCAAACTTTATATCTTCAAATACGTCCTTATTTTTAATATATCTATAATAGTGCCCAACTTTAGACACCTTTGGCCTGATTTTGAGAAGTTCCCAAACTTCCAGCAGATGCGTTGCAAGTAACACATGTCCAGAGATTTCTGTTTCTCAGTTCCATTATACTGAACTTCCTGAATGTTGTTTTTTTTTTTAGTTTTTCTCTCACTTCTCAGTTTTGCAAATGGTATCAGTAATGCCTCTGCTGTCCTGTACTTCAAGGTTCCCAGCATAAGCTTTGTGAGCTTTTTTTATAACTTTACACTTTATTTGTTACATTCCTGATGTGTAAAAAATATTGTAGCCAACAATATTTTGTTTCATTTTTTGGAGATAATTTGATTATGTCACCTGTAAAACAGAACCAGAAGACTCTGCAGGGCTCTGCCTTTAAGTTTCCATTTACCAGTTTAGGAACTGGTTTGAGATCAATCAGTGCCACTTGATTGATTGCACATTGAGTGTCTCTCCTTTCCAAAAAGAAATTCTTTCTCTACCTGTGTCTTATCCCACAGGCATTTCTATAAAATTTACTTGGAAACTTCTCCAGATCAGGCAATATCATTTGGCAGCTTCTAGCCTTCTGACACCCTGAAGTTCAAAGGGGTTTCCAGAGGCAGAGAGTGCAAAGCTCCTTCAACTCAGTGTAGTGGGCCTTGAGCAGCAGGAGATTCCCGACAGTCCGAGCTGCAGGCCCTCAACTCCTGTACCAAATTTGTGTCTCCTCTCCTTGGTCCAGCACAGCTGAAAACTGAGGGAGGGCAGTGTGCAGGGGAGATGTGTTTCACTCATCTATGCAGAAACAGTGCAGGAGAAGCCTGAGGCAGGTGTAGGTAAAAGTTATGGGCTCAGTCAGCCCTGTGGACCAAGAGTGGGGAACAGGATCTGTGCAGGTCCACTGGGAGCTAAAGAGTAAATTCACCAGGTACCAGCAGTGTTGGAGAATGAGACTCCAGTCCTGAAAGCCTCTCTGCATCTCCTTTAACAGTCTGAGTTGTTCTATCATACAGTCACTTGGCTGCAGGCTCAAGATTTAACTTTGGGGGGCTGACTAATACCATGGAAGAGTTTTGGTTTAGCAGTTGCAGCATGAGGATTATACTTTGGTAAAAACAGAGTTACTGTTACAAAATTTCTTGAGGCCTCTCTTCTCTGGATGTTTGCTGGGTTAGCAATCTGCAAGTGATACTTGGATGAAGGTGGGGTTTTTTTCTTATTTTCTTTACAGCTCTTTGATTTGCTGTCTTTTTAGTTTGAGGGCTCTGCCTTATGGCTGGTAGGTGACCTGTTAATGTCCTGAAAACTGGAGCTTTTTGAAAAGGATTGATACCTTCAACATTAAGAAAAAAATTCCTTTGCATTAGTCCATTTTAACAGCCAAGGCAATTTTCCACATGGTGGCTTTATGGAAATGGGTTGCAGCTCTTGCCGACCATGACCAGAACATTACAGGAAATGTATTTTCATGGAAGATTTGCTGCAATTGCCAACTGGAGAAAGGGAGGGGGACAGGGGTTTGTTCTGTTAATGGACAACTGCGTGCCATGGTGTGAATCCCTTCTGTTAAATTAAATTGGTTTGCACTTTCCACTCCAGCTTGTTCCATGCTGAAGGAAGCAGTGGCTGATAAGCCGTTCCCCGTGTCAGGCCTGGCGTGCTGGCGTGGTGTGACACCTTATGCTGAACACGGGGAACAACAAACACAGGGAGGGGGCTGACTGAGATCATTTAGGCGGTGCAAACAATTGGAATATTTCCATGGAGTGGCCTGGGCAGAACCGGAACTAATGGAAATTGGCTTTGCAGCCTCAGTGCTTATGGGTGGTAATATCCTCCATGATTCACAGGAGTGCCCAGTGAGGTTTGAAATCTGCAGATGTTACTGCACATGCGTGTCTTTAAACATGGGAACAGTCTCTTTTAATTAAAACTTCAGCGTGAAAGTCTGAAGCTTTGGGTGGGTTTGGTGCACTGTGAGTGTATTTTTTTCCATAGCTGGAAGTTTGATACTTTCCAAATAGAAATAGGAACGATATGTGGCTTTATTTATATGTGAAAATGTTATCTGTGCTGGGAGTATATGATTGCTTGCAGGAAAAAGCACTGCATGACTGATTCCCCTGTGGTAAATATTTGAATTCCAGTAGGTCCGTTATCAATTCCATATGAGATATTTTCCAGCTTGTCCTGCATACACAGGAGATGAGAACAAAAGAAAAACAGAAAAGAGCAGAGAACGTAGGTACATCCCCTAAACTAAACTCCTTGTTCCTGGCAAAGTAGTTTGGAGCTGTGGGGCAGCAATACCTCTTAAATACTCGTGTAGGGTCTTACTGGCTTATATTCTCATTTAATTTTTCTACCACTTGATTTCAGTCGTCTCTTGTAAGGAGTTTAAAGCTGAGCTCTCTAAGTTTGTGTTGACCTGACATTGAATAGGTAAGTCTGTTGAAACAGAGTTTAGTAGAGATATTACTTGAAATCAGCAAATGTCTTTATAAAGAAGTCTATGCCATAGGTTTTACTCTCTAAGAGTAGAGTTACATCAGACTCTGGTGGTGGGGGTGGTAGGCCCATCCAGATGGTAAAAACAGTGTTTGTAAAAATAGTTTTCGAGGGGTTGAGGTTTTTATAGTGATGTATGGAATTTTCAGTGGTTGTGTTGGTTTTGCTTTGAATTTACTCTAGAAAGTTTTAGTGCCTACTGTGTGATGTTTGTAATTACATGAGTAGGGAAAGAGGAAATGGTGAAGTAAGACTAATTTGATGAAATTACCCTGAACATACAATAGATGTATTTCTTGACAAACTGCCAATCTGTGTGTTAGAAAATTTTCATTATTAGTCCTTTAATTTCCCATTCCCAACAAGGAGGGATTTGTTTAGCTATGTTTGCCTGCAGAAAAACTGGAATGACCAACTGAAATTCACCCTTTTGAGGAGGTACTGTTTTATACTGAGAGCATGTACTGGATGAATATACTTGATATAGTTCATGTGGCATATGATATACGTAAAGTCTGTTTTAAATTTTGATCTTACCAGCAGCATTATAATAATGTTGCACAGCTTATTCTGCTATATTTGTCATGTTTTAACATTAAGTGTGTTACTCAGAGAGAACCACCAGAGTAAGTTGGAAGAAATTGGGAAGAGGGAGCATGGTGGAAAGGCTGGGGCATTAGAGGAGATGACACTGTCTTGCTCCCTCTTTGTGACTAAACTGAGAGAGTGGGAGGTTAGTGCTTATTGCTGTGCAAAGCTGGGTGATGGTAGCGAGAGAATGATATGGGTGGATGATCTCCAAACATTTCTTCAGTGTCTTGAACTTGAGATTCTGAAAATATGCATAAAGCTCTTGACGCTGCGAAAGCATTTGAATTCAGAGCTGAGGTGGGGAATCAATCGTGCAGTGCCTTATCCTGCAAGGGAACAAGGCACCCTTTCTGTGCTGGCCCTGATTGCTGCTCATCTTCTGGACAGAGAAACGTGCAGTGAACCACCTCCACCAACTGTGGTACCTGGGTACAGCGAGACAGGGCAATGAAGGGGAGGAGGACAGTAAAAATAAAACCTTAAGTTTTATTTTTTAGTCTATACAGTAAATAAAAACAGGGGGTGAAGCTCTTTCTTTGCCTTTTTTAATTGTGTGGTGGGTATCCATTGTTAGCCTGGACTTCACCTGTCATCTGTACTGCTTGTGGAAGGCCTGGAGCCCAGCAGAGCGGTCGGATGAGACCCAGTGCCAGAGTGCAGTTGTTACACAAATCAGCACTCCCCTCAACAACTGTTTCCACTTGACTGGAGTGGCTTCTGTGGTAGATTGAGTATGACATGCCATCTCATATCCCAAGGAGTTATTAAACCAATGTACCATGCATGACTTCTTAACACAGTATCACCAGGGGATGGTTAAATATTCACTGGGACAGGAAGAAATGCAGGCTTTTGAAGAAAACCAAGCTCTCCCGTGCCAACTGACTATTGAAAACTTAATGAAAAATAATGGTTTCTCACAGTTATGCCCCACTGTACACTTGGAGAGCTCTGTATAGCCTCTTCCCTCTCTGAGTCAATGAAGCCCCCGAAAAAGAAAGGGCTGTGCTGTGTACATGGATGAAACTATATAGAGTTCCTTGCTGATTAGTAGATGGATATGATGCTTAGAAAAAAATTGCTTAATGGTTCTGCTCAGCCTTTAGTGTGGGAGATAAATGAGTCACATGCACGTGGTACTTGGTGCACGGCAGTGGAAACAATATGCTCCCAGTCAGCCAGCAGGGGATTTACTGGGGGTGTGTCAGTAGGTACTTGGTGGCATGGATGAAAATACTGCTGCTTTTTGGGGAAGAATCAATATGTTTACAGTGTCTGCTTCAGGAATAAGCATTAGATTCTTGCTTTGGGAACGACATTAAAAGCTTGATGTCAGTTTGTAAAACCTGAGAAATGCAGAGTTAAAGCTCAGGAGTCCTTAAGGTCTTTGTTTGCCTTGGACATTACAGCATCTAAAAATACAACGTTTTGACTCTGTATCTCTTACTTACCTGTAAGAGTGGATGCACATTACAGAAGCTGTGCAAGTGGGAGTAAATGACAGGGTCCATCTTTGATGTCTTTGTTCATTGCAATGTTTCAAATGATGGAGCAGTCTGGCATTTTGCTTATACAGGAAGTTTTCTGTTCAGCAGCTGATTGTCCCCACTGCCCATGTTGGGTACCTGGCTGTGAGTGCTGCATTAACATGTCTCAGTAGTTCACTGACTGCTGTAGCTCTGTGATGAATCTTCCTGGCAGGACTGGGAATGGATTTCCTTGGAAGTGAAAAATAATAGGCTGAAGGCAGAGTTTTAGAAGTTGCTTCCTGTTTTTTATCAGTGCTTTACAAAGAGGCTTGAGTTTATAAGAGAGACCTTCACTGATTCAGAAAAGTCTCAGCTGGCTCCTTGCCATTGAAATAATAAGAAATAGTTCCACAAGCAGATGTTTTAGTTATGAAACAGCCAGTCCTTATGATCAGTGACTGTCTGTTCTGACAGGATTTGTGACCTCAGACACACCTAAAGTGGCTGCAAGAAGGAGCAGTGGTACTTGTGCCTTGAACACAGAGGCTACCTGGCATTAATACCACATGGGGCTAGTTTACTTGGGAAGTATCCTTTTGCTTGTGTTATGCAATTGCATTTGTTGAGTAGGTGTCTTGCTGAGTGAAGGGTATCTCAAAAGATAAGAAAACCTGTGATGGTGATCTTTGAGATCATGAGCCATAAAAGTCTGCTGTTTGTATTACTGCTGTTGGTTTTTTTACAGGTTGCAGAATACCTGGAAGGAAGTAAAGTTTCTATCTTCTTGCAGTCTTAACTAAATCCTTCCCTTATCTTGGATACAGGGAAAGGTCCTGTGCTGCTAGGGGTTAGAATTGGGTGGCACTGGGAAAATGCAGAGTCAGCCTCACCAGATACTGAATAGAACTGAGGGCACAAAAGAATTTATACCCTTAATTCCAGTCTGATTCATTGCTTGATCACAGATTGTCCTGTCTGTCATTAGTTTAAAGAGAAATCTGCTTTTCTGAAACAGCTGAGTGTCTTTGGAAGTTGGGTTTACACAGGTCTGTTTTACAGATGGGTTGCTTTTCTGCTTTCTCTGAAACACTTTGCTTACTGGATGTTTGTATTTGCATCTGAACAGCTGATGCTTCAAAAGAGAAAATGGATAAGAAAAAAGAGAACACCAGCTTATTTTCTCAGCTGCTATAAATTGATGTAGATATCCCGTTATTAACCGAAGTTGCTCTGTCTCTGTGCTGAGCTGAGGACTTACAGCTGGAGACTCTGAGCCAGGGAGGTCCTGGAACAGTCAGGTGCCCCGTGCCCAGTGCTGGCACGTTCCCTGGGGGCAGGGTTGGCACAGTGTGGCTGCAGTGGGGATGACCTGGGTGTGCAGCAGCACTGGTGGAAGGTGAGCAGTGGGGCTCACTGAGTGTTGCACCCTCTGGGTTCAGAGGGAGTTGTGCATGGGCTGTCACCTGTCCTTTTTATTTTCCTAAACAAAGAAGAAGAAATAAGCTTTTATGGTTATCTAACAAAATACTGTGTAACTTTACTGCTTTTGACTGTTGTGTGCTAACTGTAGAGGCCAGATTAAGCTCTTTCTTTTGCCCTCAACATCAACGTTAATCTCTTTCTATTCAAAGGTACCTCTTTTATCTTGGTGCTAATCCAGGACCCTTACAGTCAAAATTTGACAGTAAAATTTGGTATTGAGGGTTATAAAATAACTCCACTAAAAGTGCTATCAATGTTAATGGAACAGGGCAGTGTGCAGCCTGGAAAGAGTAAACTTGTGTGTCACATGGGTGAAATCTGGGGCAGTAACATCTCCAGTAAATAGAGGAGTTTGATGGGTGTTCTACCAGAGCTTGGGCACCTCTCCTAAATGGAGTAGGAAGACACAAATGGATCATTCATCCTTTCTGCACACAGCAAGTGTAATAAAAAGCTTCATTGGGTTTTGTTTTCCTTCCTTCAGGCAGCAGCCGAATTGCAATTATACTTAGATATTTTTTTCCATTTATTAGAATAAGAAAAATACCTATTATTCCAGCATTACCAGTTCAGACATGAAAATGAAAATGTTTGTTTACTTATGTTACAGAGGCTGAGTGCATGATCTTACTTGCACTGCCATCAGTGGCAAAGCTCCTATTGATTTCAGTGAGAACTGGGTTGTCCTCTTGTTGGGAACAGGAGATGCTGTGATCAGCTTAATTTGTGACAGCTAAAAGAGTGTTCAGAGCCAAGGAATTGAAAAACAACCCGCAAAAATGTGGAAAAACATATTAGGAAAACATCCAGCTATCATATCTGTGGGCCTGGTAGTAATTTTAAGGGAAATAAACAATGGCAGTGGACTCTGAAATCATGCAGTGATCAGTAAAAAATACCAGGTTGTTGGAAAATTCTTCCCTGAAGGAAGAGGTCTCTCTTTTAAAAATAATAATTTCAAAACAAATGTAGCAAACATATAAAAATTAACATTTCTGAAGCATAAAAGGAGAGGTGTGTGGATTTGGTACAGCACAGTTTAATTTGTCTCGAGATGAGCTTTGTGGGTGTCCCAGCTTGCAAGTCCAGTTGTCTGTACATGTTCCCAGGCTTGCAGCAGGACGGGGGAAGAAGGATGTTGGTGCTGTTTTTTCCGGGTGTGGAGGAGGCTGCAGTGTGAGCAGCACCCCTGTGCTGCTTTGTGCCCAGAGCTCCCTGGTTCCCATGGGGTTACTCAGCTCAAGGTGTGCCTGCAGAGTAGGAAACAGAGAGTAAGGAGAGCATTTTAAATTTTTCCTTGCTTCTCATGCTGGCAAACACAAAGTAGAGCTAATTCTGTTTGAGTTTTACAGTATCTTAGCCAAAGTTTGTGTAGCCCGTCTCTCTTCTGTTCAGTGAATAATCACCAAAACGAAAGTAATCAGCCTGTGTCCTTTTTTTTCTTAAAAATCAACAAAAAGTCATTATGAACACCCTTGAAATAGAAGACATGGGAATACGTGTTGAGAAAGGAACACAGATTTTTATTTTCTTTGTAATTGTTAATGCCTTGCTGTAAATAGAAAGCTTTTAAACTTAAACAACAGTTCTCAAGTGATGAAAAGCGAGTTAAATGTGTCCTTCACTCGAAAGCTTTTGATGCATTTGCTTTCTCTTGGGAATAAACTTGAGCAGAGCAATGATAATTCTTCAATGGACCCAAGTTTTATTTCTTGTCTTGCATTTATATTTACGAACCCTAACCTTCAGTACTTATTTGAGAGTGGGTTAATGCATTTTGTTGCTGCATTAGCACACCAAGGGAGGGAATGGGTTATGGCAAAGCTTTGAACAGGCTGCCACGGTTGTTTGGAGAACTCACTGCACCCAGGAGCAGCTTTATGGTCCCACAGATTGATTCCCTTTTCCATGGGCTGGAGCCACCCTGGGACTTGTTTTTGCCTTAGATCTGAAAACTTTCCGCTCTTCTGAGCAGAAGAGAGAGAGGGAAACAGCTCTGTTAGCCACACACAGGTACTGGGCTGTGAAATGGGAGTTGGTGATTCTTTGGGAGTTTGGAGGAAGCTGATTGATTTCAGTGCCAGTCCCACCCCCTTGTTTTACTGCAGGAGTTGGTGTCCCCTGGCTTCAGCAGCTGCCCTTCCTTTTCCTTGGGTGCAGCCAAGGGTTCACCTTACATGTCACTAAGCAGGTTGATACTTAGTTATTTGGTTCATCTTCTCCCTGCTCATCCCCTGCAGAGGGAATGCAGGGACTGCCTGCTTGTGGAGTGTTTTGAGGTGGTGGAAAAGAGCATGAAGATGATGTTGGCAAGGATGGGCAGAACTGGTTTGGGTTAATTTGGGGGAGTTTTTTGCGTGTTTTGGTGAGGTTTGTGATGGGGTCCCCCCTCAACATTGTGTGCATGTTCTGAAGAAAGAGCATTTCACAGAGGGAAAATGTCATTATTGCTGATTTCAGATGGGGTAGGTTATTTGATTGCTAACCAGATGGCACATCCCTGTCTTAAATAAAGAAAGTATCCAGCTAGGTTAAACACCATGTAATTTAAACTGTTTGTGGAGGGAGGGAAGGGAGAAAGGGGGGATTGGTTAGCAAACACTAAAATGACTGTTCCTGATCTTCCTTATCTCTAGTTGCTGTGGGAATCCAAGTGCTGCAATTTCAGATTCCTGTTCAGCTTTTTGGTCTTGTTTAAGTAGATTTGTACAGCTGCAGACAACTTACAGGATTGAGCATTTTGAGTCTTAAAGACAAAGATTTGCTTCTGATACCATGTTTCATATTTTCAAATTAATTATTGAGCTTTGGTGACTGAATTTCCCTTTCAGTGTTTGTGAGAGTGATCCCAGGCTCCAGAGCTCTCTCCCTGTATTTTACCAACTGTTCTATTTGGTTTTGGTTATGGCCCCATCTCACTATGAAGTGCTGCTGTCTGCGAGGTTTGATTCTTTCCATGACCACTTTTCCCCTCTCCAGAGGAAGGTGTGTCTCTCAGACAGGGATGTGTATCATCCTATGCAATCTCAGTCTCAAAGAATGGTGCCAGAAGATGAGGCAATAAAATTCTGACCACTTGAAGGATTTTATGTCTCTGCAATGCATCATCATCAGGCACTTTCCCCACCCTTGGCCAGATCTCTGCACACCTTTCCCTGGAGAAGGGGTGGCCATGGCTACATAGAATGCAGAGTTCTCACACTGAGAAGTGGTTCAGAATGAAACACACCACAACAGGGTGGACCAAACCTAGGCTGACACTGGTTTTTTCACCATCAATCTGTGAATTTGTGACATAGTTCTGAAAATCTGTTTCTGTTCTCAAGTAAATCTAGTTTGAGGAATTCGGCAGCAAACCCTTCTTGACAGGGAGTTTCTTTTGGAAGGCTTTGTCTTGCAGCCCCGTTTTTTCCCAGTTGATGGAAAGTGTTGGGAGAGGAGAAGGAGCACCGTGATCTTCACATTCAGCATAGAAAACAAGTATTTGTGTTATTTTAATTTACTTTTTACAGGATTTTTCTCAAAAAAAAGAAAGACCTCTAAAGATCTCAGTGTTTCTGTGGTGTCAGAAAGCAGTTATGCAGGCCTCACAATCTTGACTGAGTTTACAGAGCTGGGTAGATGTCATGCCCCATGTCCCTCAAGGCTGGTGTAGTTTTAAAAATGTGTGTTGCCCACTTTGTTCCACTGAAACTATTGCACTACCTGTAACCAATATTAGATTTTTTTCCTTCATTCACTTACATTTTCTGTCTTATTATATGTTTTCACGTTGCTTTCAGGTAGGATGAGTTAGGATCAGGGTGTGTTAGCCTTTAGTATGCCAATGATAAACCATTTCCTCTGTGATAAAGATGAGATAGTAAAAGTTGTAAAATATAGGAGTTCTGGGCTGGCACTTAATAGTCTGCCTCCTTTTCTGTGCTCATTCCACCAGCAGCCCTTCAGGTGGGTGGGGTGAAGTAAAATGCAGACACAGGCTGCAGGTACCTCTGCACTGCAGCTGCTCTGTCCAGAGCTGAGCTGCCTTCATGTAGCACCTTATTTTTGGTACCTGTAGTACCTCCTGTTGTGTGGCACAAAGTACCTGCATCTGAGCTAGTATCGTGAATACATTTTACAGCTCACACTGAGGTCTCTGCAACCAGAATTATACTGTTACCAGTAACTTTGCAATTTACAGTTCACTTTTACTGCAGACCAAGCAACACAACATATGTTCTTCAGTTGACTTTTGTTGTTTCTTCTTGTACTTTGTTTTTATCCCGTGCCACATCACCACTGTCTTGGTTGTACTTGTGCAAGTGTTTGGGGACCAGACTTTAAAACAATATCCCAGCAAGAAGTTGATTTAAATGGATTTTCTCTAATCCACGTCACTTTTGATTTCTGCACGAGATGCCACAAATGTCTGCCTCAGCACAGCTGAGAGGAAAACCAAAGTGTGATGTTGAAGCAGAGATGAAATATTGATTTGGGTTTTTTTCCCATCCTGTACCAGGTGTTTTCAGATGCTGTAGAGTTGGTGTGTCCCCAGACCACTAACACAGCAGTGGAAAGGAGTTGGGGCAAGGCAGCAGGAGCATTTGGCACTGCTAGAGCAGAGTCCACACGAGCCAAACCCAAACTGTGCATGTCCCTGGGTGTGCTCTGTTCCACTCTCTCCACTGCTGTCAATCTGCACAGAAAATCAGCAGCATTGCCTTTTTCACCTGCACCCAGGAACTTACCATGGCAAACCTGAACCACTGAGCCCAGTGGTGTCTGTAAAGCTCTTGGCTTTGTCACTGTGGGTTATTTGTTACCTTCCAGCCTCTGTTCAATCTGCCTGTGTGCTGGCAGGCAGTGCTGGGAGATGAAATTCTGCAATTTTAAGATGATAAACTGTCTGAATAAAACTTTTTTGGAAGAAGGTAATTTTTGTGCCGACTTCGTAATCTTTTCAGTCTTCCACAGAGATTCTGTAGCATGACAGCCATTTGTTTGTAGTTTAGTATTTAAAGTTCTGTGAGTTTTGGCATGTAGTATTTTTCTTCTGGTGTTTTTACTTGTTTATGTTACTTCCCAGATGATCTTTTTTGGTAATGTATATATAAATAGTCTATTATAATGCCTAATCCCTTATTAAAGGAGACCTGGAAGGATCAATTGCACTGTAAAAGAATAATTAGCTATTTTTTCCCTTTACCGTGAAAGTGAAAATTGAATTTTCACTGTGTGTCGTATTGACTTTGAACAGTTTATTGAGAACTAGATTTGAGAAAGTCTGACTCCCACCCAACAGGTTAATCAGTCAATGGCTAATAGACCTGTGATGCTCCACAGCCACCAGCTAATAGATTTTCCATTGTTGTTCCTTCCTTGTTGGTCAGATAATCTGTTCCAGTAGCTGAGCTATGGAATGCACAAATGGCACTTTGCAGAGTGTGAAGACCCTAAAATTTCCTTGTAGAAAGTTTCCATTCATTCCGACTTTGTAATTTGCCAGCTTCTACCTGCTCCCTTCCCATTCCCCTTCCAATTCTGTTCAAAACTGCTGCTTATTAAATCTAGAGCTCCTGAAAGGTGGGGGGCTGATGGTTCTGCAACCTTTGTTCTTTTAATATCCATGGGCCTGCTGTCCCACGGAAAGCAGGAGCTCTCTTTCCTCCCCCTGGCTGGGCTGTGGAGAGTGTCAGGCTCTCTGAGAGCACTGCCCTGCCCTGGCTGGGGCTGCTCTCCCAGGGCTGGGGGGTCACAGCTGCTCCTTGGGACACACAGACACAAAACGTGCCTCTGCTTTACTTGTCAGGGTGCAGGGCTGGCAGGGCACGGGTAACACTTTTCTCTGGGAGGAAGGTGATGTTTGGAGAGCTCCCTAAAAGCCTGTAATCTGCTGTGAAATTTATGAATATGAAACCGGACCGTCGCAGATGGGCATTATTAACAAATGAGTTAATGCCAGCGAAGCATGAAAGGAAAGTAAAAACCTAGTAGATTATGTTGTTTCTCTGTAAGAATTAGACTCTAAAAATAAGCCTTTGAGTTAATCTTGCGTACTGCTGCACCCCGTGGGTCCAAACAGGAGACCAGGCCTCCCTGCCTCTGCTAGAACTGCTCTTAAAATTGTCAGTGTGAAGGACAGAGCCAAAATACTGCATAGAAAAGGAAGTCTAAATGTAAGAAGCATCTCGACTCTGGAGGTCTAGTATAAGCAACTGAAGGTGTTTGGAGTTCTATCAGTAATTCTGCAGTGAGCACCCAGCTCTGTTTCTGCACAGAACTCTAAAAACAGCTCTCCAAGAGCCATTTTTAACAAGCAGAAGTCAGCAGCTCCTCCTCTTTATATATATGAGCTTAATAGGCCACTGGATTAAATTATTCATCTTCAGGGGAGGGGAAGAAGAGTAATTAGGGAAAAAAAATCCATTTGTCCCCATGCACTGTTTTGTGTCTGCACATCCCCACCCACCTCCTGTCTTGACAATTGTAATTTTCAGACATTTTAGCTTAGTGAATGGTCAGTTGTGGGGATGGGGATGTGGATGGACATATGCAGCTGCTCCTACCACCCACCCCCAGTGAATGTGGGTTTTCGTAGTAATTGGGTGATGCATGGATAAATTACTTGTTCATACAAATAGCAAATATTTTTAGGGATGACTCCCAAGAAATGTATTTAAAAGAGGAAGCATACCACCTTTACAGTCAATTTTCACTTCTCTGCTACAGCTGTAGAAGTCACCTTTAAGCAAGAGTTCCATGCTGTAGGTGTGGAGGTTTGGGTGCAGCGATACACACAGCTTTAAATGCAGGAGTTAATTACTGAAAAGTGGTTGTGCTGTAAACCTGACTTTTAGAAATTCAGACTCCAAATGTAGTTTCATGTTGTTGCCATATTTATGTGACTTTGGGCCCTGAAAGTCAGGGCCTGGTAGACCTTGTAGGCTTTGATCTGGTTTTATGGTCTTTGCTGTGTAGCCTTCATTGCAGTAACACAAACTTTTTTCCCCTGACCATGAGTGGTGAGCTTTTAAAATTAAAGTGAAATGAAAATGGGGCTGATTTGGTTGAACTCTCTATTTAACATCAACACTTGGAGTGCAATAGCTCAGTTCTGAGTTCTGAGCTTCAACCACGTGGTCATGCCAGGTATGAGGGGAGAGCCACTTCACAGCCAGTGTCTTGGGAGAGAAAGTAACCTGATTCCAGTAGGTCTGCCAGGAGAAAAATGATGGATAAATGGAAAATAAATAGCAAAAGCTTCTAGAGATATTTGGGGGGAATAAGAGGTTTTCTGGTTAAGTGATACCTGAAATAAGCTCACAAATGCTTTTTCTTTCCACAAGTTCTGTTTCTGCTGGCTTAAGCTGTAAGTGCATAAGGAGACACACACAGATCTTTAGCTGATAATGTTCATCTGAGTCTGTTACACAGCCAGCCAGAACACTGAAATTGTTCTGAAAGAGGAAGGACTGGGCAACAGAAACCAGAAACTGCCCTGAAGGAATGACCCTTATTCCACAATTTCTTTTGTAATTTGTTATCCTTTTTTAGTCACAGTTTTCATGATATACACTTCTAGAAGAACTCTTGGACCTAACTTCTTCTTGACTTTTGATCATTATTTTGGTACTTTGCTGGGAGGTTTAACCCCTTGAGCTCCTGCCCAGATACACCATGGGTGGGAGGTGTGGTCCTCCACTTCTTTAGCTGGCAGTGTTCCCTGTGTAGTGCTAAAAGCTCTTAGAGACCTTTTGAGAAAACAGGGTTTGTTGTTTTGTCCAAATATTCTCAACATCCTTCCTGAGAAGGAACTTAGACTTGTTGCACCCAGTCCTAAGTACCATTTCAAGCTGTAGTAAAGCCCAGACAGCAATAAAGATATCTTCTAAGAATTCAGGCAGGAGTCAGTTTGGATCCTTGATCCTATGGTGTTTGCTGCTTAAGGTGGGAGATTTCATTATTCCTAACTGCAACTAAGAATTGTTTATTTTTTTCTTTTTTGGTGTCTAAGATTCCATTCAAAGTAAAAGAGGAAAAAGAAGGCAGAGTAGAATTAGGAGTTTGTGTGTGCATCTAAGCCTGTCCTTGAAGATTTTGTGCAGAGATGTCTTGGGAGAGAGAGCAGTTGGCCACTGGGGCCGTTCAGAACACTCCTCTTGGTGGCCACCATGAGCTGAGCCCTTCCCTCTGCCCCTGGGGAGCTGAACTCCAGCACTTGCACTTGGTAGTCATTTAAAGGAAAATCAAACCCCTGATTGGATTGCAATTATCTGCACTGTGTCCTGGTGGGAAAGTGGATGTATGTGTGGAATAAAAAGTATTAGTGGTAAACTCTGCACAAAGAGATCACAGAGCTAAACCCACCCGAGCTGGATGTGAGTCACTCCAAAGCTCTCCTTCCCCTTGGAGGGGGCCAGATGCAATCTACCCTTCTTGCTTTGAGTGGGAAACAACTGACAGTTTGTAGTAGTTCTTTCTGAGAGGGTAATCCCAGGTTAAAAACAAAAGGAAAGCTTGAACAACTCCTGATGGTTTTTCCAGCAGAGCTTATACTGTACCCTTGTATTTTAAACATCTGTTCCTCAGGCACTTGTCTCACCTGATTTGGTGATTTCTGAGCGCCTTGGAACGCTGGAATGGTGTAATTCTTAGTTCACTTTGAAAACTAAATCAAAGCATGTTTCGTGGAATTCTGACAACACCGAGTACCCTTTCTAATTAGGGAGTGTTGAAGCTTGGTGAGTGATTCCCAAAGACAGTGTGTGTTTTCAGCCCTCAGTTGCCCCGATGATGAGCCACATTGTATGATTACTTCTCAAAATACCAAGTTAGATGTTTTTGGTTCATTTTTCCAAACCAGTGTCTTAGCACTCACCTGATTGTTCCTCTATACAGAAACCTAGATATTGCAAGCTGGCTGAAATTTCTGGCTTACTCTTTGGGAGCTTGATGTTTCAGAAACCACAATGGATTTCTAAGGAATTCTCATTGTCAAAATCTATCCATGGTAAGCTTCTGAAAGAAACAGTTGAGGTAAACTGTAGAGGGAATATTCTCTGGATCTCTTTGGAGGTCTCCAGATATAATAGTGAAATGGGAAATATTTATGTTCTCTAGACCACATATAAGCAGCTTCTGCTGAAATCATCTCTCTGCCTGTCAGGCACTTAAAAGAAGAGATTGGTCAGGCTGCTGCCAGGGGCTTGGAAGGTTGGGCAGGGAGGGGCTGGGTGCTCTTGTAGTCCGGCTGAGAAGGGAGCCCTGGGTTTAGGTTTCATCTTTCAGACTGGGAGACCAGGAAACTATTATTTCATTAATGATCTATCCAAACATGCCTGCTTACTGTATGGACTCCTTGTTTATAAAAGGAAATTGTGCATTTAATGAGTAATAGCAAAAGAAGGGGAGAAGGGAGAGAAGCCCACTCCTACATCCATTAAGACAAAGTTCCTTGCAGAGAAAAGCCTTTCTTTTCCCATAATGAATTCTGCTGCAAATGGAAACATATGCTCAGTGCTCCTGCTGTGTTAGTATGTATACTTTGTGTATATTACCATAATTGTGCAATAGGTGTAGAATATGAGTAGATGCCACTTGGACACAAATGCATAGGCTTTGTAAAAACGTGGGGCGAGTTTGGCATGAAGTATGTTAGCTGGAATTTCCTAAACTTTGTTAATTTGGTGAAAGATTCCACAGTGCCTTAATCCCTGTGACATTCTTCCTTATGTTCCTTCTACCTATTTCTTTAATGTAATTATTTCTGAAATTCATTAATACAAATCTAGTTATGAAGGTGCAAGGCAGCAAGATGTGAAAACCCAAGTCATTTAAAGGGTTCTGTGTTACCTTCCAGGGGAGAGAGGGTGTCAGGCTGTTCATGAAAGTAGCAGTTGCTTGTAACAGTAGGTTTGCTGATTATTCTAACAGCAAAGGGCAGGAGTGCTGAATGGATAGGCAAAAAGAAATCTGAGACCAGAATACAGCACTTTAGCTCTCACAGACAAATGAAGTGAAGAAAAGGGAGACCACCTTTCTTAAACACAAGGTCACTAATCCAAAAGGTTGAGTGGGACCATTGCAGTCACTCCCACACATGCTTTGAAAATGTAAAGCCACAGCACTCAATTAACACATCTGACTGTTGTTGATCAAGAAAATATACCATTTGCTTGCTGTCTGCATCTCTTACAGTTCCCCTGCAAAGTCACCTAACAGCAGGGTCCAAAATCCTTCTTGGAGAAAGATGGGGAGAGGGATAAAAGATGTGAGAAAAACAAGAAAGGTGGAATTGGTGTTGACAGCTCCATTTATATCTGCCTGATTTGTCATCTTTCTAAAATCATCCTGTTGCATTTGCCTGGGCAGGGTACAAACTGTTTCCTTACCCAGCCTTGGTGGGCAGAAGCCAAGTACTGCCATAAGCTCACTTGAGATGTGTCTGAGCCTTCCGAGGCTTAGTCTGAAACTTTCTGCATGTTCACCTGGGGAGGAAAAAGAAACCCTGAATTGGCACCTGCTGGGGGTGGCATTATTTGTGTTGTATCATCCTGATGGATTTGGTGTCCCTGTGAGCCCCACAGCTGTAATAGTATGAAAATGAGAGACTTTGACATGCTCGTGGAATACATTTTCAGGAGATTTAATCTATTTTCTAACTTTTGTACTTAGTTCCTTCAGTCCTAGATTACTGTTTCATTTGAATGACTTGGGGAAATATAATTTTCAGACAGAGTTTCACTTTCATTCAGTTTCTGTCCTAAAATTTGTTGGAGGGGCAAAGTAAACAGTAATTCCAAGTGCCTTCTTTGAATCTGTGTTAAAATCCAGTGCTGTGCTTTTTCCACGTTAATTTTTAAGTGTTGTAGCACTCAGCTGTAGCAATAGAGGGTAAAAAGAGTAGCTCAGGAGGAGGAGGAGGTGACCTGTGTGCTTTCACAGGCACTTAGTCACCTGTGGACCACCAGTCTTGGTTAAGATGAAGCAGATCTCAAATAAAACATTGTTACCTTTCCTATGTTTCTTTCAATTTCTACAAAAATATTTTAAATGTATTTAAGGGAGATATAAAAAATAATGATGACATTCTTACATTGAAACTGCAAGAGTTTAACTTATGGTATAGCAAGAGAGAAGATGACATTTTGAATACAAACATTGCAATGGAAAAATCTAAAAAGCATTTTTCTGCCTACTTAAGCCTTTTCTAAGCATTTATTGCAGTTGCTTTCACTGCACTTAGGTCACTGTTTGCTGTCCTTACCACATATATGCTGTAACTTAACCTTGCACTTCATTACTGACCAAAAGCAATCATTGCAAGCACAACCCAAACATTCTGACTTTTAAAGGAAAATAAAAATATAATGGTTTTTATAACTAACGCATACATTTTCGAGTAGTAGAATAGCATCTGTAAATCAGCATTCATTTCCCTTAGGTCAGGGAGTTGAGTCTAAATTGCCTGAATTTTTCTAAATACTTTCTAAACCCAGAATTCAGTAGAGATCTGCTGCAGTTGATCTGTGGTTTATTTGAAGTATTAAAAAGTTTTCTTTATTGCATTATAAATTTGTTCGGGGGAACTTTTTCTACTCTATCACCAAGGTTGTAATTAGGACTGCAGTTAAGGGTGTTTGAAATCACAGCACAAATTTACAGTGCTACACATGACATCTTATTCCATCTCTCTTCTCCTGACCTGTCTCATGGTGCTGGGCAAGCAACTTCACCCTTTTCCTGTTTTTCTTGCTAGCATGAATGTTCTCTCTCACCCCCTCTTTCTTTCAGGTTTTTTGGAAGTATTGTAGATGCCTTGGGCCAGAATCAGCCTTTCTGCTTTGTGTATGTCCTAGCAGGGTAGAATGGCAATCTTGCTTAAAAACCTCCAGGTTCTACTGTAATAGTAATGACAATCATAAATAGTAAATAACCCTATAAGCACTTTCTAGTTTACCACAAACAGCTTTTGTTCATAATATATACCTTGCTGGTTTTTTATTATTTTTTTAATGAATTAGAACATGTGGAGGCAAGATAAAAATCCCAGAATACTCAGACACAATTAAAAAATAAATTGGCTCTCAGGAAGAAATACTGTGCACTTGAGTCGCTTAGAAGAAAGAAGGGAAGTGGGTAGAAATGCTGTATTGCTGTCTAGATGGAAAACATGTCAAATATGCATGAAACTCTCGGCCCAGGGGGTGGGGAGGTTGAGAAATGGAATGCATTTTTTTTATCAGCTAAAAGAGACCATTTGCTTTCAGCTTCACCTCTAATCCTGATAAAAGAGTTTATTGAACTCAGATACTTTTCAAAGAGAATTGAAGGGCGCGCCCTAATTTTATTTCTCGGAGAAAGTTGAAATGATAATGTTGTCTTCATATTCTCAGTGCTGCTTCAGAGTTGGAAAAAAGCAAGAACAAAGCAGTAAAAACCCACCCTGTCTGCCCCCTCTTCCCAGGCCTGGTGACAGGGTGTTTTATTAGCACTGTCTGTGCTTCCGTGCCCTCTAGTAAAGCCC